>NC_073356.2:3747857-4060178 GCF_027580225.2 Misgurnus anguillicaudatus | reverse complement strand
GGCCAATCAGATCAAAGAAGTTGGTCTTTACTGTTAAGGAAGCTGTAACCTTTATGTAAGATGTAAGCGTAACAGCTAAACTTCTGACAGTACTATACAAAAATACTTAAGTGAAGTTTTGTTAGAGTCAAAAACATTATTGTAGCTATTTTCAGCATGAAGTTTGATCTTTCTTCCTACACACTTATTACCTGGTGTGTGAGAGTTATTGCTGGTTGATTAAAGGTTAAAGTGAAACATCATTCAGATTTGTCTTCAGTTAACATAAAGAAATAAAAGAGTACTGGCAAGGTAGAAGAAAAGCATTAGTGCAGTCTTGATAGTTAATCAGTTGTTGTTTGTCAACTAGTTAGTCAAATCTGTTTAAGCATTACTGTTTGCTGGGTGACATGATGATTTATTACAGGGCTCTTGATTTAGATTGCCAGTGGTGTCATTATGAGGTTTGTTTTTCCAGATCTGGCCATTTGAAACTACAATAATAACACATCCATATCCAAGTGTGAGTCAATCTGACAGGTGTCTTTTAATATTTAAGTCTAAATGTCTCAGAAAAAATTCACCTGTGCTCATAGTAAAAAAGAAAAACGTGAACGTGTAAAAAAATGTGTTCATGGTTTATAATATAGAGAAACTCTACAGGTTGATTACACCCAACCTCCCTTCAAGCTGCCATCTGGAAAACCTGTATATATATACCCACATGTGATTATTTTCTTCATTTTATACACTTTTTTACTATATCCTGATACATACAGTAAAACCAAAGAATTAAAAGATGTGTAATTTCATGACTGTATGTATATTAAAGTTATCTAAGCCTTTCAGGGCTTTGTCAAGATAGCATCAGAGTGTGTGACAAAGGCAAGCATTTCTTGGAATTGAAGATCACATGAAGTGTGTACAGTATGATTTTATATGATGTGTTTTCTGAGCTCACGGTCACGAGCAAAGTTTGTTTAGACTTGCCTCAGTGTTTACTACACCCAACCCAACTACACCCAGCTATTATCCATATTGGCATTTTCCTTTAGTAAACGCTGACGGACAAACTGTGCTGTGTCTTTCTCTTATGTTGACCTTTACAAACCCTGAATGTGAGTGTGAAAAAACAACAAACACGTTTCAGTTTTTCAACAATGAGAATTTGTCATCTTTTATTAAAGCTGCTATATCTCACTACATTATCACTTTATTCACTATTGGTAACTGATAAAATAAACATGATTAGCTGTACAGTAAATATTAGCAAACTCATCAGAGTGAACAGGGCTTGTCATTGTGGTTTTTCAAAGTAACTACACTCTTAAAACGAATGTGTTAAAACAACATATGTTGTATGTAGTTAAGGACGACACATTTAATGTCTTAAACTAGACACATCTCTGTGTTATTATTGGAACAACACACGTTGTGTTGTTACATATCTTTTGTTATTCCTTTTATTTATTTGTACATAAAATCAACATGAAATTACAAATTCAAAAGGCAGTAAAACTTTGTTTTTGGTCAAAAAAGTAGTTATTGATATTTTTGGGACATTCAAGACCTACTTTGTCATGTGGATAAATATCTTAAGTCAATTTTGTTGACTTTTTATTTTTTCCAAATAAATAATCAATATGAATAATTGACACCTAAAAATCACTAATAAGTCATTTTTCTCCAACCCTGCTCCTGAAGATTTAATTTCCCGCAGAGGTCACCTCCAACCCAAATCAAACACACACACACCTAAACCTGATAATCAAGCTTGGATACTTAAGCAGGCTGAAGTAGGGTTGGATCTACAGTATGCAGGAGGGTAGATCTCCAGGAACAGATTTGGTGACCACTGCAGCGAACAACTGCCTTTTGCCTTTGTAGGGCAGATTGTGTTGCTGGGAAATTCTGTATGACACTATTAAAGTTGATTATGGCATCTGTGAATTAACTGAAGTTAGAACCATTTAAATGCAAATGACCACTGTACAAACTCAAATAAAGACTACAGGTCAGTATTAAATGTTTTGCTCTTAAAACATTGTGTGTAAATTTTTTAAGAGTCTATTAAAGGCAGGGTCCATGATCTCTGAAAGCTTCATTTGATAGACCCACCCAACACATACGCAACCCAGGCAACGATGTCGGTTAGTAGACACGCACCTTACTGCTGATTGGCTACATGTGTATTCTCAGCCCAGTCTCACGAAATTTTGTTATATAGTCACGTAATTTTTTAAACTAATACATAAAGTGACATAAACCGAATCGACAATGGTTTAAAAATAGGAAAAAGCAGTCGAGTAACCAATACGTGATAATCACATGAAAACAGGAATTCGTTATACGATCACAAAAAAATTCGGATATTTGTGATAATATCACGAAAAAAGAATCAAAAAATTATCACGAAACCCTGTGAGACTGGGTAGGTATTTTGGTAGTAGACCCGCCTCCCTTTTCCAAAGCGTTCTTCAGAAATCTTGCACTCCACCTTTATGAGAATCTTCTTATTTGCATATAACGGTTAAAGTGTAATAATGAAAAAGAAATTATTTAGGCTGTTGTCCAATCATAACTTAAGAAATCATCATGTAATACTTGACACCAAAACTAAAGTGCAAATGATGAAAGTTAATTTGCAGATCAGTAATGTTTTATAAACACAGACATGAATTACCCTGCAGTGATTTGAGACCATACAATCTCAATCAAATTACAAAAATGAACACTTATGCTCTTGAATCGCTCTTACTGTACTTGGATGTCAAATGCCAAATGGTGTGCATGTGCCGTGTGAAATTCAGACCCCAAAAGTGAATGAATGTGTTACACACACCACTGCTAAAATCCACCTGCATTTAGTAGCTTGGCAAGTGTTTATGTCAAGCTCTGACTGCACAGTAAAAAATCTTTACTGCCTTAAATTTTTTTGTAGAATCAACTCAGATTTACAAGTCATGTCCACTTACTATTATTTATCTTGACTAAAAATGAGTTGCTACAACTTATAAAATATAGTTTTATATAGTATAACTACAACTCATCTGTAGTTATAACTACTTATCTCTAGACAAGATAAATAATAGTAAGTTGAAAAGACTTGTACATCTGAGTTGATTCAACAAAACAATTAAGGCAGCAAATAATTTTTTACAGTGTGTAATCATTCACTATTAACTAACTATACACTGTAAAAAATGCTTTGCTTCCTTAAGTTTTTTTGTTGAATCAACTCGGATTTACAAGTCATTTTAACTTACTATTATTTATCTTGACTAGAGATGAGTTGTTATAACTATAGGTGAGTTGTTATAACTTATAAAATTAAGTTGACTTTTCTTAACTATATTTTATAAGTTGTGACACTTCATCTCTGTTTACATGACTTGTAAATCTGAGTTGATTTAACAAAAAATTTTAAGGCAGCAAAGTATTTTTTATAGTGTATGTTCTGAATCTTATTAACCTGCTAACAATCTGTGGCTCACATAACTATGACTAAATTACACTTCTCAACATTGATATTAAATCAATTTTGCTACTTTGAAATCTTTTATTTTCACTATAAAAATACATCTTCAGAAAAGCACTGCTTTAAACTTATGAAACAACGTATGATGTTACACCCCTACAAATAACTATCTGCTTGAAACATTATAAACATATTTCAACATCTGCTAATGTTAGCACATACACTGTTGGTCAATGACAAATAGAAATGTTAAAGTTTGCATAATCTCTCAGCTCAGTTAGCTTCTCTTAACACTCACTATACATTTCTGTTAGTTGCATAAGTGTTATTTTTAATGTATGGTAATTTATCAGATCCTCTCAGTTGAGTTTAGTTTCTCCCAAGGTTTTTCTTCATTTAAACACCATTGGAGTTTTGGTTCGTTGCTGCTGTCACATTGGGTTTGATCACTTGGAGACTTCTGATATTAGGTGTATTTTACTTTGCTAATATTTATTTTAATAAAAAAGCCTACATACAATATTATAGGCAATATTATTATTAAATAATAAATTGTTCATGTCAAATATTACATTATATTTTAATTTTTATAATAATAATATCCTCAATATAATGGCGGTCATATACTGTATCATGCTAATTGGCAAAATTTCTCAGAAAAGTATAAACTGCTGTCAGTTTAGAGGATGATGCAGGGTCCATTAAACCTTCGGCATCACCCCATATTCCTGCTCCCCAAAACCCACAATATTTAAATAAATTTGTGACTCAGGCTATGTTTACACGTACATAGTTATTTTGAAAAACAGAGACATTTACCTTCGTTTGCGCCCTTCGTTTACACGTAAACGTAGATTTCGCCTCTGAAACAGATTTTTTCTAAAAACTACAGCCAAAGTGGATATTTTGAAAACCTTTGTTTGCACGCTTGCATGTAAACTGAGATAAACGGATGTTTAGGTGGCCAAATTCACAGTATGCGCCAGAGCTTGCGCCTACGTCAAAAGTGCGATCTATGTTTACATGTGATTGCTACTCTGAACGCTTTCATGATCACATTTATGTTCGTGCAAACTCGTTTCGTGTGTTTGTATTTGCAAATACAGCTGCTCCATTATGTCAAGAAGCAGAGACTTCATCCGGCGCTGCAAGAACCGACAGACGGATGATGTCATCGTACCGCGAGAGCGAGTTGAGAAATCACACGTAGAGGTCTTATTTTGAATCGCTCTCGCGGTACTTTGACGTCATCGAACACCTACTGCAACAACTCCTCCCTCCAACACAAAGAACCAGTCCGCATCACCAATAGCACTGCCGGTGATTGGCTTATGTTGGCTTGAGCTTCTCTTGATGGCATATATGCACGGGTACGTGTAAACGTAGCCTGAGGAACAGACCTCAACACTGATGTTTTGCTTTTAAAAAACACTTGTCTAGTTTATTAGGAAGGTAGGTGCTTTTATCTTCCTCAGGCCAGTCTATATTTATCTGAGCAACAGCATACAGTAAGTGACAACCTCCATTTACTCATCAAAGCTGGGAGTGTTGGGTGGAGAAGTTTCTTAATCCTCTGCATTATTACTCATAATGTCCACCTCCTCAGAGCTCATGGCTCAAACTTTGGCTGGCCTCTGTGCCTTAGCAGTAGCGGGTCGCAAACCATGAGATGACCGCACACTACTGCCCTCCTCAAAGAGCGATTGCCTTAAGCAGAGAGTTTGAATCTTAATTTTCTCACATATCATCATGCTCCTTTCCTAAACAAGCTACACACATATCGTGGGTGTCCCCACTTGTGATGTAACCAGAGCAGGGAAGCACCTACAGACTTATTTTGATATAGTTTGTTTCTTTTAATACAACACCAATGACAAACACACACATCACTTGTTCAGGCACAGAAGCTAAAGGGCGATTTATAGTCTTGCGTAGGTCCTACGGCGTAGCTACGGCGTAGGCTATCCGTAGCCTGTGCGTAGCTCTGCGTAGCCTGATGCGCACCTCACAAAATTTCTAACAGCGCGTCGGCTCTACGCGGACCGTAAGCGCTGTGATTGGTCCACCAGAACCCCTCCCGTCAGGTAAAAAAACTGCGTCATAGGTATTTCCGTTTGAGACGATGAAAACAAAGATGAGCCAAGTTGAGGAGTGATTTAACTCAAACTGAAACATAAGTCGCTGTTTATTTACTTCCATCATTGCTGGTCTTCTCAAATTATACACAACAAGTTGCTATTTCTTCTTCGTTTGTGGGTTTACTTGCTTAGCTTCTTATTCTGTGACGACTTCTGCTGCTACTGTGGTTACACGCGTGATTACTGCCAACCAGCGGTTTCGCGTGTGTTTGCACGTCGACGCGGACGGCGGCGCACAAGTATAAATGAAAACCGACGCGGAACCTACGCCGTCGCTGCTACGCCGTAGGACCTACGCACGACTATAAATCGCCCTTAACGCTGCTCTCCGGATGCTGTTTTATGCTTCCTGGTTTCTTCTTCATCCTGCATGTGATTGTCACGACCGGGAACATGAAATCGGGTAGCCGGACACAAGTGCAGAGTTCGGGATAAATAAATAACATTTAATGATAACATGAAACAAAACACGAGGAGTAAAACAACGAACAGGTAAGACAGACAGGGAATAAATGGCAATGATCCAGCAGTGAGCAAACAGAAGACAGGGGTATATATACAGACAGACTAAATGACAAACAGGTGTGATGAGGCAGGTAATTAATCAATGAATGTCCAGGTGACAACAATCAGAACAGAGACAAGACATGACACGGATTAACCGTGACAGTGATGTTCCGTCTCACAATTGGCTGATTCCACATGAGTGCTTCAGATGCATTTACCAGAAGTATTTCCAAAGCAACAATGTCCATGGCATTAACACACCTACAGGTTAAGATTGCACAACTTACATTGTTAGTTTACATTTTGTGTAAGCAGGAAAAATTTATGTTTTTATAAACACGCTAAATGGGGCTCCTTACAAGTTTTGCTTAGGGTCCTTAGAAGTCTAGGAATGGCGCTGCTGACAGTAAAGTTCCTTTAAAAGGATATTTTATTTAAGCTGTATTTTATTTCATTATCTTTTTTATTACATATTAAACAACACTGGTGACTTTAAAGGGCACGGTTACCCATGTACTTATCTAAAGAGGACAGCAACTTCTCTGTCTTACTTGATTAGATTAAGTAACATTATCTTCTAGTTTAAGTTATTAGTTAATAATTACACATTTCTAATGATTTAAAGAGCCGTTATTTTCCATTTCATGATTTTCCATTTCCTTTGGTGTGTGTTTATTAGTACATGTTAACCATATTCAAAGTTACAAATCCCAAAGTATATGATGACGCGAGTTATTGTCTCCATCTAAAATCTCTTTTCTTGGACTACACAAACACAAGGATTGTAGCCAACAATGTACCTCAACGTTGATCCACATTATCACAATTCCACTCGCTTCTGACTCATATAAGTAGTCTAGGTTTTCATGCCAACAAAATGATAAAAGCATTTTTGAGAGTGCAATAATTCAATTGGAAAAAATGGAAAACATACGGCAGCTGCAGTAGACACACTCCTGTAGACACAAGGCTTATTAGGGATTATTTGCAGATCTACTGGGTAATGCTTAAGTAACATTTTAAAGGTGTGGTGAATCGGGCGTTTTTATTGTTTACACTGTTGTCTGAGATTTACTTATGACAATGACATGGTTTTTGAATTCAAAAACATTAAAAGCAATAAGTAATAGGCTATTTTGTACCCTGGTTTTGAGGCTGGCTAGAGAAACACTCTGTTTTGATGGACGGGCCACATTAAAGACATTGTAGCTTGTTCGCTCAATGTTTTACATGAGCTGAAACTTCTTTAAAAATAACATTTAACCACACATTCTTAGGGCCAAATTTACCAGCGCAAACCATAATTTTGTCGCTAAATAATGACTATCAGGATTTACTCAAGATGTGCAGTGAATTAGTAGGGCTGAAAAAGTGTGGTCTAGTTATTTTGCGACTGACTTTCTTGCATATGCATTTCTAAGGAGTTTCCCTTTCAAACACAAAATTTGTGGGAGGAGATTATTTAAATGATACACACAACGCGATTTACTAATGTTTGCACATGTGATATAACTGGTATTTGTGCCATTATTTAACAGAGGAATAAAGCCATGTCTTAAATTACTTTGCACTTGAAATAGATACAATGCAGAGGATTGTTGTAAGTTTATTTGGAATGCCAGATTATTCAAAAATATTGTTTGCCAAGCCATGTTATTTTTTATTTGCTGGAGGAAATGAAAGAGGAGTCACTAGGAGATGTCACACAATACCAGATGTTTTAAAACTTATTGTAAACCTTCAGTGTCCCATGGCTTCATTAGCTGTCATGTTCGTGGTGCTGAACTCAAGCGCATCAGGTGTTAGTAGATCATGCGCACCTCATCAGCTCTGCTTATTTGCGAACCTGAACAAATTTGTCCTGCTCTTAGTAGATTGCGTTGTGCCTGTGTTATTTAATTTACATCTTTTAAGTTAATAAGCCGCAAATTTTCCACTCCCATTCACACTAATTTGCCTTGTTTAGTAAATCTGGCCCCTAATGTCAGATTCCTAACGTTTTCTGGGTTTGATGTCAACAACAGTTGATATTTCAGTAACAAGGACGTTAGTTCGGAAACTTAAAGGATGTACATTTAAGTATGATGACCATATATAACAAAACCTCAAGTTAAAATTGATTCCTTAATTCACCGCTTCTTTAAATGTGTAAAATGAATGTTTAAGGCTTAGAAAAACTGAATATAAATTAACTGAATTAAAAGAACAGTATGTAGGATTGTGGCTAAAACTGGTACTGCAATCACACAACTGGTGGCCAATACACAAAATGACAACATAAACATCAATTGAGGGCTGCAACTCCACTTTTTATTTGACAATATCCTGGCCAGACCACTGTTGTCAGTGATATAAGTATTTGAAATGAAAATTATTTCTTAATTTCTAGTGACATATCAGGGCCCTTTAATGATTAATTGAAATAAATTTCTTACAAACTGTTCCTTTAAATTGAATTTGTCATCACTCTCATAATAAATTAATTTTATGAGGACATACTTCGTTAGACTGCATGTCTGCCCATAATCTATAGCAGAAATTGAGAAACAAAATTATACATCAAAAAACTCAAAGTAAAAATTTCCAACTGACTACTATTCCATGACATTGTCACAACGTTGCTGTTACCAACTGACAACTAACTGAAGTAAATAGTTATGTTGCCACAACAAACGTTTGGTCATCACATTATGTTGCAGTTACGTTCTTGCTGCTAAAAAAACAATAGAAACAACAATGGGAATTTTATTTTTTGTAATGTAAACTATAATGGTCTCTGTGTCTCTATAGCTACTGTATGTCCCAAACATTATTTGTTTCATGGTAAAAGCTAATGGTTTCAAATGGTATTTTCGTATATGTAATGCTTTATTATAATGAAACATTCCAGCCCTGCTAAAAAAAAACAATAGACACCATCACAGAAATTCTATTGGTTTTACTGGGAATTTTATTGGTTCTAATGGCCCAAAACACTACAGTGTATTGGTTTTTGTTGGTCTCCCTTACGAAAATTAACCATGGTTTTATTGTGGTAAAAGTGAAGTAACCGTGTTTTTTTTGGTGTATTGATTACTATCAGGTATTTTTTTAATACACTAACCATAGTTTTACTACAGTTTTTGAAAACCATGGTTGTCAAAACCATGATTATTTTGTGGTTACCATGGTTTTACTACAGTAACCATGTTTTTTTTCGTATTGGTATGTTTAATTTTCGTAATGGTATGTATTGGTTCTATATATTGGTTCTAATGGAATATGGCCCAAAACACATTAGCCTACAGTGTTAGTGGTTTTAATGGTAAAAGCTAATGGTTCCTATTGGTATTTTAATGGAAACCATTAGAATTTTCTGTAATGGTTTTGTTGGGGTTTTTTCAGCAGGGAGAAACGATATAATCGATTTTAATATATGATATTTCTTTGTTGGACTTGGACACTCCAGGGCTCAGTTATACTTAAACCGTTCATAATTAAATAATGAATCAACGTTTGTATAAGAAAAGGTACGCGCGCAGGCGCGTGTGTTTTTCAAAAACTCAGGTGCGTCACAGGCGGCGCTCCTGCCATATGACGCGCGTGGCTTGTTGTGGGTGTGGATCTGCATGAATCTAGCGGATTTCTTTGGTGGGTGTGGATCTATAAATATAGCGGATCTCTGTCTGTCACAGAAGTCTCCTAAGAGAGTTTTAAAAGTGCTGAAGAACACAAACATCTACATCTGGAAACATGAACAGACTCTTTTTTGTCTCGTTTGCCGTCGCCCTGTGTTTCATAGGAGGTAAGGCAGAGTTAAATTATCAGTCTGTTTTTATTTCATTCCTATCAAATTGTTTTGTAAATCATGAATGCAACGCGAGGTCAAAAGCTGCTTTGAAACAATTACCAATTGTGAAAAGCGCTTTATAAATAAAATTGAATTGAATAATTATTATTAAATAGTGATATGTTACTGTTAAATGCGCATTTGTTTAGTTTCTGGGATAAATAGACTTGTTTTCATCGGGTTAGTATATTAAATTTAGGTTATGACTCATTCTCATGTGGTTATTATGGTTTTCAGTGTCAACATTCAACAAGAGCTGTCTGTATTTCTGTAATGTTTGCATTCTGTCATGCATTTTGGAGAGAGAGGGGGGGGGTGTTGCCTCAAGTGCAGAGATCCACCCAAACAGATGCGCTTATGGAGAAGCTCTATTATATTATCTCTGTATTATATAGAGACACTCAGTTTGATTTTTGTGTCATATTTGTTTGCTTGGTTTTTGAACAAAAGCTCAGACTAAACAAAATCTCTTCATCGTCTGTAACTTTTGTTTGTTTGTGATTTCTTTTATCTACACTGTCTGTGTGTGTTCTGAAATTGTACATTTAGTTCATTGCGTGGCCACTAATACCCTTTTATCTACTCTGAAAAAGTACATTAAACATTACACATTAAAAGGTTTAGCAGGGTGACAAAGTAAATATGTTCTGGAGGTACAGGTTTTGAACAATACAGCAAAATGACAAAGAGCAGGACAATGGTGAAATGTGATCTGTGCCTGTTAAGAAATATTTGTTCAGTGTTTTACAAAAGTAACAAATGTTCTAATTTTACAACTATTCAGTAGACTTTAGGAAGGAAAGGTTTTATCAAAAGCTTCATATTTGATTTGATATCGAACTTAAATGAAAAAGTTTGTCAATGTTTTTGTAGACTGTGGTGATGTTGACGGATCTCTAGGGTTTATTTTTATAGGTTTTTTATAGTTTATTTAGTTTTTTATTATTGTTTGATGTTGCCATTTTTGGAATTATTATGGCTGTGAATTCAATATTTTCTTTTTTTTTGATAGCACAGTAAAGAAAAAAAATGATGTGTAAAGTGTTATTAAATATATCTTCTCAGTTTGTCACACCACATAAAAATGTGTTATTAACCACCAAGACAAATTTAAAGATTACAAACCACACCCTTTCATGGGAAAGCTGCCGTCTCTCTCAATTTTCAAAAACAACTTGAATAGATGTTTGTGATTGTGTTTGGGGTGGGGGCATGATCAGTAAATCAGTGAATGTGTTTCAGCAATACATTTCTAACATTTATAATGTGATTAGAAACAATTATCTAAAATGACTTTACACAGACTTTAAGTATTAACAGATTTCAGTGACTGTACAAAGACAAAACCCATAAACAATGAAAAAAGTAGTGGCTAAATAAATAGTCTATAATGTAAAAATATAAGAAATAAAGTGTTGGTGCCAATAGCCAAGTGGGTTGCGAGTTCCACAGTAGTGCTATTTCCGACTTGTGGTCCTATCAACTAAAGCTATACAGACTAAATATAAATAAAATATTTTAGTGTTAGAGCATTCAAGTCTAAGGGTGTTTTCACACCTGCCTCATTTAGTTCGATTGAATTGTACCAGAGTTCAATTGCTCACTTGGTGCGGTTCGTTTGGGCAGGTGAGAATGCAGCAAACAAACTCTGGTGTGCACCAAAAGCGGACCAAACAAGTGAACGCTTTCAAACGAACTCTAGAGCGGTTTGTTTGTGGTGAGAACACGATCCGAGATCGAACCGACTTATCTGCTAAAGTACTGCGCATTTTGGACTAAACCAGCTGCCATAGTCAGCTGCGCAGTGCATTATCAGATGAGGAATTGTTTGTTGACAGTTTCTATTAGCAATATTAGCACAATGACAGATCCCGGATATAGTTGCTATTTTGAGGCAACTAAAATAGACTACGCCATTGACCAACTAAAGCCTAGTCTAAAGTCTATGGTGCAATAGTGTTTTTGATATTTAATGAGCGCGTTAGAAATATGTGCCTATAAATGGGACGACAACGTGCGTTTGCATATCACACACACTGAAAAAAATTATTCATTGAATTTAATCAATTTTTTTAAGGTAAGTGGTTGCTACATTTAAACAAAAAAGATTAGTAAAGATTAGTAAAGTAAATTAAAATATACAACTTTGTTTAAATGTAGCTTAAATAAATTGATTGCAACCACTTACCTTAAAAAAATTTATTAAATTCAATGAATCATTTTTTCAGTGCACATGGATGCGCAGCAGCACATAAACATTTTTAAATATGAAAAATTAAAGGATTAAAATGTAAAAGATTATTATTGAGTCTCTTGGACATAAATATGGACCGATTACGAGATGTTAGAAGGCGTAAAGAGCAGATTCACCTGTAGACTGGCAAGAAATTGAATGTTTTGCTTTAAACCAATGCAAATTGTATATGATGACTTTGTACCTCTGGATATGGTGACATGAGATCCTTTTTAGAATAATGCTTTTTAAAAATAAAATTTCAATACATATGAAAACAATGCATTTTTTTTAACACCAATCTTAAAAATGTGGTCTTCTTCCTCCACTTAGTTTTTCAGTTTACAAACTCTGTCATCTAAGTTTTTCAGTTTACAAACTCTGTCATCTAAATAGGTAAACTGCATGGCACAAGCGCAACTGGCTTTTAAAGGGGATGGGTTGGGGTTAGGGTTATTCCCCAAACACACCCATTACTCATTACATGAATAGGAACAACCCTTTTAGACTGTGTGCTTGGCGCCAAAAAAATTCCCGTTGTTAAATTACCAAACGTGAATTTGGACACGCCCGTTTAGACTGTGCTCTTTAAAAAAAAATATGAAACACACAGAAGATACACTGCAGTTACTTAATTTCTAAAGTTTCTTCTAAGGACAGACTACACGACTGACAAAGATAAACGACAACAGACCAAACTAAACAGTCAGTATAGAGAACTAAACAAGACCAGGTGGGGCTCATCATTAACTAAGGAATCTACCAAAGGTGTAATTAAGGCTAAGCTGTTGGTGTGCGTCATACCCAATGTCAAGCCAATACTATTTTTTATAATCATTCAGCCCTAATTTGAATGAAAGGAGGGACTGGCATGGGTACCCGAGTACATGACATTGTGGATAGATTACAAGAACAATGAGTAAAAAAATTGTTTTGGTATGTTATGGTGGCATTTTGAGGTCTGACTGGTTAGCGTTACAAGCGCATATGGTCCATAGTAAACACCAGGGGTGTGTTCAACTGAGTGTGTTACGACATCACAGTACCGCGAGAGTGATTCGAAAGCACAGCGTGAACACCACCTTACATCACAAGGCGCTATGGTTTAGCACTCAGTGATGATCAGCTTCACTTCGAAAGGACAAAAATCTGATGCAAAATGTATACAGTGCTGTCACAAGTTTAATCCGTTATCGTCTTGTATTTAAATATCAAATGTCAAGCAATATCACAGACAGTCAGACAGAAATGCAAAGCTGAAAAGACGACACGACACAGCTTATTGCTAAAGTGAGAGCGAAATGCTGCTAGGAATTTTTTATGCTTTGATTGGCCGTGCTTTAAGTTACGGTTAAGTTATGGTTATGGTGCTCATCCGCAACAGGAGTTAAACTTATGGCCAGCACATCATTTAGTGTGAGATCACTTAAATATAACATTTATATTGTGTATCAAGAGTATTCATTTCATTTCACCTAGTTGGCATTATAATAGAAAGCGCTTCAGTTTACTGTGTTGATTAACCCTTTAGTTTCATCTCACACAGCTATTCTGGTAAGAGGTATCTTTATATAATGCTTTGCATTTTTCATCATAGTTTCTTCAACATTATTTTTTGTAACACTGTTTTAATAAAAATATTTTCACTATTGCCATGATGTGTGTGCCCTTGCTCATGCCCCGCCCCTGAGAACTTTTTTTAGACTATGGAATATTCAGACCTATAAATACTGGCCTCATTTACACCTGAGATGGCACATGGCCATGTTCGGACACTGTTCTGCCCTCTTCATTTTTAAACTGTATTTATACATCTTACCTTTTGCACATTCGTACGTATTTGCAATTATAACATATGACAGCAGCACATTTTATACCACTTCAAGTCATTTTAACAGGGACAGTTAGTTTTGCAAAACAAATAATAACCATGAAGCATTTAATCTCTTCTAAAATCAACATAAATCACATAGCATCGTCTTATTAATAAAATAAATAAATACAACTCAGAGAGAGAGAGAGAGAGAGAGAGAGAGAGAGAAACATTATTTTCAATATGCCAAGTCACACATTTTCCAGTAGAGTGCACTATAGCAATGCAAATGCACATGTGATCAATTGTTGTGACTTGTATAGTTGTAAATGTATAGAGTTGTTATATTTTTAAACCCCATTTACAATGTAAAAGTAAAATTTAACTTATATATAGATTGATTTTAAAGTACACAGTACACTGTTCTAGTAGTCCTACAGACTGTGCAGTGATGCATGAAATATCCCATTAGGTTTCAAATAGCCCTTAAATAGGTCATCATTTCCTCACCTTCATGTTGTTCTAGACCTGTTTGAGTTTTTTTTCTGAAGAGCACACTGGGTAGGGTATGGGTAGCTGATTGTAACCACTGACTTCCATAGTAGGAGAACAAATATTATGGAAGTATTGTGATAGAGGATGATATTTTAATTAAATATGGTAAGCACTGAGCTGATGTTTCCCACTGAATTCCATGTGATTTGTTTTTCCTAATATGGAAAGGTTTAATTTAAGTTTATTGGAACTGAACACACTTCATACATGACTTCACAGTAACATGGCAGACGTGGGGGCATGAAGAAATGGCATTAATATGTCGACTGCTTTTTACATCTCTGATTTTGTACCTGACGCTCCATGACTGCGGTTGTTAAGGTTTATGTTATGTCTTTCATCAGCTCGCTTTCTGATTGGGTATCATGTCATGCCATGTGATAATGTACAACGTATGTCCGAGTTTGTCTTCGTAGTTCCCCCCATACAACAGGATTCGCAGTTTGCGATCGTGCCTCCGAGCAAATTTAGTCACTCTTAACACACCACAGATATTTGGTAAAACACCTGGATGATTGTGACTTTACCTACAGTAGGATTGTTGTAAAGGCGGAAATTGGCACAGTTGTGCCAAATTATCTTTTAGTGTGCGGCAGCCTAAAGGCAAGTACAGTATGTTGTTTTATGCCCCACCTAGAAGATTTTGTGTAGCAGAAGAAAAAATTATTTAAATTCTTAAAAGTGTGCATGCAGGAATTTGTGCAATTCAAAAAAAGAAAACAATGCGCATGCCCAAAGGCAACATTTCTGTGTTTATTCCCTGTGGCATTGCTGTGTTGATTTGACAGTTTTTTGGTTGTTATGTGTACACTGTTGTAAAAGCAACTTATGGCATTTTTTAATCACAATCACCAAGTTCAATGGCAAGCGTCAGGTGGAGTGATGTAAAACCCTGCGGGAGAGGACAGTGTGAGCAGTGTAAACTTGTACTGAGTAATGAATCACACTTCTCTGTCAGATGGCCTGTCAGGTGAACGTTACCTGTCTGACTGCATTGTGAAATAGTGAGGTTTGGTGGAGGAGGGATAATGCTATGGGGGGTTTTCAGGGTTTGGGCTGAGCCCCTTACTTCCAGTGAAGGGCACTTCTTCAGCAAACCATTAATTAATCTCAAAAATATCTTGAATAAATATATTGATGGAAAAACACTTAACTCAGTTTAGCCCATCGGCAGAGATGGTTAAACACGACTCAAGTTTTATTTAAGATAATGAGCTTGAAAAGCACGTCACCTCCTGCTTTCTGAAAGTCTTTGTAAAACAACACAAAACCGTCTGATCATAGAAGAAAGCTGTCGTAATTACATCGTTGACAGTATGATTCATCAAGATCGCATTATGGTCACATTTTTAAAAGTATGCTCGTTTCACGGCATAAAATAATAATAATAAAAAAAAAAAAGTTTGAAGTAATCAGTGGAATCTGAAAGAGATATTTTATTCGTTTGGCATTATTATTATGAACTTTAAAGATGTTTTTCAGTGATGATTTCACAATGGTCTGTTATTGTGGAGACATTTCCACACCCCACACAGCAAAACATGATTGGTTGCTTTACGTGTCAGTCATACAGGCTGTCTTGGGTGGTCATTGGCTATTCAAAGCAGACACGGTTCCCAGGCCTTCTGAGACTACACTTTCGAAAGCTACAAAGCTATATATATATGTAACGTATATTAGATGAGTATGTTGTTAATGTATTAACTGTATTATTGTAGGTAAAATGATTGTGAGAATATTTCAAACGTTGTTGTCAGGCAGTTAAGCCCTGGAGCCAATGCTGTAAAAGTCAGGTGTTGATCTCATGAACTTCATGTTCACACATGTCAGTCAATTCATGCCCACAGTAATTTTTTTAAAGCTCAAACTTCAGTAAGCCAATAATCTGTCATTTGATACCACAAAATAATGTATAGTTCAATAAGATGACTGTCTATTGTTCTCAGTCGTGACCTTTAGATGTATATGTGTATCAGGTGATGTTTACTACTGAATCATTCTGGAAAACATTAATTGTGCTTTTTTATAATATTTTCATGTGGTTGAATGTCCTAAGACATAGTATCGCAAATGATGAAACCTCCACATCCCCATCAATCACTCATACAATACCTGGAAAACAGGTTTAACCAGAACTTTACTGGTGCACCTACCTTAATTATGGAGAAAAGCTTAGAATTTTGTCTGCATACATCTGAAAGAATTTTAATTAAGGCATTCAAGCCTAGTGCTCACGCACACATGCATTAAACTACCAGTAATCGCAGATGAAATGTTACATGTGACGCACATGATGTTTCCACAACCTTCTTCACAACCTCATCTCTGTGTTTAGGATCAGAATGTAACAACTGCGACTGCGTCAGATCAATTTTATTTAACCCTTTGATGTAAATACACATATTTATTGTTTGCCTGGGTTACAACCTTTCAAGCTAGAGCTGTACAGAAGAAATCTGGACAATATTAAAATAAAAGTCTGGACGTGTGGGCTCTGCTTTGTGTTTGCGTGTGTGTGTGTGTGTGATCCACAACATCAGAAAGTTGTTCAACCTCGGGTGTGACCGAAACCAAAAAGTCTTTGTAAGGGGAGTTTTTGTGTCAGCTATTTCTGACAAGTTTGTGTGTGATGGCAGAAAAGTATCATAAAAGCACCAAAGAAGTAATATTACAGGCTTTGTGAAGTTGTGTATAAGAAGAAATTGTGGGATGTCTTTATTAGCTGGAAAACCTCACCTTATATTACCATAAATACATTTACAATCATTTTCATTTACAATTATTTACACTGAACAAATATTAACATTATATATTAGAGTTTGCTTTTATGCAGAGGCGGACACTACATAAGTATTTTTACTTTCTACACAAAAGTAAATTTTTAAGTATTTGTATTTAATCAGTGTTTTTCTTTGCAAAACATATTCCAAAGCATATTATCATAATATTTACTCCACTACATTTCATAATTTCACGTTTTTGGTTTATATTTAATAAACATTTGGTTAATATTATGATTATTACGAGTTCATGTCGTCGTATCCAAGTCAACTCAATTATGCTGAAGTGTATACGTGTAATTCCTCATCTATTTGCCGTGTATGACATCATTTAGCACAGATGTGCTCAACTCACCAGGCCGGCGTGGCAGCATTTAACAGCCGTTTTCCGAGTTTTCTCATATTTACTGCATGCTTCAGGTGTTTCACATAACTTGAGCTTTTTTAGATCGCAATACACAAACCGCCCTGAAGCCAACGCTGATCTCTGATCTACAAAGTGAGAAATGGAAAAATGTCTGATAAATGTCTTAACAATAATAATATGATACCTGAGAGATGTTTACTTCATCAATGGGAGAAAAATGAACATCAAGACGTTTCTCCTAAAAACCCTCGCCATAGACGAGACAAAAGTCAAATATCTCAATATGAAGTCAAATGAGCACAGTTTGCGCTCCTTTTAAATCTCACTGATGTTTGAAACAAAAAGCTAATATAGTAAAGAGACTTGTAATTCTCCAGGCTGTGGGAAAACTCTTTTTCTAACTGTAATGCTGGGGACACACCTAACAACTTAGGCTACTGAAACATAGTAAGATTGAACTCAACACACTTAAAGATTTTCTTGCATAAATAATTTTTTATATGTGATTGTAAACAACCGGAAAAGACTAGTCATGATCAGACATTATGATTAAATTACATCTTAAGACGTATCTTAAGACAGAGGAGAGCATTTCTGCCCAGAGCTCTCGTACTTCAGGAGGGTTCACTGTTGACTTTGTCTAAGATGTTTCTACTAAAATAATCAAGATGAATGAGAGGATTATGAGCAATCACAGGAATAGAGATAATATAATCTGCTTCTGATCCATTTGAGAAATGTTGTTGAGTCGTGACATGTTGAGATCTTATAAGATTGTTGAGAGACCCAGAAGACTTTGGTCCGTTTTTCCATTTGCTGTCTAGAAGAAACAACAGAGATATGAGAAAGATCTCATCTTGTTTACTTTATGGTTGTATGCCAGCAATGCAAATGATCTACACATGTGATCGGTCATTACATGTTTACCGTACCTTTGACCTGGAAATTTCCATGACTTTCCGGTTAGTCAAGAATTCTGGATACGGTTGTTTACGGATATGGAGATGTTGTGACTAACAGTTATTGTGTTGATGTTTCACAGGTCAGGCTCTGAAGTGCTATGACTGTACTGGTCTCTGGAGTCTGTGCCTAACAAGTCAAACGACCTGTACAGGCACCGATCAGTGCTTCAGTGGAGTGGGTAAAGCAGGTGAGACAAACTAAACAACGAAACAAATGTTTGACATGTTTTAGCAGGATTAAGATTTGAATCATTTTTCTTTCATCTTTATCTCCAGTTGGTTTTGTGGATGTTATAATGAGAGGATGTCTTACGGTGGACAAATGCAACAAAACAGAGCAGGTTACTTTGCCGGGAAGCTCCAGCACCAATTTATACAACATGACAAAGACGTGCTGCACTTCAGACCTGTGTAACTCTGCCCTGGGCCACCCACACGTCTCCACCATCATGACCACACTCGCTGCCATCGCATCTCTCATGTCTGTCAAATTCCTTGTGTGAAGAAGACACACACATTTATATATAATTCATTAAAACACACATAAACAAACATACACAGATTGCCTTTTATTTCTTTCTTTAAATCCAAGGTTTTATGAACGAAACATTGCTTTTTCTGTTATAATACCCATGCATTTCATGTAATCTATCTAAAGATAATCTATCTTTATGAGAGTTTATCATCTTTATCAGTCATGTAATTTATCAGCCAAATTTTATAAGCTTTTAACACTTATTTGTCAGAAAATCAAATGTGTAGGAAAGAGGAAATTTTTTCGTTTGTTTTGTTATTGGCCAAAAATGTGCCTGACGTGATGTCATTTCACAGAAAGTATAGTCGATGAACTGATCGGGCGTGGTGTGTTTTTATGGTTATCATAATGACATAAAGCAGCAGAATTGTATTAATAGAGTTGTTTACACTTTATTTTAAGATGTCACTCTTATAGTTTAATAAAGCACAATATAATTAACAACAACATGGACTTAATATTAGTTTAGGATTTGCTTTAGTTGCATGTAATTATGCATAATTTACTGTAATAATTACATGTAAAGTGTAACAAGGACACTGTAAAATAAAGTGTTTGACTTGGGTTGACTCTGTTGTCAGAATAAAGTTTGATTAGAAAAGGAAGGAGATGACAGGCTGGTCTGAGTATTTCAAAAACTGATGATTTACTGCACACTTAAAGTTGGGTTAAAAATAACCCAACTATGGGTGAATATTAAACCATCCCAACTGCTGGTTCATTTAACCCTTGGGTAACCCAAGTTACCCAACAGTTAAGCTATTGTTTTATTAATTTACATTTTCATTATTTAATATTTAAACAATTATTATTTAATAGATACAAAAAAAAAATCAAATATAGATATTTATCGAGGTACAATTCACGTTAAATATTATTAAATATTACAAAAAATGTAAGCAGTATATTTTAAATTAAATAAGCACTGCTAATCAATTCAATGCATTCTGTTCAGAAATCCTTTAAAAATAACATGATGAGATTTGTTTCATTAGTACAGAAAGATAAGATTAACATAACAGTACAACAACATCACATGCATTTGTTTGAAGAGGAGCCAAGCCAGGATTTAAACTCGGGTAGTGTGTGCAGCATTATTGTATAAAAAAGTTTAAGCTTAGTAAAACAAACTAAATCATATCAGAGTAAAGGTGACACGTGCGCTTTTATTTTTTATTAAAGTTGATGTAGTGTGAATTGTACTACTCAGCATATTTTTGCATGAGACATAATAGATTATAGATTAGAAACATTAAAACAAACCCTGTTTCTCCAAATAAATACAGCAATTGTCTTCACTGAAAACCACTTTTTCCACAGATTTAAAACTCCCGCTGGAAAATATAACCTAATGCAATGACCCAATCATTGTTTATGTAATAAATAAACCAGCGTTTTTACAGTGTGGGATGAATGGTCAGAATGGTCTGAAAAAGAGAAAATATCCAGTAAGCAGGCAGTTTTGTGGATGAAAATGTCTTGTTGATGTCAGAGGAGAATGGGAAGACTGGTTACAGATGATAGACATTTACATTTAGGCATTTAGCAGACGCTTTTGTCCAAAGCGACTAACAGAGATTAGGAAACAATAAAAGCGATGTGTCATAGGAAGGCAATAATACAAAAGGTGCTTACGTAAACAGTAACTCAAAAAACCACTAGTTACAACCATGTTATGCAGGTTGGTGTTGGTGGTGTAATCTCACAGTTGGTTGCAACTGAGGTACAATTGAGCAAGGCACCTGCTCCCTGGGCACTGCAGTGACAATAACAATTTATTTAGATTGCACAATTAATTACCACTTACGTCCACAAATGTGCTTTCCATTAGGTCATTAAAAACAGAAAAAACAAACAGACAGTAACATTTATCAAATAGTACAAATAGTACAAATATCCCATCAGCCGTATGCTTTTAAAAATAAAAATGTCTTTACCCTGGACTTAAAAAATATTTGGAGAAGAGGCTTGTCTAATGGACAGTGGAAAGGTGTTCCAAAGCCTGGGAGCAGCAATACAAAAAGCACGATCTCAGCTGCACTTCGACCTAGTAGGTTGATACTCGGTCAGTAAGTATCAACCCACTAGATCCCTTCGGTCTTCCAACCAGGATCTATTGGTTACCCCCAAGTTGAGGCTTCAGTGCAGGGGAGATCGTTTTTATTAAATTAGGTTCAAATGTTATTAGCTAAAGCAGTTATTAGCTTAGATAGATGTGCTTCCACATTTGCCTAAAATATAAAAGATAATAAAGATTAAAACAATTGTGCTGTGTAAATGACACGATTTAAAGCCAGTAGATGCATTATTAAGATGATCTTCAGTATCTAAACTGTATTATTTACATAAGTAGAGTTTAAAGATTTACCTGCGTGCCTTTCTTGAGCTTGTGGAAATGAAAGAGTTTAGCTGAGTCTGAGCTGGTGTTAAGAAAGTGTCTGAGATGCTCATTTGACTGATTTTTATTGTGTGCAAAAAGGGAAGAATGATTGTATAGCTAACTGTTACTGGATGTTATTGAAAAAAAAGGAAGTAAAGAAAGTTTTTAACTGAAGGACAGTATCCAAACTGATAATGATAATAGTGCATTAAAGCTTCATGATGAAACTCTCTTGGGAACTTTCAGTGTGAAATGCGTTCTGAAATTGCACATTACATTTATTGCTGTGCTGGACAGTTTGCAAAACAGGGAAGCTGATACTGTAATAGTGCTTTAAAAACACTGAAAGACGTCGATTTTACTAGGGTGCACTGTGCATGAATTAAACTTATTAACAAATGACAATTGCACGCAGTTTTATTATAAAGCACACTGCCACACATGGCCGTAGCCAGCTACAGTATGAGTCCAACGAGGTCTAGACTTCTGTAAATTTTTCATATTAAAAAATAAAATTTGAAGTTCTTTGAATGAGTATATAGTAATTAAAAATGACTCACATTGGCTTCCCTGTATACAATTACTGTGCTGTAAATAACATGAGCTAAGATGAATAAATGCTAGAAGTAATTGTTAATGCGTTAGCTAATATGAATTAACAATGTGAACAAATACAACCTTATTGTAAAGGGTTACCAGATGAGTACTTCATATAATAATGGTCATTCATGTTTATTGAAAGATAAGTAATAATGGGTAGCTGACATAAAACACCAGCAGTGGGAGACACTATTTCTTTCTTTTCTTTCTTTCTTTAAAAGCCATACCAGCTTCTAAGGCTATATTCATGGCGAGAATAAAGTATAATTAAATCAAAGAAAGATTAAAAAAGATTTTTTTTAAAAAGAATAAAATTTATTTCCTCTAGAAATCTTAAAACCATGTTTGGGCTCACTTTCAAAAGTATCAACAGAGTAAAAATGGTTTCTCACAGGGGTAAATGTAATACAGTCAAAAAGGATATGTTTAATGGACAATGGGAGACCCAAGGGTTCACAGGGTTCGGGGTCCACAGGGGGGCTTTAAAATTATTTAAAAGCATAAGTGAGCTAAAACAGCTTTAAATCAAGATATTTTTATTTAATCTCACCCAGTCATCTACTGTTCCCTTTCAGTCGCGTCACTACGATGTTAAATCGTGACCGAAGAATGGGGAACATGCTTTGCAGGAGCAAACTACTTCGAAAGCTACTAAAGCGCCAATGAACTTGGCATGCAGGTATTTGCATCTGCAGGAACCACTCCGTCGCGCAAGTATTTAACGAGAAGCAGGAGCAATACCAAATCAGCTTTTTTAGCTTTGAAAGCCAGAAGAGATCTGCAACTAAGAAGTTCTCTCTTACCTGTACCTGCTCTGGAAACTCTGTGTGTCTGAAGTTGGATGGATGGACAGCACCACAACGGAGACTCTCAGTTTAAATTCCACCACTTTATTTCACTCTTATTTTGAATTGAGTGTGTGTTGCCTCTCCCCTGTGTGCTTCATAAGCTCAGCACAACATCTAAAGAGTGATTTTCTCTAAAAGAGCAAAACGAGTTGAACTTCCGTCTTCATAAAGACAGGCGTTCTCTCGTGTCATGGCAGGTGCGTCTTTTTTAAAGATGTCATTCCATATGTGTGCTTTTGCTGGATGCTGAAAATATATGAATCCCTATGACGGCCACGATCATGTCTCTCGTGCCTGGGCTTAGTGCATGCTGAGGCAGCGTTTTATGAGGGGGCATGCTCCATATGCCTCTTGTGGATTTGTCGGGTGGTGTACCTTTGGGAATGCCTGGTGCTGAAGGTGTGGGCGTGAAGCTCTGGTTGAATGACCTGCATATAACAGTGCTAAATCGGTCTGCTGGCTTGACCAGCAGCTCTAAGCACCCTGATGTGTAGCCTGAGGTTCCGATGGAGACGGAGGGACATGCTCTATGATGCCCTCTGCATCTGTCGGTCCTCCCGAGGATTTGTTATCTGTTGTAGCATTGGAGGGGGGCATCAATTTCAGACACAGGCTGGGATCCACTTCCTCCTTTGGTTAGGTTTGCGGAGCTGGTGCTCGACCCCGAGATGGTGGCCATGCTTGCTCAGGCGGCTGGGGCGGTCGGATTGAAGTGGACACAGCCTCCCCCACCCGAACCATTGCACCTTGATGATTGATACTTCAGGACTGCCAGTACAATGCAGTCCCAACCACCTGTACCTTTCTTCCCCGAGGTGCATGATGAGTTGACACGGTCATGGAAAACCCTGTTTCCTCCTGGAACCGGCAGTAACAGCCATCATCTCTCACCTCTCTTGACAGCAGGGCAACTAAGGGTTACGCCAGTTTTCCGGGTGGAGTGGTGTCAGGTTGCGATACAACTGTATCCAGCCGGCTACGCTTCCACCTGGAGGGATCAGCCGACCCTTCCCTCATGAGCCTGTTGGCATTCTTCTGCTTTGACGGAGTCTGCTTACTGGGCTTGTGGGGAGGCGGCCTCTGCTGTGCATGCAATGGTGTTGCTGCAGGCCTACCAGGCAAAAGCACTGAGGGATCTGCACGAGGGAGGTCACGATCTAACGCTACAAGCGACCAAGGTCACCGCACAAGCTGTCAGACATGCAATCTCCACTTTTGTGGTCCAGGAACACCATCTCTGGCTGTGCCTGGCCAACATGCTAGAGCAGGACAAAGTACAGCTCCTAAATGATCCGGTGTCCCAGGCTGGCCTGTTCGGCGAGTCTGTCGAGAACTTTGCCCAGCAGTTCTCAGCCACCCAAAAACAGACTGAGGCGATCACACAGATCATGAAACGACGCAAAAAGCCAACATCTGGCCCATTGACTCTGGCCTTTCAGTGTCACGGCTAGTCCGTGTCGTGTTTTGTGTCCGTCTACGCTTACGTCATCCGGACTATTCACGGACCGATTGCTCCTCTCACCTGTTCCTCGTTTAGTCCTTGTGTACCCATACTGCCGTCTGTTTCACACTTGTCACCGGTAGATTGTCATTACAACCATGTCTGTTCCCTGTGTAACGTTTTGGATGTTCCTGTGTTTGCTTACCCATTACTCCTCGTGTTTTATTTTCCAGTTTATCATTAAATGTTATTAATTTTCCGAACTCTGCGTTTGTGTCCTCACTCCACCTCCGTGTCATGACACTCAGTCTGCCCTTACGAAAATAAACCATGGTTTTACTACAGTTAAAACCAAAAAACCAGGGTTATTGTAGTAAAAACAATGGAAACCACAAAATAACAATGGTTTTGACAATCAAGGTTTAAAAACCATAGTTAAACCAAATCTAATATGATTTTTTTACATTATTTGGTTCTTTTTGTTCATTTATTTCACAAAAAAAACAGAAGGACATATATGCAAACAATGATGACTTTCAAAGAAGAAATAGAGGATTATGCAGTCAAGTACGAATCTAGAGATTCGATTTTTAGAAAAACAAAAATTATTATTTCATTTTTTTCTTGACATCCAAACTGACTGAAACAATTAGCTCACCTCCCGAGTCCTGGTGTACAAGACATTCATGTGTCTGTCTTCTACAGGCAGTGTATACTGTCTGGAAACAGAATTGATTAGTTCATCTCTCGAGTCTTCAAGTTTGAGTCATTCTGTCATCACATAATGTCACTCGTGCATTGGATACATGTCTAAATAACTGCAAACCTTTCTAATAAACAAGTGAGCTTGTTTTTACTATTTATGCATTTCTAAATGTGGTAATAAAGAATGCTTAAAACTTTATCTTCATATGAAATCACATGAATGAAGTCAATATAAGTCTACTTGTTTGTTGATCACTTTTTTATATTTTTGGGAAATATTATATAATACAAATGAATGGGAAAATTCTATATTGATTGATATTATATTGATTATATTGATTAACTATGATTGTTATTTCTCTACTGAAAGATTTATCTTGTTATATGATTTAAAGTATGTCCCTTTTGTTATCACAAATAAAAAATACATAGAATATAAGAATGTGGTGTTAAAATTAATGCAAAATTTTGAGTCGCTCACTATTTTAGTTCATAATAAATCACCTAAAAGGAGCATTTTATCTGAAGAGTTACATGTGGTTAGGAAAGAATTTTACAATATTGATATAAATTTAATGTGCAATTGTTTAATGATAGAGATGTCTTTGTAACCAACCAGGGGCGTTTCTAGGGTCAGTGGATATCCGGGGCTTAGCCCAAAGACATATGTTCCTGGATCTCAAACTCAAACCCAAGATTGACATCTCGTTGCAGGGCTGCAGAGCTATTTTAACATAAAATACACAATATTTCTGTAAATTACATATTTTTCTATTATTTACCACAGAAAGCACTGTTTATATTGCACTGTTTATTTAACAGTATAAACATTTTCTTAACCTTATCTTAAATAACTTTATATTAAAACTTGGCACTAAACTAATACATTAAATTCCTGCGTATGAATGTATTAATGATTATACATTTTCTGCAACCAGGTGTCAGGGTTTGAACAGATGAACCCAATCGCAGATGATGTCGGGGTAACAGAAAACACTTTATTAACATGCAACAAGAAAACAAAGACCCCCGTGGGGGTTCACAACAAGAAACATGAAGAACAGGCAATCACATATAACATTAACTAGACTAGACTTGAAACCTTGGCTAGATACTTCACATGAAACACTAAACAACACCAAATTAACCTGCACAGAACTAAGGACAAGACGACATTAAATAAGGAGAACTAAACAAGATAACAAGCGGGAACAGGTGATGGGAATAAACCAATGTTCACTAATAAGCAGGAGAACAAGGGGACAAGGACAAGAGACAAGACACTGGAGGCACATGCCACAATAAACAAGGCATGAGCCTCCACATAAAGCCTGGGACTGCCAGAACTCTTATGGCAGAACAAGACTCTTATTGCAGAGTCCTGACACCAGGTAGTGTTTTTGTTTTGATTTATTTAGGATTTTTTTAAGTTACTGACTTGACTTGGTTATGTTCAATCTCTGTAAAAATTAATAAGGCTCTATGAGTAACTTAAGCACAGACACAGCAAGCAACATAATGATATATACTTCAAACAATTCTTATATTGAGATGAGTGAGCTTCATAGCATACAGTCTTTTATTTTTTGCACCTTTCTCCTCATCTTTTATCTTTTCTTAACCTGGGCACTGATGACTCTATTTTTAATCCATGGTTTAGTATGTGTTACATCTCCATCTCTACAGTATATAAGGCGTTGCTATGAGCTGTGACTTGGCGTGAACTAACCCGCGCAGCTCTTTGAGTAACAGCTGGGTTACCCCACAGGCAGAGTAACAGATCATCTCTAGACGAAAACTCCAAAGTCCCGACAAGATTAACTGATTGCATGGTGGCAATGATATGATTGACGTGTGGTGCATATGAGCAATTTAAATCCGATCACGCATTCAGTTTACTCACCGTCACGGAGAGCCCTCTCATGGTTGCGTACAGTAGCAACGAAAGAAGCGCCACCTCTCACACGCTTTGGAAGGGAAAAGAAAGGTCTATAATACGCGTTTTTATCCGTTTACATAAATAATCAAACAAGCAAGTTGACAGTTCTTGACGAGAGATTTACAGTTCGGCTGTAGTAGAAAATATTTTAACAGATTAAAATTAGTGACGTGCCTATTCTAACAATCGGGGCTTAAAATATATCCGGGGCTCAAGCCAAGCTAGCCCACCTCTAGCGCCGCCCATGTAACCAACCTTTATAACATAGCAATAATTCAGTAGACATAAACGCCATACACATAATTGTTATTTATTGTTTATTTATAAAACGGTTAGTTCCAATCCTTGATTCTGATTGGTCAATAGGTGTGCTTTATTCACAATAAAACACTGCTATGACCGCTTCACCCAACGGTTCTATTTAATATCACTGCGCCCTTAGCAACACCCTTAGCAACACATAAACATATAATGAGACAAAGTCTGAGAACAGTTTGTTGTTTTTATTTGAGCTTTAATGTTGTTGTTCGCAGTCAGTGACAATTTTTTTCTAGCGGAAGGAATGCTTTTATTGATTTAACTTCATGAAAGTTGCACTAATATTTTTTTTACTTTAATATTGTGTGGTAACCGTTTTATGAAAGCAATAAGGTACTCGAGGCAAGTGCTGTATCGTGAATAAGTAACGGCTGAAGGGGTTGCAGGCACTCCGCTTCGCGTCGTGCCTAACAACGCCCTTCAGCCGTTACTTATTCACGATACAGCACAGCCTCTCGTACCTTATTGCTTACGTACATGTAATTAAAACAACTTTTTAGGATCCTGCCAGATCTTTGTTTGTATTTAGATCTAGTTCAGCATGGCAGGGTTCTGACAGTACAATGTTTCATGTGGGAGATGCGTGGTTTTAGTATTGGTTTATTCTGCCCACGCATTTCCCCGGGTCTCGCCACTTTTTCCCCTATCCCTTACTTGTGATTCTTTTCAGGTGTGTATCATTTAGTTTTCCCTATTTAAAGTCCTTGTGTTTGGTCTTCTGTACGGGTTCATTTTGTCCTATTCTGTGAGTATTTTGCTACATAGAAGATCTAGTCCAGTTTCTGTTTTATGTTTGATCATCATGTCGTTTTGTGTAGTTTAGTGTATATCCTGTTTTGTTTTGCCCCCTTGTGGGTTTTTGTTTTCCTGTTTTTACCCTGTTTTTGTGATTAAAGTCCTGTGTTGTATTTCACGTCTGCGATGGGTTCTTCCTCGTCCAGATTCCTAACACAACTAAAACACACACACATGTGCACCACAGATCCTGGAGAACTGACACAAACAATAACAGAACATTTCGTTTTTCAGAAAATGTTTATTGCATTTTGCCTTTTGCACTGTGTCTTTTGATCATTTAAGATAATAAATGAATGGTCTGTAAAACACTGAGCCAGGAAGCACAGTCACATGACAAATAAACAAACAACTCATACCTGAAGGTGAAAATCATTCTCTTTCCGGTACAGATAGCATACCATAAGCCAGGGTTTCCAAGAATACAAAGCCGCAGGGCACTGACCACAATGTTTGCTTTGCTTTTGTTGTTGTTTTTGATGCTGTTGTTTTTTTAACAAGCAAAAACAAAACGGGTTTCTGTGCAAGCCAACTGTTCCTGCACATTTCTACACTGGATCTACACAAATTGAGTCACAAAACTCACTGTTTGGATCATTTTATGTTTTTTTCAGTTACAGATTGGATCATTTTCATTAAACCTTGCTTTCCATTTAATACTTAAAGAGAATTTTAAGTTCTTTGTTAGTACTTAAGTAAACATTACATTACATTACTAGCCTCAGACATTATAAAACAAGTGTACAGTAAGTAACACACTGTCTTCCCTGATTAAATGTAATGTAATTTATCTTTTTAAAGCTACAAAAGTGATTTTCTCTTTGTCTTGTGTTGTTTGATTAACAGACCAATGGGTTTTCAGTGCTATTGCCACGTTGAGAGCACATATGAGCACTGATTATGTTCACTTCAAGACATAAATCATTGTTTTTACAAAAATACTTGGCAAGATTGTTTTGTATGTACGTTTTCCGGTCAAGACATAAAAAAACATTTTGTGTGCACACAATTGCACGTTGTTGTAAATGATACCCTCTGTATTCCTGCATGTGTGTGTTTAAAATGAATGAATCGTTTATGAACTACTCATCACTATGAGCCTTTTTACACCTGGTCACTTCATGTGTTTTCTCTGATTGGATAGCTATCTGATTTGTTAAAACTGTTCAACATGGTTTTACTACAGTTAAAAAAAACATGGTTAGTGTAGTAAAACCATGGTTTTGCTGATAGTAATGAATACATAAAAAAACATACTTTTGCCAAAATAAAACCATGGTTAATTTCCGTATGGGTTATTTTGTTATATTAAAACCTTCCCTGCAGTTGGATCCGCTGCCTACTCTCATCATTACATCTTTGATTACATCGCTATAATAATAAAATTATTTAACGCGTTAATGATTAATAGCATATGATTAACATGTCCATATTAAAGTCTGGGAGCTTTCCAAATGAATGTTTACTTACTAATGCTTAACTTAGCTACATTAACATTATCATTTCCTGAAAAGAGTTAACACAGAAAAATGCCAAATCTCCGAACACATACCATAGATGTGTGTGCTATGAGGCTTTTTCAGGAAGTTACTATGAATCTGTGCTTTTTTTGTAAGCTGGATCATCATCAAGGGTTGACGTTTACTGTAAAGCATTTTTGGCATATCATTCACCAAAAGAGAATTCATGACATAAAACAATCTCAAACTTTGAATTTGAACCTTTAATTACCGGATAATTACACAAAATTTATGAACAAAAATTGTATTAAATGTCATAAATCTGCCCCCCAGTATGAGAACCCCCCATACTGCATAAAGAAACAGAGCAGGAGGAGAGAAATCTGGAGTGAGGAGCGGGTGTGAAAAAGCAGATCCAGGACACCACTGTAACAGGAAACCAGACTGAGAGACAGACAGTAATTCAACCAAACAGGCAGATTTATTAGGGGTTTTTTCAATTGCTAACATCCTTTTGTCCAATCTGTAGTCACATTTTCAAAACTCTACACAATAAGCACAACATCCGTCTGTTGTGACCATACCATTAGCACAATTTGTGTTGTTTTCATACAATAATCAGTCAATTAAATTTTACGTTTCTAAGATGCTTAATCTTTCTTTCCACAAAAGCTTACTCAATATCAAAATCATGGATATTTCGTATCTTTTTTAGAAATGCTTAAACACATAAAGCCTCGTCTTCTGCAACAACAGCAGCTTACAGTAAAAGAGCTGATAAGAATTATTTTAGTAATAACTGATAATAGCTAATTCCAATCTTACAGTAATGATTAATTACAAGTTTTCATAACATGGCCTAATCAAAAGGCACTCTCTGGATTGATCTTGTTCAAAACAATATTGCACAACACAGAGAAGCAGAAAAATAAAAAAAATGTCTGGACGAGGGAGAGTTAGACCAAAAAGAGGACAAGGTGAACTCTGGAGCACCCAGACAAGAGAGAAGGAGTCGTATGGGGAGAGGAGTATGAATGCATGAAGCCGTTCAAATGAAAGTAAGAGCTGTTGTATCTGATGAAATAACAGCCACCATCATAGACCATCATAGAACAACTGGTGCCAGAAGCAGAAAGGGAACAAGTGGGATGAAACATTTGTGATTGCATGGGACAATGTAGCATTCCACCATTTACATGCAATCAAAAATTGGTTTGCCATCCATCCGAGAATGGTTTTCCTTTCCCCATACTCTCCTTTCCTCAATCCCATTAAGGAACTTTTTTCTGCCTGGAGGTGGAAAAAGTGATCATCGACCTCCTGGATGCAGTGGAGGCTGACTGTCAGGGGTAGATAAGGCATGCTAAGCATTTTTACCCAACCCAGCAAGCAAAAACAGAGACAATGATGACAGCTAACTATTAGACCCAATATAGTCCGGCTATGAGTTCTACCCTAAATAACCTTTGGTAACATGCCGTTTTTGCCAAAATAACGTAGAGAAGTATTATATTTCGTCATGTAAGCAAAGTCAACAAGCGTTCAAGGTGTTTGCTTTCATTTTTTCTAAGCGTATATCCATCATCTATTCTTAGACTATGGTTATGTCTATTAGACTTTCACTGACTGCCCAAATTTGCCTTGTTTTAGCCAAAATTGCTTGCTGGGAAGGTGCATAGCAGAGACAATATAAGATGTGATGTCTCAACCCAGTATCACGAAATTACGTATATAGTCACGTAAATTTGTGAGTCTGTTCCAGTGACACTGACATGCTTTTCTCCCTTTTTGCGTGAACATGTCATGCATTTCTTTTTATGTGTCACTGTCACGTATTTGTTACTCAACTGTTTTGTCCTATTTTCTTACCATTTTTGCTTTGGTTTAGGGTAAGATTTACATAAAATGACTTCCTTACCCAAACCCAACTCTAACCCAAATGCCTGGCAACAATGGTTTTGATAAAATATTTAAAAAATGATGAAAAAAGGTATAAACTAATACTTAAAGGGGCCGTGAATTGGTCGATTTTATTGCTTTATGACGTTGATTGATGTCTACTTATGCATTTCGCGTTGTTTTTACATTCAAAAACATCAAAAGCAATAAGTAATACGCTATTTTGTAACATGGATTAGTGGCTGTCTTGAGAAATGGTTCGTTTGAAGGGGCGGGCCGCATTGAAGACCTGAACGTAAACACCCACTGCTATGATTGGACAGCTTCATTCCCCGTCATTACATGTAGGGAAATGTTTTAAAAACATTAATGTGATAAAAATAGCAGCCGAACACAAATATGTTTGAGACACAAAAGATTCTGGGTGCTAAACATGATACACATAAATGACAATACGTATATTAAAGTAGAAACAAAACTCGACGTGACTAAATTACCGTATAAAACACAGTAAGCGTGCATCCGAATCTAAACTGCGGCTAATAAATCCTTATCAATAAATTTGTATATTTCTATTGTGCTTGTGAGGTTGCTTTTACATTCACGTAATGTTAAATACCACAGTTATATGATAAAAAATAAGCTTTGTTGAGTGTTTGACCTTTCAAACGCAACTTGCCTAAATTACCGTATACAACACAGTAAACGGGCATCAGAATCTAATCTGGGGTTGATAAATCCTTCCTTATAACTAACTTTGTATATTTCTACCTTTAAATTACAGTCGTATTGTTAAGTGTTGTACCTTTATTAATCGTTTAATGTTTTTAGTAAATTAAAACAGTCAACAAACGTATTTAGACACGGATGTTACAACAGGACACATCAAGCAATCTCTTTTAACAAAGCAATAGTGAAACGCAGTAACTTAAATAAAGTAAAATGTCTTACTGTGAATTATACTGCTGTGTCATTGTTGTCAGATCCAATATAAGTGGTGCTTCTGACTGAGTCTCTCTGCAAATCCAGCATCGACTTCTTTACAAATGAATCCATGTCCACAACGTTAACAAACGCTCCCCACACGAGCTGGAACTTCTTCAAAAGCAAACTTTATCCAAGCATATTGCTAATGTTAAGTTCCAAGCCTCCGAATGGAAGTATTTAGCTTCTGTGTTGTTCCCATGGTTGTTCCCACGCGGTTCTTTCACAACCGAAAAAATGCGTTTCCATGATATCATAACAGATCACCGCGTCAAAATAAAAGTCTCTCAGAAAAAATGTATTTAAAAAGTCATTTTGGTTAAATTTGTCAATCTTTAAAGACATGTTTACTTACTGAGACACACGTGTCACGCGAAGCTGTGGGCGGGGCTACAAAAGTAGACTTGTCCTTTTGGTTATGGGGAGGTGTTTCAATTCTACTTTGACGTCATAGATTTCCGAATTTTAGACTGGAGTTTTTAGCTGGCTTGGTGCCAAAGACGGTTATATTTCAGTAGCACGGACGTTTTCAGTTCTGAAACTTGCAGGATGTTCATTTAAGTATGATGACCTCTTACATAACAAATTATCAAGTTAAAATTGAGTTTTTGATTCACCGCTCCTTTAAAGTGACATACTAACGCAAACACCAAATCTAACCCTAAACCGAAGAATCAATGGTTTGAAAATAGGACAAAACAGTTGAGTGACAAATATGTGACAGTGACACGTAAACAGAAATGCATGACATGTTCACGCAAAAAGGCGGAAAAGCGTGTCAGTGTCACGCTTAAGACTCACAAATTTATGTCACTATAGCTAAATAGTTTCGTGATACAGGGTTGGATTTCTACGTGTGGCCAAATGCTGCAGATCATATAGATTAGAAGTATAGTTTTTTTGTGCTTTTTTGATCTGTCATTTTGTTTTTGTAAACAGTGTCAAAGGGCTGTTTTTTATCACAGACAGCAATTTCTTTATGCCAATTAAGCCTTTAATGCAGCAATTCTGTCACTTTTTTACGATATATAAAGTACTGATGGTTCCTTCACTGTGCGGTAAACACATTCTATCCAAAATTAATTCACACATTCACACACACCAAAAAATGTATTTAGAGCTGCCTATTATTATTTTAAAAATAATTTTCATATTGAATATAACATACAGGTCGAACTGAAACATTTTGACAGTCTGTATGGTATTATTGACTATATGTTCCTGTTGGATAGAAAACTAATGAAAGTTAGTATATGCAGAAAAGGGTATTTAGCATTTTGAAAAGTAAGGTTTGTGTCTATTTAACAAAATGTGGTTTTGGCCAGAGAAGTGTGTGTTGCTGTGTTAAGATGATGACGATGACGTCTACTGTTCCTGTTGAATCAGGTCGATGAGTGAGCACACACACACACACACATTCTGGTTTCCATGTTTTGTGGGGACATTCCATAGACGTAATGCATTTTATACCATACAAACTGTATATTCTATTCCCCTAACCTACCCCATTCCCTAACCCCAACCATCACAGAAACCCTTCTTCTACATTTTCAAGAAACATCATTTTGTTTGATTTATAAGCTTGTTTCCTCATGGGGACATCAAAATGTCCCCACAAGGTCACAAAAACACTGGTATTCCTATCTTTGTGGGGATAATTGGTCCCCACAACGTGATAATTTCCAGGTACACACACACACACACACACACACACACACACACACACACACACACACACACACACACACACACACACACACACACACACACACACCCTAGAGAGAGATACAGATGGTGGTTCCAGGAGCTAATTACAGGTAAGATGAAGAGATCTGGAGAACAAAAGCTTTGGAGTATTGTAATGGAGATGCTAAGAAAGGGAGTTTGAGACTGGAAAACTGGTAAGACGGGTTCCCAGAAACAGAGAGAGAGAGAGATGATCTGTATGCAGATGATCTGGTTGTCCCCCACTGATCACGGCTTACAGCAGAACTTGAACCTGCTCGAGCAATACTATCAGACCTGGACCCTGACAGTCAACCTTAATAAACTTGATAAAGTTAACCAAATTATAACACAAACCAAACAAAATCACAACATTCATTGGGAAACTCAAACACAACAACAAAATGCAATGTTATTTGACCCTAAAGAGAGATTATAGAATGGCAAACTATCTGTGCACAGTGAATAATAAAACACTGAAATCCATCATGACCACATCCAAACTCAGTGGACACAAGCTTACTATAGAGACGGGCAGATACAGAAAAACATGCATGCCACAGGAGGAGTAGTTGTGTTCGCATTGTGACCAAAACCAAATCCAGACAGAGCTGCAATTTCCTAACAGAATGCACAAAGTACACGGATATATGGACATCTAAACAAGACATTTGAAAGCCTATTAAACAATGAAGAACGTATCTTTCTGTTAGGAGAACACAAGGACTGCAGTGTGTTAGCAGCACAATATGTGCTTTCACACACTCAAAGCGCTACAACAACATACAATAAGGTTTAAACAAGTACAACATCAAATCCAAAAATAAAAATAATGTCTCCATTATATGATACTTCATGTATATTACTGTTTTATTGTATTATGTAACTTTATGTTTAGCTTTTTCTTCCTACTCTTTTATTTTATTTCTATATCTATTTTACTTTTAATTTTGCCCTACTTTGTTTTATTTTTACTTTTATTTGCATTTTTGTACGTGGCCCAGAGTATTTATTCATAATGGAGATCAGATAAGTGCATGATAAGGAAAGTGTGGGCTTATATAATGCTCTTGATAAGGTGCGATGATTGGAGGCAGGTCTGTGAGATTAATTTTCGCGAAATTAAGTGTGCTGAGTGGTGACTGTGACAACCATTCACTTCCAATGAAGAAAAAATTTTGTCAATGGTGACCCATTTAATTTCTTTGTGAACTTTCCCTTTAAAGCTATAATTATAAAAAAAAAAACACTGACAAACTGTCAGTCATTGTGGGTATTTGTTGCTTACTTTACAACCACAGAATGTTCAGCATTTCTATAACACGATGACATCACTAAACACCTGAACGTATTTAAAGTAATAAAGTGTTAACTACATTTTCTAAACAAAGTTCCACTAACTTAAAATAAAGAATAAGTCACAAGAATTAAAAATCTTTAAGTTAATTAAACTTTCTATTTTTGATTATCCTCAACTATTTATAGATTAAGTTATAGCAGCTTAAAATTTTAATTTTACTGTACTTTAAGTGTTAAACATTCAGCAAAGACATGTTAGTGTTTCACATTCAGATATATCACAGCTTTTATAAATGTGTAGATTAAGTATATTTGACTAGTTGTACAAGTGGATGTTAGTAACGATTACTCATTATAAGGAATAGCCTACAAGGTTAACACATGATATAAGTTTGTGAACTCGGATGAACTAAAGCAATTGGTTTCCTCAATTAAACTGACTAAATGAAGTCAATGAATCAAAGAAAGGCGATGTGAGCAATGTAGTGGTATAACGTACAGTATGAGGAAACTAGCGTTTACTGTGACCAGAATAACAGGTGACTGTCATAAGACTGAGATAAAGAATGTCAGAAACGCTTACAGACTACTTACTAATGACACATACAAAAACAAATAAAGCATCTGAGCTTAAAATCCTTTATGCAAATATCATCAGTGCTAATAGACACTTAGTGTGTGTGGCATTAATGCACTGATGTATGTTATCACAGCCCTGTTCAGTTCATCTCAATGGGTGTGTTAATCATTTTGTTGAGTTATTGATGAAAAATTTAAATTTCCTGTGGGTGATATGTAGCTTTAAGCATTAGCAGGACATTGCGCTTAAAGGTTTTAGTTTAGTGGCTAAATTGTGAGTTTCCCTTCAGCGCTGCCTTTCAATCATTTCAGTATTGATATACTTATCAATCATTTCCTTCAAATATCTGTAGAAAACATTATTTTTAGGTTTTTAGGGTTAATAAAGTTGAATACGAATGCTTTCAAACAATAACCATTTTACATACTTTGATGTATAACCACAATTGGATCTAACCGCATTTTATGTTTCAAGGTAATTAGGATGCATTTTAAGGAGGTGGAGCATAGAAACCGTGGACTCCAAAAGGTGTGATTTATCAGTCGTGACACCTGAAATGTAACAGGTATTTATTGGCTAACTGACCAAACCAGATTTTGCCTTTTCACATTCAAATAGTCAATCACTCTGTGGCTGTGAGATTCCCATCTGTCAGAAGACCCCACCCTCTTTATCATCATCATATATCTGCACACTTACAGGCCGTTGTTTCAGTCGACTGCTGTTTTACGATCCATCAAGAGCTTTGGTTTGCTTTGGGTTTTTCACATCGGCAACATGATGAACAGGGTTGTGATCGGACTCTTTGCTGTGCTCGGATTCTTCGCTTTATGTAAGTCTACTACATTTCAATAGATTTTATAAAAGCTCATGGGGACAATGAACTGACTAATATGTATATTTTGATTACTGAATTAATCAAAAACTAATTGTAAATATGTTTAAATGTGTAAAGGCTAATCTATTTAAAGCAGATAGCAGGTGTTCAGCCCATATAGAAACTCCATCAATAATCCCAATCATTCACTAAACAACTAATAATACATTTCATAGTCATAAAAGCACTTATCATTTAATTTAATTTAGTAGCGTATAGTGCCATGTCTCATAAGGATATGAAGAAGTGTAATGTGAACTTTAGTGAAGGAAAAGATTTGTGTATCAAAGATTTCTCCATCAGTCTCTGATTAATTATGTTTATATCAACACAATGGGCTTTGGGTGAAAACGGCTGTTGTTTTTATATTTTGTAGATGAACGCAATATAGTACGTCTTTTTCTTTTGCTGTCGAGTTTGGTGAACACCCCTGATCACTTACTGTATATCATTATATTTTAATTTTGCTCATATTGCTTTTATTACAATGATTCCACTTTTTTATTTAATTAATGTAAATAAAATTGTTCAGGTTAGTTCCCTGCGCATTAACTAATGTTAACACATGCATTAATGCATTCTGAAATGAACATAAACTTAGATGAATAAAAGCTGTAGCATCGTTCATTATTAGTTCATGTAGATAATGCATTAACTAATGTAAACAAATACAAAGGTGGAAAAATTGCTTCAGTTTTCAATAGATTTTTTTCTGGTTGGTCTATCATTAGTTTTCAGGTTTAAAAAGTAAATAAAAGTGATCAATTGTAAAATAACTCTGCATAGTCTTTACTCTGTAAGTCCTATCAAAGTTACAGAAATCATTCATCAATCATTCAATTACATTTGTGTTTTATTTCTCAACTGTTCACATTCACTTAAGACGTATATAAGACACTTATACCCTTCAGTGCAAGCATTATTTTGACATATTATTCATATTATTAAAATTAATAAACATACTGTCTGAGATGCTTGCGTAACATTGTACACATCACAATGTTTAAATGTTTTAAAGTTTCATGTTCTCTCTTTGTTTTTCTTCATCCGAAGCCCTGAAATGTAATCAGTGTAAAGTTGGCATTTTAGGCAAATGCTTGTTCAACTCTGAAGTGACATGTGCTGCCTCTGACATCAGCTGTTTCACGGCCAAAGCAGGTGAGGTGACCCGAACACAAAGTACTCTCTGAGACAGCATTACTTTTAAGAATTACATGTTAATGCAAACCTAAAATCTATGGAAGCATATTGGTAGCCATTTTCAATTTAAAAAGCCATGTTTCCAACATGAGCACATGAGATTCCAGACGCAGCGTAGTCTACTCAGAAAGCATTTATTTTGCTACTACGTAAATAAAAATTGAATCCTGAGTGCCCAACCCGTAAATGTAAATGTACTGGGTAAAAATGACATTTAAAATTATTATTTTGCTAAAGTGTAACACATCTGATCGGTTCAAGTAATACATTTCCATTTTAATTTTGCAACTTCTAAAGCATTAAAAACTGTGTTTAAAAATAAAGGCTGTAGGAAGTGGCAAGTGTAAATCAATTTATTGAACTTTAACTTTTAAGCTGCAGGTACAGCACGGCAAATATAAATGTAAATACAGAAATGCATTCCCATTTTACATATTGTATTTTTATATTGCATATTACATTCTAAATGAAAAATTGCTACCTATATGCTTCCATAAAAATCTGACACAAACAAATGAATACATTTAAAGGAAGAAAACATACTTTGTAAAGAAAACAAATTGCTGATGTTGAATTATATTTTGCAGAGTTTAACGTGACTGGATTTTTGAGCCTTTCCACGAGTGGATGCACTGCTAATTGTAACAACACAGAGGGAAGCATTCTGGGAGCGGGATACACCGTCACTAAAACCTGCTGTACTGTCGATCTGTGCAATGGAGCAAGCAGCACACAAATCTCTATGACCGCAGCTCTCAGCGCCGCCCTGCTGGCTGCAGTCTGGGGCAACTACATGTTATAAAACCAACGTATTCTGTCACGCTATATTCACGTTAGCTTCATGAAGCAGAATTGATGTATGAAGATGAAATCTCTGCCGAGTGATATTCTGTTATTTTATTTTATTCTTTTTCTAATCTTATTACAAAATGTTGTTTTTATATATTGTTTTCATATATATAAATATATATATTAAATATATTTCTCTTTACTTCTAGTTATGTTTTTGCTCTCCTCAGAATATGAAGGATAATAAATGTAAAAAAAACAGAAAACTGTGACAGTTTTATATGCTTTTAAAACAATGTAAAAATAAAGAGTGAAAAACTGCATGCAGTCTTGTCTTTGAGTAACACAAACACGATGAATTCAAAGCTAATGATGAATACAAACATATGCAGTTCTAAACGTAGGTTCGGGAGGAGCCTAAACATTCAGGCCTGTCAATCATCATCATCATGGGCGTATACAAGGCAGCCTTCAGGCCTCCCTGTCCAGCTGCATTCTTTTCCGGCATAATTTAATTTTTGTTCCATGTCCCCTTAGAGGCTCCGTACATTTCTAATTAAGTTTACAGTACAAAAACGTTATAACAAAAACTTTTTTATTACCTTAATCATGAAGCATTAAATGATTCAGTAATAAATTGCTGACTTGATGTTAACGAAAGTTGATGTTGGTGTTTGTTATTCTGTGAAGCTTAGCATCGATCTGTTCTAGTTCTTTTATTTATAAAGCACATTTAAAACAAGAATGTTTCTTCAGTGGTTGCCTCACAAATAAATGTTTAAGACATAAGTAAAATAGTTTTAAGTACATTATGTACAGCTACTTACCCACTATACAAAGACAAATAAAAAATACTGAACAAAAATATTTTGAATGATGACTGTCAACTATGACTTTATTCTAATTTCTTTAATACAATGTTTTTTATATAAAAAATTTGCAAACACTTCAACAGAAAGCTGAAAAAAGTATTTTGTAATACTGATAGCAACTATATGCATCATTAAATGTAAATGTTTAATATCTATAGGCTTTTTAGCATGTTTTTCACACTTTAATGTTTCAGATTATCAAACAAAATTACCCCATAGGATGCAACAACGACTCATCCATAAGGTCACAAAAGACCCCACATCAACATTCAAAGAACTGCAGGCCTCACTTGCCTCAGTTAAAGGGATAGTTCGGCCAAAAACGATATTAAACCCATGATTTACTCACCCCCAAGCTGTCCGAGTTGCATATGTCCATCGTTTTTCAGACAAACACATTTTCGGATATTTTAGAAAATATTTTAGATATTTCTGTTCATTAAATGTAATGTTGCGGGGTCCAGCAATAGTCCACGACCTTCAAGTCCAAAAAAGTGCATCCATCCTTCACAAATTAAATCCAAACGGCTCCAGGATGATAAACAAAGGTCTTCTGTGGGTAATCCGTGCGGTGTTGTTGTAGAAATATCCATATTTAAAATGTTATTAACTTTATAAACTACCTTCCGGTAGCGCCGCCATTTTGGAGTGATGCGCATTCAGGATGAGAGCTTACGCAGCGTACAGAGGTTTCTCTGTTGCTGCTCTGTCCCCCGCCCCCCGAATTTGTCATACGTCACTAAGAAAAGTGCGTACACTACGCTAATCCTCTCAACTGAGTCTAAGATGGCGGCGCTACCGGAAGCTAGTTTATAAAGTTAATAACATTTTAAATATGGATATTTCTACAACAACACCGCACGGATTACCCACAGAAGACCTTTGTTTATCATCCTGGAGCCGTTTGGATTTAATTTGTGAAGGATGGATGCACTTTTTTGGACTTGAAGGTCGTGGACTATTGCTGGACCCCGCAACATTACATTTAATGAACAGAAATATCTAAAATATTTTCTAAAATATCCGAAAATGTGTTTGTCTGAAAAACGATGGACATATGCAACTCGGACAGCTTGGGGGTGAGTAAATCATGGGTTTAATATAGTTTTTGGCCGAACTATCCCTTTAAGGGGAGTTTTCATGACTCTACCATAAGAAAGAAACTGGCCTGCATGGCAGAGTACCTAAACGAAAACCGCTGCTGAGCAAAAAGAACATAAAGGCTCATCTCAGTTTTGCCAGAAAACATTTTGATGATCCCCAAGACTTTTGCGAAAATACTCCATGGACTGACTAGACAAAAGTTGAACTTTTCAACTTTTGGAAGGTATGTGTCCCATTACGTCTGGCGTTAAAGTAACACAGCATTTCAGAAAAAGAACATCATAACAACAGTAAAATATGATGGTGGTTGTGTGGTGTTCTGGGGCTGTTTTGCTGCTTCGGGACCTGGAAGACTTGCTATGATAAATGGAAACATGAATTCTGCTATCTACCAAAACATCCTGAAGGACACTGTCCAGCAGTGGTGGCTGGTCAATGGGGGCGCTGGGGCATTTAGTTGTACAGTATAATTACTGGTCAATGTACAGTAGTGTTTGCCACGCCCCTCCTCTACTGTGATTGGACGGCTGTGTAAAAAGGACCGTGACGAGTTAAGGAGTAAATAATGAAAAAAGGCACGGCAAAAGAACACATGAAATATCATTATGATACATAGTGCATCAAAATGCAATATTTTCAGTTTGTCTTAAAGAACACAAAGCATTTGAAAGTTTTATGCACCCTTTTCACGTGGTAGGGAGTAGGTGTAAATTTCTTTCATGCTAACTAACATTAAAAAAATATGAACATTTTCATGAATCTTCAAATTTACATCAGAATGACTTTACGAATGATTCACACAAAATCGTTCTACTCATGTTTCATAAAAGATGCCACTAAGATGTAAGATATCTTTTTACAGGTAGTATATTAGCAACACCACACTAACATTTAAAGATGCAATTTGTATAATCCGCGCCGCTAGAGGGCGCCAGATCAAATCAATAATAATGGCACAGATTAATGATGCTCTGAAGCAGCGTGGACTGATGGGATTTGTTGTCTTTAACTCAAACGCTGATGGCCATCAATCAGACGGGAACAAGAAATCATGTTACACATGAGGTAATCAAGTTTTATAAATGTTGTGTTTGATGACATCGTTTTTTTCATTATGTAAGGATTCATGTTATGTTCAAAACGCAATTGTTAGTCATAGATGTTACAGTATTAGTCCAATACGATGGTTTGTTGACACAGCACAGAATTAAGTGTTCAGATGAACAAACTTACCATAAAAAAGCGAGTGGCCCGACACTTGTCATGTGGCTTTTACGTCAGTAAAGGCGGTAACAAAGGGTGACGTAGATATTAACGTCATTTACAGGCGTATTTACAGCGTATGTTTCTGTAATTATAGTTTACTTATGAAGAACGTTCATGTAATTATAAGGGAACAATTTATAATATTTGGGGAATAAAGGGGTAACAACCAGGAAAAATACAAATAATATATGCAGTAAAGTACTATGTAAGTACAGCAAATTTACAGCATACATTTCTGTAATTATAGTGTACTTATACATGTCATTTTAAGGGAACATTTTATAATATTTTGGGAACAAAGGGGTAACAAGTGCCACTTTAATTTACAGCCCGCAGATGTTGTATTTACTCTTTAACTACGTGAAACAAGGGGGTAACAAGTACCACTTTTGTCACGGCTAGTCTGTGACATGTTTTGTGTTTTGCACTTATCCGTTTCACCTGGACTCTCATGGACTCATTACGCCAACACACCACACCTGTTGTATGTTTGATTGTGTTTGTATTTATACGCCTTTGTTCTGTCAGCCTGTGCCGGATTATTGTCATTGCTACCTCGTCTGTTCCCTGTATTGATGTTCCTGTGTTCCCTGTATCCACCGTGTTATTCCTCGTGTTTTTGTCATTAAATGTTATTTATTTTTGAACTTTGCGTTTGCGTCCTGTCACTCCTCCCGAGTCATGACAACTTTAATTTACAGACCGCAGATGTTATCTTTACTATGTAACTACGTGAAACAAGGGGGTAACAAGTGCCACTTTAATTTACAGCCTGCAGATGATGTACTTACTCTGTAACTACGTGAAACAAGGGGGTAAAAAAATTTGACTTAGACTGTAACAACACAAAAGAATGGTATATTTACACAGTAACTACAGGAAATAGTTCTAGTTTTGCTTGCTTTGTTTTCACCATAGTTGCCTTGCCTATTTTTAATTTTGCTTGATGACCCAACAAATTCCTGTAGTCTCTTTCTTTCTTAAGGTAAGTAACCTTTATTGAAAATTCTAAATAAATTGTATCGTACTAATAAATAGCATAAACACATTAACTGAATTTCAAGTTTTGTTGTTTAGAAATCTCCATCATCATGCATCATGAAATGATAAAATATGTACCTGTGGTTAAAAAATACTTAGCCTATGCCTAAATATATAATGTTTAATGTTTAATAGCCTACCTATATTATTCCAAAAATATATGTGGTGTATGACTATGATTGAATGAAGACCCACAGTTTGCAGAATCCATGTGAAAGCAGCCATGGTATGACGCCAGTGCGATCACCACTCACCAGCTATATATGGAGAGGAGTGTGATCGAGCCAATTCAGTGAATGTGTGTGTTCTCGCTAAATTACTCTCAAACATAAGATTGTTTTGTATGTATAGCCTACGCCAAATCACGTAGGTCTAATATTTGAATCGTTAGTCCGAAGTTATGAATTACTTACTGTATAAATAATTTGTAATTTCCCACGTTTTTAGCATATTAGCCATACATACCATGTAATATTAAAATAGTTAGCCCTTAGTTATAAAATACTTACTGTCAGGATCCTGTCTGCCATTTGTGTGTTTAGTCTTGTTTTTAGTGACAGGGTCCTGACATCCCTGTATTTTGTCTTGTGCACGTGCTCTCCTGTCTTTAGTCTTAACCTTACCTTCCTGTTTCCTTGTTAATTCTTGATTAGTTAATTCCCTCCAGCTGTTTGTTGTTGTTTCCTAGTTTAGTTTTCCCTATTTAATTGCCATTATGTCTCATGTCTTGTGCTGGTTCATTGTGTTTACCTGTGTGAACAGTGTCTGTCTTTTGGTTCCTGTTATATATGGTTAATTTAAGTTTTGTCTCTGTTTGCTCCCTTAAGGGCTTTTCTGTTTTAATAAATGTCTTTTAAGTTACGAGTTGTCTGCGCTTGGGTCTCTCCACCACCATTCCTGACAACTTACTGCATATATTATTTGTATTTTTCCTCGTTGTTACCCCTTTGTTCCACAAATATTATAAATTGTTCCATTATAATTACACGTACGTATACTATAATTACAGAAACATGCGCTGTAAATTTGCTGTACTTACACAGTACTTTACTGCATATATTATTTGTATTTTTCCTGGTTGTTACCCCTTTATTCCCCAAATATTATACATTGTTCCCTTATAATTACACGTACGTACGTACTTCATAAGTATACTATAATTACAGAAACATACGCTGTAAATTCGCTGTACTTACGCAGTACTTTCGGGCTGTAAACTAAAGCGTTACCGGAAAGATTAATAACTTACCCTGCAATGCAATTGCAATAAGCTGACAAACTCTAACATGTTTTGCGATGATCCATGCCTTTAAGAGTGGTTAACTTAAAATAAACAATACTAACATAAAGAGGCATAGTTCTATTGAAGGTTTGTTGCTAGATAAATCCACGGGACAGAAAAAGAATGCCATTGGCCTGGGCCAAAACCACACAATAATCATTGTGGTAACACAAAAGTTGTATGCCTCCGTTGCTTTTATTTGTTTTCTGGAGTAGAAGGAAATATTGACAGTTTAAGGTTGCTTGTACCACATCAATGGCAGACAGCTATTTCAAATCAGTAATCCAACAATGATTTCAGTTTATACCTTTCTGTAAAAGTGTCTAATCCAGTACAATATGAACTTTCCTCCATCTCACCATTCTGTTTTTTACTACCTGCCCTCCATCAGATTTTTGCATGTCATCTGAAGTGATCGTAAACAAGCTTTAAGGCCAATTCACACTGCTCCAACTCAAACTAACTCCAACAAACCCCAACATTCTTAAGTCTCATTTACTTTGATCCAACAACTGCCAACAGGGGTTTTATACAGTACTAACCCAACGGACTGTTTGTTGGATCAGTGTGAATTGACCTGTAGAGCCCTTACAAAAATGTACTGTGGTAATCCTGTGGTATATCCTGTGATAAAACATCAAAACTTGTGTGGTAATTGTGTGGTATTGTGTTGTTTTTTGGGACACTTTACCACAGGAACGTCTGTAATATTCCTGCAGTATTCTTGTGGGATTGTGTGGTATTCATTTCATATTTCTGTAGCATTTACCACAGAATGTTGTTGTAAAGTATGCACTGTTAACCCTTGCTGTAGATTTCTGGGTAAATAACTGTAAAATTGGCAGTATTTAGCTTTAACATCGGTGAAAGGTATTTTACTGTGATATGAGGTGCAGTTATGCTGCACTAATAATAAACTACAGTAAATTACTCTTTGCACCAATTAAGGAAAATAACTGTAATATTATCTGGTAAATTACTGGCACACACACATACACACATACACAGGTGCAGGTGGCACCAATTTGCCTTGATAAACTTGTTTGATTGTTTGTTTACTCGTGCTGTGTTGAACAATAGAATAGTGGATTTGTATGTTTTAAAGCTGAAAATTAGTAAGTAAACTGTTAAAATATTTGTGAGTGTCTTTAAAACACATAAAGTTAAGGTTCCAAATAGCTTCCTGATTAGCAAGTTTTTAGCATCTGCTATCAACGTTAACCCTTGTGCATTGTTCAAATTCACTGCCCTTTCCTGTTGTTCGTGGCCAAAAAATGCCACTAAATGAAACAGTTGTAAAAATGTATCAGATTAATATAAAAAAATATTAATCTGTTAATCAACCCCAATACTGATCAAAATTACCAAATATTTACAAAAATTCCATGATTGTAACTCTTTAATTGCCTCTTTAAAAGTTTATAAGTGAACTTCCCAAAAAAGTATTTGGGAAAAAACACAAAATGACTTATTTTCAATATAAAACGTGATTTTGGACTGGATTTTTTTGTAAAAACCCTTTTCACAGTCTTGGGCATTTCAACGATTAGAAAAAACATTGGCTTTGATTAATTTTTAGGTTTTGTGCAGCATCAGATTAAATTTTTTTTCTTCCTCATTTATTGTTTGTGGTCATTTTTGCCCCATTGACTTCCATTATAGCAACATTTTTTGACTGCAAAGCCATGACACCTTATTATCATGCATTTTTGATTGATGGTGGTTTTTTCTTTAGCAAAAAGGTAAAATTTGTCATTTTTACTGTCACCATGTGGCATCATTAACCCTTTAGTGGGCCTATGCATAAAACAGAGCTTAATTTCTGGTTTATACTTCGTGTTATATGAAACATTTTTGTTAATGCTTGAATTGTAAGAATATAAGAAGATCATTTAAATTATGTTGAATAACTGCAGGTTTGGAATAAATACCAATAAATAACCTGATTGTTATTTGATTGCATTGTTTTGGAGTATGATTTTGTTAGTTTTGGTTTAACTGTCATGCTGTGGCAGTGTTCTTTGTTTATATTATTGCTTTTTGTTATCTTATTTTGCCAATTCTACAGAAAACTTCTTCTGTTTAGTTTAATTTTGTGATTCCTTGTTTTATGTATTTATCTATTGTCAGGATCCTGCCAAGGAGTCTTGTTTTGTATTTATATCTAGTTATGATGGCAGTTTTGAGTTCTGGCAGTCCCATGCTCTATGTCAGGGATGGGCAACTTCGGTCCTGAAGGGCCGTGGTCATTAGTGATGGGTCGTTCGCGAACGAGCGGCTCTAAGAGCTGATTCTTTGTAGCGAACGAGCAGAGCCGAATCTTCAGACGCATGCAGGGGAGCCGGCTCTTCTAAGGGAGCCGAGCCAGAAGAGCCGAATCTATGAAAAGAGCCGGACTGCCATCACTAAAATGTAGAGCCAGAGCTTGAGCCGAAAGAGCCGAATCAATGGAAAGAGCCGGACTGCCCATCACTAGTGGTCATGCAAAGTTTAGCTCCAACCATAATTAAACACACCTGAAGCAGCCAATTAAGGTCTTACTAGGCATACTGGAATCTTTTAAGCAGGTGTGCTGAGGCAAGTTGGAGCAAAACTCTGCAGGACACCGGTCCTCCAGGACCGAAGTTACCCATCCTTGCTCTATGTGGAGGTTCATGGCCTTTTTTATTGGGTCATGTGCCTTTCGGTGTCTTGTCTCTTGTCCCCGCCCCCTCGTTCTCCTGCTTATTAGTAATCATTGGTTTTCTCCCATCACCTGTTCCCCCTCATTATCTTGTTTATTTTTTCTATATAATGTCATTGTGTCCTTAGTTCTGGGCAGGTTTGTGTTTTGTTTTGTTCTCGTGTTCATGTGGTTATCTAGCCAAGTTATCTTGTCAAGTTTAGTATTATCTATCTGCTTACGGTGTTTCATGTCGTGTACACCTTCGTGGGTTTTGTTATATGTTAGTAAATAAAGTGTTTTCTGTTTTCCCGGACTTTGTCTGCGATTGGGTTCATTCGTCCTCTGATCCTGACATCTATTGCCACAGTTATAAAGTGTATTTGTTTAAATATTTTGGGGTTCTTTCTCCCTTTTTAATAAAGTAACATAAAAAAAGAATCTTTCAAAAGTTTTAGAGTACCACAATGAGTACAGCATTTTATATACTATACAGTACTATACCTGAAGCATGTGGTACTGTACAGTAATTAACTGAAATCACTGCTGCCAGTTATTAACTGTAATTCCTAACCTACAGTATAAAACTGGCAACACTGTTGCCGGTAAGACACCGTAATGGTACAGAGACAGTAAATTACTGGCAACACTGTTGCCAGTTATTCACTGTAGTGTCATAGACACAGTACTATACTGGCAACACTGTTGCCAGTAAGTCACCATTACAGATGCTGTACAGTAACTAGCTGGCAACAGTGTTGCCAGTAATTTACTCCTAAAAAGCCTGGTAAGGTTTAACAGTGTGTAATATTCTTGTGGGATTGTGTGGTATTAATTTCATATTTCTCTGGTATTTACAACAGGATTTTGTTGTCAAGTATGTAGGATTACTGCAGTATTCCTGTAATATTCTTGTGTTATTACTTTCATATTTCTGTAGTATTTACCACAGGTATTGTGTTGTTTTTTTGGGACACTTTACCACAGGATTTTGTTGTAACGTCTGTAATATTCCTGCAGTAATCTTGTGATATTAATTTCATAATTCTGTAGTATTAACCACATGATTTTGTTGTAAAGTATGTAATATTCTTGTGGGATTGTGTGGTATTACTTTCATATTTCTGCGGAAATTACCACAGGATTCTGTAATATAATATTCTTGCAGTATTCCTGTAATATTCTTGTGGTATTACTTTCATATTTCTGTATTATTTACCACAGGTATTATGTTGTTTTTTGGGACACTTTACCACAGGATTTTGTTGTACCGTCTGTAATATTCTTATGGTATTACTTTCATATTTCTATAGTATTTACCACAGGATTTTGTTATATACTATTCTTGCGGTATTCCTGTAATATTCTTGTGTTATTACTTTCATATTTCTGTAGTATTTCCCACAGGTATTGTGTTGTTTTTTGAGACACTTTACCACAGAATTTTGTTGTAGCGTCTGTAATATTCTTATGGCATTACTTTCATATTTCTATAGTATTTACCATAGCATTTTGTTTTAATGTAATATTCCTGCAGTATTCTTGTGGGATTGTGTGGTATTACTTTCAAATTTATGCGGTAATTACCACAGGATTCTGTTATATAATATTCTTGCAGTATTCCTGTAATATTCTTGTGGTATTACTTTCATATTTGTGTAGTATTTACCACAGGATTTTGTTGAAAAGTGTATAAGCATCTGTGAAAAAGTACATAATCAAAATGCTAACAGTAAAAAATGATGGTTGTCTTAACAAAACTTAAAATCACAATTAATCAAAGTATCTATACTAATATTAAAAGGAATGTTTTTATTTTAACCTTGATTTATCTTTAGTTCCAATTACTTGATGCCCAACTAAAATAAAGTCTTAAATGTAGTGATATCTTTCATTGCAGGATAACAATTTTTAAAGTATTTAAGTAAAACTTTGGTACTTAGTTGCATACACTTTTATCCAAAGGGACTTAATGAAGTGAGAAAAACAATGAAGCATTTCATCCTATAAAGACAATATGAGAAGTGCTAAGATGTCCTCTTTAAATGTAATATTACTACACTGTAGCTGTATTTTTCTTATCATATAATAATTATATATCTTTTAAAATGTTCAAGGTGAAGACAAGTAAATTAAGATCACTACTCATAGTGAAATACAGGCTCCGCCACGAGCTCGTGAAACGGTCAAACTGCCAGCGCTCGAGCTACACCAAATCAACAGATAACATTAAAGTTTACCATATATTAGTCATATCAAATTATACTAACAACTGAATTAACATCACTGTAAATTAATTTCAATAAATTAACCAAGAATTTAGGGAATCTTACCTCAGAATCTACCACAGTAACCTCTCGCCTGAAGAGAAATTCCGTTATCCAGAACGCGCGTCTCAGTGTTTGAAATGAATCACGTGATGACGCAACAGTCGCGAAACGGACGTGCGCATTCGCGAGAAAGCGCTGCTCCAGGGGGCAGACGTTTATTGCTATCAGGTGTTCGTATTTAACTGAATGGACAAAACCTTCGGATAATTTATTATAGTTGTATTACTTTTAATTGAATTGATCACTTTATAACTGAACAGACGGACCCTAATGAAAAGTTATATATATTTTTTCATAATTTTTTTCAATATTTGTATAACCATGATTTGAGTTATAAATGTTTCTGACAGGTAATTAAATAATACTACCACACGAAAACAATAGAAACACCACATATGACATTTAGGGCCCTATCTTGCACCCAGCGCAATTGACTTTGTCAGTGACGCATGTATCATTTCGTATATTGCACTGGCGCACAGCGGGTTTTTCCCACCACAGACGCACGTCGGCAAACTAGGGAATGAACTTGCGCTCCCTGGGCGGTTCAGCGCAAAAAAGGAGGCGTGCTCCGGCGCAAACCATCTCTTATGCTATTTTGCAGTTTCAAAAAACAATTGCGCTACTAACCAAAAAAAACTAGTCTAAAGTCAGTGGCGCGTTGCGCGTGGTTCATTATGCTATTTTAAGGGCGCATGCTTGACCATAATGTATAGCGTGCACAACGCGCATTGCTTATCTAATCTACACAGATGCAACAGTTATTTTTGCAAATCATAAATTGTTACAATAAAAAATATAAGATAAGGGAAATCATTAAATCATAAATTGTTACAATAAAAAATATTAATACATGAGATAAGGGAAATCATTGTGGTGAGCATTGTGGTGATAGTTTTTATTTATTTTGTGTGGCAGCGTTTAACAATTATCATGCAAATAACGATTAAAATATTTTCATAAGTTTGTTGTGTGGCTGTATTACATTTATTTTATCTAAATAATAATTAAAATGTTTTCATAAGAAACCTTCATGTATGTGAACTTGATTTGTAAGTGTACTTTGGGGTTGGACCTTGCTTGCGTTTCTTGTGTCCGATTTGAAAGCCCCCAAACCCTTTCAGCAGTGAGGGTGGACGCAGCGATGTCCTCCTGTGTGCCCGGCGTGCCCGATTTATGCTGGCAAGCTTGGGATCCCCCCGTCTCCTGACATCATTGTAGTGCTTGGCGCAACTGATGAGACAATTGCGGCTATTTCCTCTCACGCCTGTTTAACCGACGCTGATTTGGGCGGGTTTCTCCCATCCCCATACAAAACAACTTCTCTGTCTTTGACTGCTCTTACAAGAACGTCAGTCTCCTCGGCTGTGAACCGCTCCTGGCGTGGGCCTGTCAAATCCGTCATAATAATAGCAACCCGCCATGGAACTTGCGCCCTTGCGTTTACAGGGAATGTTGGATAGCGTTCTGATTGGTTTATTTGACGTTACGCCCAAACCACACCTATGAATAATGAACCTACTTCAGAGCAACCCCTTATTGATTTGCGCCCGGCGCAAGACTTATTTCTCCCGCCGGGAAAATAGCAACAGCGCCCAAGATCCGCCCACAAAGTCACTTGCGCTTTGCGCTTCGGACTTGCGTTTTAGATCGTTAAAATAGGGCCCTTAATGTGTAAATTCGTGTGATACAGTAGGCTAAAACAAATAGTGCTGTGGTAATCCTGTCATATTTAGCTCTGTCCAAACGCTATGGTTTTTACACAAAAACAACAGAAAAAAAACACACATGGCATCTAATGGTAAATTCGTGTGATACAGTACAACAAAAAGTGCTGTGGTATTCCTGTAATATTTAGCTCTGTCCAAACGCTATGGTTTTACCACACAAAAACAACAGAAAAACCACATATAGCATCTAATGGTAAATTCGTGTGATACAGTACAACAAAAAGTGCTGTGGTATTCCTGTCATATTTAGCCCCACTCATTTGTTGTGTGGTAGTTTCCTGTTGTACCGAAGCAGTACCACAGGATTACCACTGGACTTTTTTGTAAGGGAGAGCCGCAGGGATGATATATTTGTGTAGCTTATGAAGTTTCTAAAAAGTTTCTAAAAGTTTCTAAATAATAATGCTAATCTTATTTGGACTCGATCACTATTGGCTTCTGTAGATGTACATCAGAAATGTTTTGTGCAAAGCAGGGAAAGGGAAGAAGAAGGAGAGATGATGAGTTTAAGGGAGGTAAGACAAACTACATCCTCACCTTGTCAGGTCTCAAACATGAAAAATTTTCAGGAAAACCTCTTGTCAAGTCCATAGAATTGCATTGTTGCTGAGAAAAACAACACATGTATGTGTTATACTGTTCTGTATTTTCAGATATGAAATTAATATTAAGTTTACTAATATTTAACTCTGGGACACTACATCAACTCTTAGCAGTAAATATGACTGAGATTATTTTAGTATAGTAGAAAATTACTGGTTTCTTAAAATATTGTAAAAATATTCTTGTAAAAAATAAGTTATTAATCATTGCTATCATTGTATATTGTATATGTTGAAAATATTTTTTCTGCTGTCATTATTTCCAAACATTTTATGCCATTTATGCCTCCAAACATGTTAATAATGTTAGGTATGATGAAAATGTATCTTTCGCATTAGCTGTTGCACTGTAGAATAGTGGGTTAAGCAAAGGACATTGTATAGGTACACACTTCTTGCACACAGCAGGCTTTCAAAAAAAGTCTGCGAAAAATGGGGGGCCTGTGCCCCAGTAGAGCTTTATGTCTAGCAATGCCCCTGCTGAAAGACTAAAATGTTAAAAATTAAAGATTACACTAAATGTGGCGGTGGTTGGGACTGGGAGCGAAAAGAGGAATGAGGCAAATGAAGAAAGCTTGTGTTTGATCACGAAAATGTTGTCATGCTTTGTCAGGATTGTCGGATGTACGGGAAAGAAAAAAACGAAACAAACAATTCCGTGGTGGTACTAATAATTTAAAAGTTGAGGCAGTAAAGGACCTTGAGAGTGCCCGAAGTCATCAGAGAGAATAGCGTTAATAAAAACTGCCAAGACAGGTCGTATTGAAGAGAGACTTAGCCTCACTTTATGTGGGAGTAGCCTCACTTTATGTGGGTTTTTCATACCAACAATGTTAATAAAATTATCAAATGCATTCAGTGCCACTCATAATTTCTCTTATTTTTACAGGAAAATTTTGGCTAGTGAAAATGCTGATTAGCTGGTAACTTTAGAAAGTTACCAGCCACATTGGCTGGTGATCAAAAAAGTTAATTTAGAACCCTGTGTGCCACCCTTAAAATCATGTCTCAAAACATGGCAGGAACACATCATTCACATGTGACACAACTTAACATCAAATTATTACCATTTTGATGTTACACATTACATTTGAGTTGATGCATTTATTTTTTATGATCCAATTAGCAATTGATACAACTGCTCAAAAGGATAAGTTACTGTATCATAACTCTTTATGCATAATATATACATATTAATCTCTCCCAAGGGTTTTTGTCCTTCTAGGATTTTTCCCACCGGGTTTTTTCCCAGGGGGTTTTTAGTCCCAGGGAGAGTCAGCCAACTTTGGCTTAGCTTAGCACTTTACTGTATATGTAACACTATTAATACGCTTGCTTGTACGGTTTAACCTTAGCCGCTATGGTCTACTGCTTATATTATCTATTGATTTTCTGTGTTCTCCTTTACATCTACTCATGTAAAGCTGCTTTGCAGCAATTAACATTTGTGAAAAGCGCTATATAAATAAAATTGAATTGAATTGAATAGCTTTTTATTGGGAGGTGGTAGAGAAGGAATAGAGGGTTGTCAAAGGAACAGATGGGGACAAGCAGTGCTTTTGAGAGGTGGTCGTGGTTCTTGTTTGAGAGGTGTGGGTGAATGTGGTAGAGGACAACAGACCTAGACACCTGCAGCAACAGCAAAGGTTGTCTAATAAATAATTCAAGCTTCACTTGTAGACTACATCAAAAATCATAGCATAACAATGAGTGAGGCAGCTAACATTGTTTAATCAAATCTCAGAAGATCAACCGTGGCCTAGGCTTGCCGCGATAGTCGGTGAAACGGTGATAACCGGTGCTTCAGCCTCTCACCGGTTATATCACTTGCCCACCGCGACACCGTCTTTCACCGTCGTTTTGATATTTTCGTGTAATTAAATCATTTAGTTTCGTTAGAGAGAGCAAACACTTACAACTGAATGTGTCTGTTGTCTGTATTCAGCGGAGCTGAAGGCGCGTCACGTCACAGAGCAGCAGGTGTCAGATTTCATTTATTTCTGTCAGAGTTTGCGAGGCGAGCTGACTGACCAGATGATGACAGAAGCTGCGTGCTTACTCGTTTTTGTTATAATATACATATATGATGTTTAATATAAGCGAGATCGTTTTGTTGTTGTGTTTTTCATCAAGAAAAATAATAAACCCATCATTCAAGCAGCGCTTTTATGGAGAAGTAGCCGGTTGCTCTGCCTGGGACTGGTGGGTTCTTTGAGAATTACCTGCGCACATTGACTCAAGCACTTAAGTAAACCAGCTGTTGCACTCACATTGCACGCAAATTCATACGTGATTTAATGCAGCGTACTCAAGCACTGCAAAAACAGTTGCGTAATTCAAAAGTGAAAGTAAAATGTGCACGTCTGCATGCACATTTATAAGCCCCTCCCACCCGGTGATACCGGGATCACCGAGTTTGTGACGCGCCGATTAACCGGTGGGAAAATTATGTCACCGCGGCAACCCTACCGTGGCCTCAATCATCAGAACTTTCCGCAATGAGAACCGGCGAGTCTTCAGAATGCACTAAAGCATGGGTCTTCAACCGGGGGTCCGTGGCCCCCAGGGGGTCCGTGACGGAACTGCAGGGGGTCTGCCAAATGATGTTTAACAACAAGCTTTTTTTTGCTTAAAACATAGAATATATGTACAAAACGTTACGTCCCCTTTACAGTTTTTTTCAATTGTTTACACGCAATTTTGAAAACCGGGTTCTTTTTGTCAAAATATAATCACAGTTATCCAAACACCACACTCAATTTGCATAATTCCTAGATTCTTTGCAGAAGGACACGTTTAAGTCAAAACATACACACTTCAGTCAAAACATATATACATATTTGTGAAAATGCTATTACTTTTCATTTAACCAACACAGTTCTCAATGATCAGACACTATTGCAGCCAGTTTTACACTGCTGTGATAAATAAAAAACACATTTGTAAAAAAAACTAATTTTAGGAAATAGCATGTGCTAGATTTTTGGCCATACATTGTTATGTAAGGGATAATTTAAATGGGGAAAACATTTTTGAAAACCCACAACATTCCTCATGATTAATTTGAGATATAGGGTGAATGTACACAAATAGGCCTACTATAAACTAACAAAGCACTGCACAACACTGATGCTGCAGACTGATTACTTCAAGTATTTATTTCAATACTAAAAATATATCTTACCATAATCATTTACAGTAATCAACAAACAATGAATTCAATGAAACAAAATCTGTAGTCAAATAAAAATTACTGCATGAATTACAGAACTTACACTTTGAGAAAAGTAAAGTAAACAGAAATTACAGAACACTACTGTTACAGTAAAGCAACAAGAATACTGTAACTATTCATCTCTTCGTCGGGCTGGGTCAGGCCACAAGATTTCATCGACATCACAGGCTATGTCTTCATTGGCAAGGCACCGTTGGAAGAATCGCCTTGTGTGACGAATCCACCTCTGCACTGAAGCTGCTTCAATAAGATCACAGGCCTGCTCCATGGCCTGAATGAGGGACACACGGTCATAGGGCCGCAGGTCATATACCTTCCACCGCCACGCTGAAAAAACTCTTCTATAGGATTCAGGAAGGGGGAGTATGGGGGAAGGTATAAGACTTCAAAATTAGCGTGATCATGGAACCAGTTCTGGACCAGAGCAGCCCGATGGAATGAGACATTGTCCCAAACGACAATGTACCGCATCTGGTCCAGTTGGTGTAATGCTGTGACAATGTCATGCAATCGGTCAAGAAATGCAAGTATTAGATTTGCATTATAGGGTCCCAGATTTGCATGGTGGTGGAGGACCCCATTTTGTGTGATCGCAGCGCAAAGGGTGATGTTACCCCCTCGCTGCCCTGGCACATTGGTGATTGCCCTGTGTCCAATTACATTTCTCCCTCTTCGTCTTGTTTTCGCAAGGTTAAATCCAGCCTCATCCACATATATAAATTCATGTTCAATTTCTGCAGCATCCATTTGCAAGACTCTCTGAAACACATTAAAGACAATAGGATGCTGTTCAATATCTATACCACAATACAACACCATAGTAAGATGAACAATACATACCTCCACATACTCATTGCGCAGATGTTTGACTCTCTCTGAATTTCTGTCAAATGGTACCCGATACAGTTGCTTCATGTATATTTGATTTTTCTTTAGGATTCGACCTAATGTTGACAGAGAGACTCGTTGGATGTTATCGAAAATATTGTCATCATTGATGATATTGGCTTGGATTTCTCGCAGCCTAATACAATTATTGGCCAAAACCATGTTCACTATGGCGGCCTCTTGTGCACGAGTGAACATAGGGCCCCTTCCACCTTGGTGTCCTCGACCCTCAATCCTATGTAAAAAAAAATATTACTGATATATATATATATATATATATATATATATATATATATATATATATATATATATATATATATATATATATATATATATCTGCAGCCTACTGTCAAATGTCACAGTAAACATTATTGATGATAAGTACAGCAAGCTTCAGTTTCAATGTACTGTGTGGGTAGCTTACCTGTTTTCTCGACGAAATGTCCGAATTACTGACGCAACAGTATTTCTGCTTAGATTTGGTTGAACTCTTTGTCCAGCTTCCATCAGTGTCAGTCCATGGTTGATAACATGGTCAATAAGTGTTGCACGGATTTCTCGAGTCAAATTTGGTCCTCGTCTTCTTTGTTCAGGTTCTATCAACCCTTCAAGTCCTTCTCTACCTCTTCCTCTACCTCCTCTTCTTCTACCAAGGCCTCTTCCTCTATCTCCTTCTCCTCTTCCTAGGCCTCTTTCTCTATCTCCTTCTCCTCTTCCTAGGCCTCTTCCTCTATCTCCTTCTCCTCTTCCTAGGCCTCTTCCTCTATCTCCTTCTTCTCCTCTTCCTCTACCGCCTTCATCTCTTATTCTCACTCTTCTTCTTCTTCTTCTAACTCCTTCCATTTATGTTGAAGACAGGTGAACTCACCTGCTGCCTTTTATAGGACACCTGAGTGCTGCGTTTTCAAATTAGCACATGTGTGCTTCCACACCTGGTGGATGTGATTATACAATTTGTTTATTAGTGTGGTAATTGGCAATCCGGTGCTTTGTAATGACAAGGAAGTAACCTCACAATCCTTATCTGTGTATAAGGTGTGAAAATGTGTGTAGAGTTTTACAAATCACTGTGTAATGTTTTGCAAAAAGATTGAAGCACACATTGTGTGTAATGTTGTGCAAATCTGTATAGGTGTTTTGCTCATTGGAGTAGAATTTTGCAAATTGTGTGGAAATTTATATTTTAGTGTGTAAACAATCGTAAAAAACTGTAAGTTGTGCACGTGCGTGGCCGCATAGGTTTGAAGGCACGCGTTCAGTTTAGCCAGCGGACCAAAATAAAATATCTAAAGATTATAAATGTCCACTCAGGAAGCAGCAGTAGCGACAGAAAAGTCATCATAAAACAGGTAAATCTTATGTGTGTCTTTCTTTCAGAATGTCATTTTAGAATCAATGCATCATGTTGTCTCATCTATATTTCTGAACTTGGACGGCTGTTTCACGCGGTTCAGATTTAAAGCGCTAATTCAACAGGCAAATGACACCACACCTTGTCTGCATTTTAAACTGTGACAAAACTATCGCTCGCATTTAAAAATTTATGAAACACGCGCCGTGATGGTGCTTTGTGCAAGATTCATAGTCAGGTTGAAATCCGCCTCTCAAAAAGTTTCCCCAAAGAGATGCGCTCGGACTCGTTGCATCTTGTTCTCCTGAGTCTGATATGCAGAAAATAAACCTGCGTTACTTAAACTGGTGACAATGATGATACACGAGCAAGGCAACAGACCTCAGAATTATAAAGTAGCACAACCTCTAACCCCACCAGAATAGAGAGTCTCTTTGTGTCATTCACCATGATCAGTCATCTTTATAAACTGAAAGCCTTTATCCAATTCACAGTAAAATGAAAATATATTACACTGCAAATACCTTAAAATAATATAATATTATTATATTAATATAAAAACTAAATCTACTTTAACAAAAAAATATGCATGTTAATATAGTATGGCTGTGTGACAATATGGTTTGTTTCTATTTATAAAACAGTTTCAGTCCTTGATTCTGATTGGTCATCAGTTGTACTTTACTCCACTTTGCGTTGTGCCTAATAGACGGGTTGCAAGTTTACAAACATTGCAGGGTGCGCGCGCATCCAGGAGGCAGAAAGCCCGCTTGGTGAGCTGATCAGCTACTGCAACAACCTTAATTATTGAAGCGTTCTTTATTGTTTGTATATAAATAAAACTTGATTTTAGTTGGATCTGTTTTTCTGTCTTTATTTTTGCACTGTTACTGTGATACATGTATGAATTATAATGTTAGGCTAGTAATGTAATAGTCGCATCTATGTTAACATCAGGCACCCAGCACTGACTCTGTTGGTGCTATTTTCCACGCAACAACTCCTTTGCATTTTGACTTACAGACACCGCTACTAGCCTACAACACAATGCACGTCTCTTCTTTCTGCCTCTCGGTTGCGCGCGCAACCAGTTAGTGACGTCGCCGTGCAACCCGTCTATACGAAAAGGCAGCCTCTCGTACCTTACTGCTCACTTAAATATCTCTGTTTTACACATTTAGTATTAGGGGCTCCATGCCTCTCTCATCTATGGGGTCCACAACCCAAAAAACATTGAAGACCCCTGCACTAAAGTTTAAGCTACTTGTCAAATGAGTGTATACAGCATGGCAATGTGTATCACAGATTTTGATGTCATTTACTGTCACTTTGACTTTTACAGAATAAAGTCTAGGGGAGGCAAAAGTAGATTTTTGACTGACCAACAAGAGCAGGCTGTAGTCAATTTGGTTTTGGCCAGAAATGATATTCGCCTTACAGAAATTTGTCAACATATCTTGGACAATGGCAACGTGTTTAATAATATGGAAGCAATATTTTTGGCGACCAGTGCACATGTTTAATAAAGGCATCAGGTTATTTTATAGCAGCTATACTGTGTGCCTTTTGAAAGAAATGCAGATAGATTCAAGCAACTGAGTTGAGTATGTGTCACACCCAGGGGCTGGCTGCTAATGGCTAAAGCCACGCCCCTTCTCAACTTCCACCTCGAGGAGGTCCCCAAAGCCAACCCAATGACCAGACAACAACGAGGACAGGTAAGTATAAAATAATCTTTATTTATTAAATATTTAAAATGTACTTGGGAAATGGGTAAAGGGGAATTAAAACTAATATCTAGCTCTGCCCTCCAGGTGGGCCACGGCCAAGAGAATGACAGGGAGTAAGGTGCAACGGGGGTCCAAGGCACTATAGACCAGGGTGTGGGACTCAGGCTCCTGCCTGGTCTCTGCTGTCCGTGGCGCCCTCCTTCTTCTTCCTGGAGGCAGAAATCAAAACAATGTGGGTGTTGGAAGTAATGTCCTGTTTGCGTACCTGGGCTTACTTCGTGGGGACTTCTCCCTCGTGCTCGCACAGTTCTTGTCGTGTCGCTCACTCTTCCTCTCTATTTCTCCACAGGCAGCAGCTGGGACACAGAGGCACAGTTAAGTTGACTGGGTTTGTTCTCACCTCTTCACTGACGACAGCTCACGGTAAGTACAGGCTTCGCTTAGTTCCTTCTTGGGTCATTCACTCTCTCTCTTTCTCTCTCCACAGGTAGTGACTGGGACACAAAGGCGCAATTAATTCAATTCGTATGGCTCTCACCTCTCTGCTGGACACAGCGTACCGTAAGTACAGGTTTCACTCGGTTCCTTCTCGTGTTATTCACTCTCTCTCTTTCTCTCTTCACAGGTGGTGACTGGGACACAAAGGTGCAGTTAATTCAATTCGTATGGCTCTCACCTCTCTGCTAGACACAGTGTACCGTAAGTACAGGTTTCACTCGGTTCCTTCTCGTGTTATTCACTCTCTCTCTTTCTCTCTCTACAGGTGGTGACTGGGACACAAAGGTGCAGTTAATTCAATTCGTATGGCTCTCACCTCTCTGCTGGACACAGCGTACTGTAGGTACAGGTTTCACTCAAATCCTTTCCGTGGCGCTCACTCCGTGCCGATCGGGTACAGTGCGTTCTCCGTCTCTGTCAATCAACGGGCTCAAAGAGGTTGGTATATAAATTTTAGCAAAGGTGGCGGACTTACGACAATTTGCGATGTGTCAGATGGGGTAAGCAGTTCCTACGTGGCGTCGGGGGCGAACCCTCTCAACTGGCTCGATGGTTACAGAGGGGTGGAACGTCACACCGTCTCACCGGGCCGAGCGCTGCCCTCTCCTCGCTACCGTCAGACGATCGAACACTGGACAGGGGCGCCCCTTTGTAGAGGCCTCGGGACGGTGGAATTCCTACACCTCTCTCTCTGCAACAGCAATAACTATACAGTTGGAAGCATCAACAATGATAGCCCCTGATCGTACTCACACATCTGCTAATCCTTCTGTTCTTCACCGCCACTCTCCAAATCCGCCCAATGTCTAGACAGGGGAAAATCGTTCCGAGGCACCGTACTGTTGCCTTAGACCTGGAGCACACTCACAACATATGCTGTACTAAATTATTCTAGGACCGGCAGCCTCTTCGTCCTCCCTCGACGAAGTGTGTGAAGGCGGGGGTTTATCTGACAAGATACACAGTAACACACAGCAATCCACAGCAATATACAGCACCAGGTCAAAATAAAGGTTTCCACAGCACAAGGACTCACCCACCACACTCAAGTGTACACAAAAGGACACCCGTCTTCCTCCACTTTGCTTAGATCGGATCTGGCGATGAATTATACGGCCTAGTTGGTAGTGTCGTCGTTGTGACTGCTTCAGTATGTATTCCTTCGGTTCACCCACCACACTATCTTAGGGGTAGGGCCGCCCTCCTTCTCCTGGAGGTATCTAACACAAAGGCAGATCAATATACAATGCGTTTCCAATTTAATCTGGGTACTCACATCAACGCCGTTCTCAATTCCTTTTCCCTTTGTCTCCGTTTGCAATGTATTCCATTCCCATTTCAACCTTTAAGGTTCACGATGTCTTCACCACCATACAACTTCAGCCTGCGAGAGAGAGAGTTTAGACAGCCACCAGCAATGCACCAGACGAGCACAACACAGCGCTTCAACACACCAAAAAGCTTCTCAAACTGTGATTAAACTTGGTCTTAAGTACTGCCCTGTTTAGCGTATCCTCCAATCACCAACCGCTCTTAATAACTAGGCACAGGTGCATCCAATTCGTCGATTTTCCCTCTTACGACGCTACCGGAAGTTCCGGTGTTCTGCCTTTCCGGTCCGGGCGGAAACACTTCCGGGCGGAACCAAACTTTCCCAACTTTGGTTCCACCCCCTAAAAGATCGTCACCTTGTGACATATGTTCAGCTATGATCAATTACAAGATACCTGTTGAAACTGACTGAAATTCTGTGTCATTGTATTTAGTAATTGGTTTTCCTAAATGTCTATCCTTTTGGAGGGTAATGGAGCCTAATGCTGAATTTAATTGGTCAGTGGGCAACCATCCAAGTATCCAAGGCTCTATCAGAAGATGGTGTGGTAGGATGCAGACCTCGTGTTGGGTCATATAATGCAGCTTACCTTGTAGCCTTCCTCGATGAGCTAAATCAGGTCTGTAGAGCTGATGGTGTGACCTAAGTAATAGTCTGGGACAATGTTCAGTTTTATCATGTTTACAGGGTACAAGCATCGTTTCAGCCCCATCCACAATTGATCACCTTGTAGGTTTCACAAAATGCCTTACAGGAAAATGTTGTTCTAAAAAAATATAAACATACAAATATATCAAATAAAAGAACAGACCCTCGTCTGTTAAACAAACAAACAAAATGGGGAAAAAAATTTCATCCTATCTTTTTTGTTTCTCTGTTTATAAACTCTTAAAGAAATACTTCACCGATTAAGCATGCAGCTTTGTATCAGTAGAAACCGGGCAGTATTTCTGAATGACCGTGTTTCCCTCCCTCATGTCCCTGTGAGAGGAGAGATATCTGTATTCTGGTTGTGCAAAAAAGTCCTATGATGATGCAAAAGGACGCCAGAGGCAAAGATTACAGCCAGTATTACGAGCTACTTCCGCATGTTTTCTCCCTGCTCATAGGGGTTGGACTGCTAGTCCATTCGAAAAGCCCGAATCAAAACGAGAGTCAGCCATCTTTAATCTTCGCTAAGCTAAGCTAGCCTGGATCTTGCTTTGTGGAGAAAGCCGAATAAACAAACCACGACGGCAGAGTGTAGTTTTGAAAACGGATGGCAGAAGAGGATTTTGATCACCTGTTGCTTGAATCTGATGGTTGTTGTTACCTGTACGAGCCGCAACAAGGAACAGTTACGGATGATCGGGGAACAAGAGGCTGCCACAGGAGCTGCTGTAGCCGAGGTGGTGCGAGACTTGCCTGGCGGTCAAGAGGAAGAGCCCAGTCAGACTCAAGCTGGTGGTGTACGTGCTCTCGCTGTGCGCCTATGGACACCGAAAGAGAGTCATATTGCTTTCGCGAATTTCAGCAATGCCATTTTCTTCTTGGCTGAATCTGCTGTGGAACCGGCACCGCCAGTATGTGTAATGTAAAAGTTGAGGTTTTGACTTTAAAATGTCATCCTGTTGTGTTTTTGGCTACCAAAATAGAAGGAACAGCACTTTTGGTTCAAAACTAAAGTTTTACCGGATCCCGACAGACATTCCTTCACAGAAATAACATTAAAGAAGACGGAAGGACGGAGTTGAATGGATGGAGACGATCATAAATAATGCTTCTGTTTGCAGTGCACACTTCATATCAGGTAAAATAGTCTATGCATATGTATTGGTGTGTTGGTTTTATCTAGTACAAATCAGCAAGTTTCTGTTTTTATATACAAAGATACAGCGATAGATGTGTGTGCCATCCTTTGAATGGTCTCTTAAAATAATCCTCATTGCTAATCATAGTTAGCCCAGCGATAGGTTACATTAGACAATAAACCTTGACAAAATTTCCCAAACCACCCAAAGTAATTCATATGTTGTCTAGGAAATATCCAAAACCTGGTTAAAATGTTTTAAATGAGATCAAGATACAAGAACTAACTGTTACAGAGTTAATTTACAAAAATAGCTGTCACGGTCCCGCAGAGTCAGTGACTGTTATATATTCAGCCAGTTCTGAACATTCTTCTGCATCCATGTTTAATAAATTCCTCCTAAAACGTGCTATTTTATGCTTTTCAGCATTGCGTCTGCGCCTCTTTTTGCCTCCAGCTAAGCCCCGCCCACCCGGAGACGTTTCAATGTTTGCAAACTTTTAATGGGTTTTTATCTGTAGATGGTGCTTTATGCATGTGAGGTTAGCTGAGGCTAACAGCAACATCAGTTAACTGATAATTATGTCAGACAGTCTGTTGCTGTTAGCTACTAAACTATAATTCCCAGCAAACATAAGGTCAGCGGTCCAACGGCGGACCACTGGTGGCAAAGTTGGCAGTCCACTGGCGGATGCCGTCAGCGGCTCGCCGGAGTTTTGCCCATCGTTTTTCCAGCGGACCACCAGCGGCAGCCGCTACTTTTTCGACGGAGGTCCGCTGTCGGACTGCTGCCCCAGCTAACATAAGGCCAACGGACCAGCGACAGTCCACCGGCGGATGCCGCCAGTGGCTCACCAGAGTTTTGCCCATCGTTTTTCCAGCGGACCACCAGCGGCAGCCGCAGAGGTCGGAGGTCCGCTGTCGGACCGCTGCCCCAGCTAACACAAGGTCAGCGGACGAGCGGCGGTCCGCCGGCGGATGCCGCCAGCGGCTCGCCGGAGTTTTACCCATCGTTTTTCCAGCGGACCACCAGCGGCAGCTTCAAAGGTCCGCTGGTTCATACCGGTAATGGTTGCTAGCTGCCCACGGTCGGTCCGTGGTTCATAATTGTTTAATCACGCTAACAAAATGTCTTTCAACACAATAATAAACAATTTACATCAGCAACTGCAAATTTATTATTGTCAGTAAACAGAATAAATATCCAAATGCATATACATTTATCAGATGCATTAAAACCAACGTGACTTCCAAATAAAAACAACCAGTTTACACCTTTCTGTACCCATGCAAAGTTATCCATGATTTTACCATCATTTGCAGTAAAACATGGTAAATATAAAATCAACCATGGTTTCACAACAATAATAAAGAATAAACATTCTTTTACAACAGCATAGGTAGTACTACACTTTAGTAACCACAAACTTTACCATGATTTTAAAATATATGGTTACCATAGTTTCACTCCAGTATTACTATATTCATACTATACTGCCCAACAAAGCCAAAGCGCAGTAACTATGCATTTGGTCAAAATTGAGGTAAAGAATGAAATGGGCTTTGTGATATCTGTTGTCTTGTGACAAAGTCTCCTGGTTTAATTTTGTCCCATCAGGGAAATGTGTTTGCCAAAATTACAGTAACAAGTTTGACTTGCTGATGTAAAAAAAACTTTAAGAACTTTTTTCTCGGTTTTAGTGTTTGCGTAGTTACTGCACTTAGCCTTTGTAGAGCAGTATAGTAGAACCACGGTAACGAAACTTTAGTTTGAAAAATGATCTGCAGTTTCACCAAAGTAAAACCATGATAGGGTATATTGTGCTTCACAATACTGCCATTTTAAGAAAATGCATGTTTCAAGGTTACAAAAGATCCCTTAATCAGCCTGAGGTACTGTAAGTGTCACACTGAGGAGCATATTCTGGAAACAAATCAATATTCATATCACAACAGCTCTAATATAATACAAGTCATGTGTTAAAGTCATGTTTAGTTAACAGACAGTTATTTTTATAGAGTAAGTTAGCAGGATTTCAACCCACTTTGTGTTGTTACAATGTCTGTAATATGTACATTAACAATATTTGGATGATGCAAATCATCATTTTGGCAGAGTATTGTGGACAAATAAATGGAAATAAATCTGTAAAATTAGCTAAAGAATATTTTTTCAAATATAAACATATTGTATTTGTAACAATATTAAGTGGGTTGAAAATCTGCAGAGTTGTGCTTTGGTGCAGTAATTACAATATATTACATTTGGCAGTTGTGTATGTCCATCTATAGATGCAAAGAACAGAAAAAGATCTGCACACTGTAAAAAGTCCCTTTATTTAAGAAGTTAAAACTGCAACGTTTCGGTCAAAGACCTTCGTCAGTCTCTTCATCTATAGATGCATGCCATCATATAATGTCTTTGTGAGTGTTTACGTCATCTGAAGTCTTCACAAGTGAGGCTGGATCCAAACAGCCGTAAGCTCTAGTCATCTTATGATGTGTATCCTGATGGACAAAAACAGAAAAGCAAAATGAGAAGGATTAGGATTGCTGCTGTTCATATTATTTCAAGCAAAAGCTCATTTGCACATTTTATTATTTAATTACTGAAGAACAAGGTCATAAGATGTATTTGTGTATGTGAATGCTTGTCTTAGAAGAGGTGGTTTTTTTCTAGATTTAGACTGCATGGGAGAATTTAGGAGTAAAATGTGAAAAAGCCTTGCCTTTTTATTGTATTTTGTTAAAGAGAAATTATGGTCCGACTCACAATTTTACATTTACTTTGGTGTGTAAGTATGTATTAGTACATATTAACGATATGCGTAAACAATGAGTAACAATGACTTTGTATTGCGTGAAGCTGCCTGAACCTCCATGTCATTTCTGGCTTATAACAAATACCACAACAATGCCTAAAAGCTACTGTGTGACAGGGTGTGGAGCTAACATAGCCTGGCTCCGCCCTCCTACGTGCTTCCGCTTAATTTTCATTTTGCTTCAGTACAATGTCTGGGACTGCTGTGTAGAGTTTTGTTTTCTCCTGCAAAAATCTGCAGGACCAATCAGCGAACAGAGGTCGTGCGTCAGTTTGAGTTGTAATTCAGTAATGGCAGCGGAGAAAGACGTGAGAAAAGCTATTCAGTCCGTTGTTGCAAAATTGCCGAATATACAGAAGTTAAAGCCGGAGCAAGAACAATGTTTGCTAAGTTTTGTTGGTCTGATCATTCAAACTTGTTGTTTCCAGCCGGTTTTGGCGCATGACATACGTCACGACCACACGTTAGCCATTGCCTATGGCAGATCCTGAGTGACTCTGGGCAGATCTAATAGTTTTAAACTTCAACAGAAGACCCTCGAATTAACACTTTGCAATGGAGTGTGGCCAGACTCCCTGTACAAATGAAATGAATGTACAAGAGTCTGGTTGGACCAGGCTTGTGCTAACAAGCCAAAAACCCAGAAATAAGATTTTATAAGCTGTTGACACAAAAAATAGCGTTTCAAAGACACAAAACTGGATACAGGCAACTTGTCATAGTACTACTATAATTAGAACTATGCCCAGTTGCCCACTGTAGGAAAACGTAATCAGCGATCCACTTTTGTCTCCTTAAAGGCTGAGTTTTATAGCTTGGTACGGTGGGCGTGGTTTTCAAATAATGCGCTGTCTGTATAATTGCTCCCGCTTTTACTCATAGCCTACAAATGAACTCCTGTTAGCATTGCATTGTGACCGAATCTTTTAAACAGGAGCGTCACATTTCCGGCTGACGTCAGACATATTCAGGCCAATCACAGCGTACATATTAGCTGGCCAATGAGGGACACAGCGCATTTCAGATCAATGAGTCCTGTACAAAATCAATGCGTTTGAGCAAGGGAGGAAATCCAAAGCTATAAAAATGTATGTGTTTTTAACCGCACACCACGCAAACACATTGCATATTATACCAAATACAGAAAAAATAACATTGTTTTTTACCAATGAAATTGGCTGCACTTTCAATAAATAAACCACAACCTTAAACCTGTAAACAGCAATGTATTATTTTGAGGTTGTACTTACTAGTTATGAGATTCATAGCACCTTAGAGATGTTTTCTGACAGGTCTGCTTCGACTCTGCTGCACGGATATCAGCCTGGAAAATCTACAAACATAACATGCAATTTGTCACAAAGCAATCAATATTGATTAAAAGGATGTGAAACACTGAAAAGAAAATTAAAGTATACAAAATATAACAGAAGGTATGTTTTTAGGTTTACTTGTTCATTTAATATTGCTCATATGGTGCCACTCACGTTTGGATTTTAAAACCTTCCTAGAATAACTGCTATAAACGCAGAAAAATGACAAGATGCATGGTAATATGTCATGAAAAAAGTGCATATAAAGTGAGTTAATACGTTCTCAACCTGCCTGAGTTTACATCTCTGTATGTAGCTCCCTTCAGAAAATGTTGAAATCTTCAGCTTTTCTTCTATTAAAGAGGTTATTTTGTCACTCCTAAAATAAAAGAACAACTTTTTGTATATGTTTACGATAAAACATGTGTTTGTACTAGTTTCACCAAATACTCACGCTATATGAACGTTTTTTCACAGTTTAACTGTGCAGTACATTGCATATTTTAGGCTAAACAAATTAGCCTAAGTTACTTCCAATAATGCATTGACAACCTGATCAAAGCTATCCCATCATCTCATCAACACACGAAGTTGCTTTTTAAAAAGCAAAAACTTAATAAACAATGCAAAAGCTATAGTCACCCTAACATTATCACTTTTGAAAAGCGTCCACATGATAACAGACTTTTCTCAAAGACAAAAAAACATTTCTATGAAGTAAATATCAACAAAAGCGTTTCTGTTACGTGTCAATAACAGTTTTGTGTATTATTTGTGTGTTTTGAGGGACTTAAACTTACCTGAAAACAGTAAAGAAACCCGTGAAAGAGGAGCTTCGTCAGTCCCACCTGGTAATCCGCAATGAGAAAGAAGGCTATTCGACTTCCTGCGGCCCCGCTAGACGGATGACGTTAAAGTGCCGCGAGAGCGAGACGAAATTACACTTCGTATGAGTTCTCGAATCGTTCTCGCGGTACTTTGACGTCATACAGCTGTCGGTTCTTGCAGCGCCGCATGAAGTCGAACAAGCCAAAAAGGGCACGTGTTCGGCGCGCACAGCACACGCGTCATGGCAAATTCACACATTGACATAATCACTACAACAATTTAAAATCTCCTCAAATGATTATGAAATCACAAACTCGTTTTGTTGTCTATAAATGTCCAAATTACCACGCCTGCACGTGGACTATATATTGTATTAAACACTATCTCTCATTTTTTATTCTATCCTTAAAATTCTTTTAAACTGAAATATTAAAAAAATATGTATGCATTTCGTTAAATAAGCCCTATATGCAGTCTCATATTGTTTTTCATGTATTTTCTTAAGATTTTTATAATTATTAGTTTCATTAGAAACCTAGCGGTTTGCCACTGGTGTACCAACGGTGGTCCAGCAGGGGCAAGCCGCTGGTTGCTTGCCACCCAAGAAACGCCGGGAGACAGACAGCTTTTTTACGTTGGTCGGTTTGCCGAAGGTGCCCCGACGGTGGTCCGACCGCGTCAAGCCGCTGACTTTGTGCCACCCAAAAACCGCCGGCAGACCGCCAGGTCATTGTTTGCTGGGGCGGTTTGCCACTGGTGTACCACCGGGGGGCCAGCACGGGCAAGGCGCCGGTGGCTTGCCACCCCAGAAACGCGGGCAGACCGACATCTTTTTTACGTTGGTCGGTTTGCCGAAAGTGCCCCGACGGTGGTCCGACCGCGTCAAGCTGCTGACTTCGTGCCACCCAAAAACCGCCGGCGGACCGCCAGGTCATTTTTTGCTGGGGCGGTTTGCCACTGGTGTACCACCGGTGGTCCAGCAGGGGCAAGCCGCTGGTGGCTTGCCACCCAAGAAACGCCGGCAGACCGACATCTTTTTTACGTTGGTCGGTTTGCCGAAAGTGCCCCGACGGTGGTCCGACCGCGTCAAGCCGCTGACTTCGTGCCGCCCAAAAACCGCCGGCGGACCGCCAGGTCATTGTTTGCTGGGTTACTAAAACTATAACTGAAACTAAATAAAATAAAATAAAAACTAAATAGAAATGTGTTTGCAAAATAAAAACTAAACTAAAACTAACAAAACCATTCATGAAACTAACTAAAACTAAACTTAAATTTAAAACAAAATTGAAAACGATATTGAAATAAAACTAATTTAAAAAAGCAAAACTATAATAACCTTGGTGCAAACTTACGAAAGGCCTGAGTGTCTCCACTACGTATATTAGGCCCGTCCATCAAGTCAGCGATTTTCTGCAACGCCAACTGATGCGGCTGTCCATAATGTTCAGTCAGCGATTGCATTGTTTGGCTGTATGGATAACGGGAGTTGCTGTAAGAATCAGCGATTAGAAGAGCTTCTTCGAATTTCAGATGCTCAAGCAGAATTTGATATTTGAACTGTTCAGTAGCATCGTAGGGCAGCAAATTGTCAAGAGATATTTTGAGTCTAGCAAACTGCCGTGGATCTTCCACTATGAAATCTGGTATTGAAGGGTTCGGACCTCTGTAAATGCTTTCTCTGGTGGGAGGAGAATGCATGCGCTGAACTGAAGTCTCTTGGACAATAATGATACCCTGGGGCAGGGGTGTCAAACTCAAGGCCCGCGGGCCAAATCCGGCCCGCCCCCTCATTTTATCTGGCCCGCGAGAGTTTACAAATTATGTTAATTATGTGGCCCGCGAGAGTTTACAGATTATTTTATTGTTATTATAAGTTTTATTTTTTTGCAGGTTATTTCCTACATTGATTTTTTTTAGCAGCCACCAAAACTAATTTTTTGTCCTGCCAAAGTCTTTTTGTAATATAATTATAGTGATAATGTTGATGATTGCATGAGAAGAACGAGCAGTGCCCTGCACGCGCGCACTACTAGAGTGGGCGTGTCTGAATGCGAACGCTGCAGCCTCTGGAGGTCGCATTTCCAGGCTGCATACGTCATCAAGAATGTCTTGTTTCAGAATATTAACAATTATAAAGTTAAATATTATTCTTTGTTTATAGTAAATAGTTGTAATATGCGTATGACTTGCGAATGTAATGGTCAGTTAACTTAAATAAATCAGGCTTGATGACGCTACCTATGCGACCTCCGCATATGGAAACGGACAGTATCTGCTCGTGCTTTCTCTCCCTCTCTCGCGCACGCTCACGCGAATCCAGCGAGAAAATGTTTTCCGTCTCGTGTACAGAAATGTTTCGCGATGTCCAGCTGGGATTAGTTTACAACGCGTCTGTTCCCGCTAAATATGTGAACTAATGACTCATCTGAACCGATTACTTTTAATAAACGATTGAAACTATTGATCTGTTGCCTACAACACTGAACTCATGAGACGTCAGTCAATCACAGCCAGGTAAAAAAAATCACAGCTTTTTTGTAAAGAGGGCAAGAAATGACAAGCGAGAGTATATCTGTGTCTAATAAATGCATATTGTGGTGGAGATTGTAAAACTCTTTATTAGTATCTAAAAAGGTCTCTCATTTTTCTTACCTGCATGAAGGATAACAGAACATTTTGATTGTTCTCACATACAACATGTGTTTTTGTCACCACAGTTATTTTTAAAATAATCTGTAGAATAGTTGTACTTTATACACTTTGAGTTATTAACAAAACCAGTAAGCAAATGCAGAGAAAATTATGCAATGTACAGTAATAAAAGAGTTGATACATATAGTCGTTCAAATACAACCGGCCCTTTGAGATTAACCGTAATGCTGATGTGGCCCGGGATGAAATTGAGTTTGACACCCCTGCCCTGGGGTGTAAACAGTTTGTCCTTTAAATCTGAAGTCAGCTGCAGATGAATGATCACGTATTTGTGACTGTGGTGGGATGTTTCTTTGGTCATGTGCAGTGTGTACATGTATCTTATGCTGAGTTTGTGATGTACATGGCTGATTTGGTTGCTTTTGCACATACCTGTTCTTTGGTGTGAACTGTAGTCTCATTTCTGACAGTTCACCTGACAAATTAATCTCACCTTCCAGCTACTCCTCGGCTGAATTTGCCGTCCCATAATCCATAACTGGTTTTCCAGTCTGGTCAGAGAACTGATTACTCATTTGGGTTACTGGTGACTTGCTCAGACGTGGAGTAGGAACCGGAGGATGTTTCTTAGCTGTCTTTGCTAATAAGTGATTGCGAGGCATAGGCACAGGACGCTGTGTTAAGTCCGTTTCATCCCTTTCAGAGCTGTGTGTCATGTCCTCAATGGTTTTATGCAGTCGTCTGTTCTCTTCTCGTAGCTGCCGAATTACTGTTTGAGCATCTTTGTCCCCATCCTGGATCTCCAGAATCCTCAGTAACATCGCCACGGCTGGTGAAGGGTGTCATCCCGGCAGCACCTTCATTTTCTGATTCCCAGCGGTAAGGTTCTGACTGCATCCTGGAAGTAGGTGAATATGTATGCTGGAAACCGCTGTATTCCACCTCATAATCTTCCAAGTGACGTGGGGGGCGTGATAGTCGTTTACTACGGACATCAGACTCACACTGTGACTCTGAATAGACTTTGGACATCTTATTCCGTGGTAATCACCGTGATCCGGCTCAAAGGACCAATGTTAAATAGGTTTAAGGACTGCATTGACTGGTTCTGACTAAATTGGGATCATCACGGGGCATCGGTAAGAATGCACAAAGGCCAAAGGTCCAATCTCTATTTTAATGTAAGTGTGGTTTCTATAATAAACAAAAAATATAAATAATCAGTTTACAACAATATTGATAAATGTTTAAATCAAAGAATAAACACGTGAGGATACATGGGTATAAATGTAAACAATTTACTATCAATGTACACATGATTATCATCTTATAACCATATCTTAATCGAGTGTAATCTCACAAACCACATAAATATATAGCTCAATATCATCTGTAAAGTGTAAATACTGAAGTAAACATATTGAAAATAAATCGTTATTACACTTATGCAACGCGCATCGGAACACACATGCATATATAATGCACACAATCATACCGCTAGCATTAGCATCACGGAAATCCGAATACACTCAACATCAGAACGTTTCAACACATAATACAACAATATCTATATAATCAAGAGTAAATACGGTAACATATGTGTGGAAATTAAACTTACTTTTAAATGTACGCATACTTTCCTATGGCTTGAATACACGCGAGCCCTCTACTACAGCTTTCAAGCGAAACATAACTAGTTGCATCAACTCTGGGGGCAGGACTAAGTAACGACTGTCAATCGAGCCTTTTCAACAATTCTCGCTTAGGGTGCGAGAGGTCCCGGGTTCAAATCCCGGACGAGCCCCTCTTTAGACTCGTCTCTAGGAGCTTTAATACATAACACCGCTGTGTATGGCAATCTTGGGAGGAAAGGAATGTCAACTGTCTGTAGCTTTTCTTCTTGATGCTGCTACACTGTTGAACAGTCATGTCAGTCTTGGCAGAGACAAGTGCTGTTCCGTGGTTGGTTAGAGCGTGGTGCTAATAACACCAAGGTCGGGGGTTCGATCGCCGTACGGGGAAAAGTTTCATGGCCACGCTCCATTTGCTGACTGCTATATTGCTGTGATTTGTCATGAAAATTCCTGCCGGGTGAACTTTTGTGGCCGAAATAGAAGATCTAAAGGTCCCTGGTTCGATCCCGGTTTTCGGCATAGCGGGCAATCTTTTGAGAGTTTGTTTAGCCGCCGTTTAACTGAAGGTCCCTATCTGAATGTCCTTTTCTCCATCACCCGGTGGGTCAGGCGCCAAGGCAAAGAGTGGTTGCATGGTGTAATGGTTAGCACTCTGTACTCTGAATCCCTTGAACCGAGTTCAAATCTCGGTGGAACCTGTAAGACTTCTTGGGTATCCAAGAGAACAGTGTTTGTTACCCCAAAACAATCCCCCTGCCCTTTAAGCCTTTTTACCAGAGCACTCAGGCTCTAGACAAAAAGTGAGTTAATTCAAGCAACATTGAGCACTTTTACTGTTCACCCTGGCGGTGGGCCAACAACACACAAGTCGCCACATTTCAGCAAACACAAGGACATTACAAGGAAGCAAATTAAACATGTACGAAAACATAGAAGAAATGAAAAATGCATTGACGTTTAGGACAAAGGAAACACACAGCTCATGTGTACAGACCAAAGGGAACACACAGCTCATGTGTACAATCTGACAATGAAATGCATTAAAAAGACTTACCAGAAACGACAGGAAGACAAATGAACATTGGAAGAAAATGATTCCAATTTTAAATGGCAACAAAATGCTCTTGGATTGCAAAACTCCTGCTCCATGTTGCTTTGTGAAATAACATCCATATCGGAGACGTTCATGTGTGTGCTCAGATGCCATACTTGAGGACCGACAATGGGACCTGTTGGCTTTTTGAGGCAAAACATAAGAGCAGGACCCAATGTGAAGCTTCATGCTTCCGGTTTGTGACATCAGAGCAATTAACAACAAACCACAATCACGCGGTGAATGTTACCTCTCGCATGCTAAGCGAGCGCTCTACCATTTGAACTAATTCCCCTAACCCCTGCATTGTGAATGCTTTGGCTTGTTGGAAGCTGGCTGCTATGTGGTGGAAAAATGTTCCCCAGGGGTCGGGGGTGGTACTCATTGAGTGGCTCGTTGGTCTAGGGGTATGATTCTCGCTTAGGGTGCGAGAGGTCCTGGGTTCAAATCCCATATGAGCCCCTCTTTAGACTCGTCCCTCGGAGCTTTAACACACAACAACGCTGTGTATGGCAATCTTGGGTGGAAAGGAATGTCAACGAGAAACCCGCAAAGGACGTCAGAGACCTCTCAGTGACACCTCCGCCTTGGTCTTGTCAGGTCGAAACCGTGTCTGAGGTTGTCTATCTTTGTTAACCCCTAGACCAGAGGTTCTCAACTCTGGCCCTCGAGATCCACTTTCCTGCAGAGTTTAGCTCCTGCCCTGATCAAACACACCTGAGCAAGGTAATCAAGTTCTTCAGGAATACCAAAAAATTGCAAGCAGGTGAGTTTGATCAGGGTTAGAGCTAAACTCTGCAGGAAAGTGGATCTCGAGGGCCAGAGTTGAGAACCTCTGCCCTAGACGATCCCCCTACCCTTTAAGCTTTCTACTGGAGGGCTTGCTGTTTTAACAAGCGATGAGTTGATTTCAAGCAACACAATTGACTCAACCCAAAAAATGACCCAGGCTATTCGTCCTACTCCCTCCTGGCCGGGAAAGGCACATCATCCTGGCCAATGGGCCTGGGTAGGTTCCCTGAGGTGCCTGGAGCTATGAGACTTAAATATACAACCAGGCTAGTGATGCATGGTGTCCAATTTAGTTTACGGATGATTTATCAGAATTTTCTCCTAAAATCTAAAATCAACACTTGGAAAATGCGATAAGGACATGGCTTCTAAGATGTTACTTGACGTTACAACTTACACTAAGTATTGGGATGCCCCTTCCAATAAAGATGTTGCCACCCCAAACAGAGCACAGCTGTCTCACAACAAGAAGGTCCCCTGTTCAAGCCCTGGCTGGGTCAGGAGGCCTTTCTGTTTGGAGTTTACATGTTCTCCTTCAGTCAGCATGGAATTACTCTGCGTTATTTGGTTTCCTTAAACAGTCCAAAAACAACAGACACGTTGTTCTATACACACAGACACACAAACCGAGGGAAGGGCAATTTGACATCTCCAATTAGATGTCTATATATATCACTCACGTGTTTGTGTGCATGCGCTTCAGACGTCTGCGTCAGACATCGCTTTTGAGTCTTGTCACTCTTAATAACTCTTTTAACATCAATCAGGTCCCGAACTTTATCTCTCTTAATAATTATTTTAACATCAACCAAGTCCTGCAGTCTATTTTCTATAATTTCTGATTGCTTTAAAAACTAAACCAAAAAGTGAAAGAAGACGCATCTTTGCTTTAGATTATGGATTTTGGGATGGTACACCTCTCAGGAAACGTGCAGATAAAGATCATTTTAGATGTTTAATGACCATTTACAGCATTGGATTTGCTAGACGAGAGCTTAATGTTCTTATTTTTATGAAAATCTCTGACTCATCTAGACAGTGCGGGTCACTTGCTGCGTCTCAATTCATCCAGCTGTGGGTCAAACAGAAATTGCGTGTTGCGTTAATCACGCGTTTATAAAATTAGTGCCGTTAAAATGAATTTATGTAAACGTGTTTTTAACGGGTTAATTTTGACAGCCCTAAAAATTAATAAATACATAAATAAAGGACATCTAGTGGATAATTGCGGTATTACATATTACCAAAAAAACACATCAGGAACACGTTTTTTATGCAAATGTTTTCTCTTAATTGACGGGATAATGCCAGGGAATGAGTTAAGATTTTCGCGGATTAGTCAGAAAAATTTACAACCTGATCATCAAGCGGATGGCACGAGATTAATTGCTTCCACATGAAAAGAGTTTTTAAAGGTCCTGTTCTTTCTTTCTGTGTTTTTGAAGCTTTGATTGTGTTTACAGTGCGCAATATAACATGTGTTCATATTTCACGTGTAAAAAAAACCCCACAGTAATTTACACACAATTTACTTATCTTTATGGCTCTGTTTTCACTGTCCTCAAAACAGCCTGATGTCTTCCTTGTTCTATAAAGTCCCTCCTTCAGAAATACATATCAAGTTCTGATTGTGTAGTTTGTTTAGTGTGTTGTGATTCAATAGCAGCTTAGCTTGCCGTTAGCTTAACTGGCGACTGACCTAATCCTGTGGGCGGAGGTTAGTCAAAAAACTGTTCTACTATGTAATTAAAGCAGGAAATAGAGGGCTGTTGTCCAAACCGGTTGTTCACTGTAAACAGCACATTTTTATTTACACCTACACAGTGGCAATTTTAACATGCTATAATAAATTATCTATATGATTTTTTGAGCTAAAACCTCACATATGTACTCTGGGGACACCAAAGATTTATTCGACATCTTAAAAAAGTCTTGTGAATTGTCCCCTTTAAACTGTTTCACACTGAGTAATAATACATTTTATTGTACATAACATCTATTACTGCTGGTAAAGATGACTGCTGTTTTTTATACAGGAAAATTAAAATAAGCCTAAAATGAATGAGGTCATAACCATTTGTCTTGTCATTAATTTTAGAATAATAATCAAAACACCTGTTCCACAAAAACAAGTTGCACAAGTACAGAAAACAAATACTTTTATTATTTTTAAAAGCACACAACTAAAGGATTCAGTCTATATTACGTGTTGAATTTGAAAAGCTTTTCATATTAACCATGCATCTTCAGCAGATTGCGCTTTTAGCAATGAGGAAGATGTGACCCCGTCAGACTTTCCGTTTCACCTCTGCTTCAAGTGGTGAATCTAATCTTGTTTACATTAAATAAGCATGTTCCCAAGCAGGTTTAAGCTTACGGACTTGTTGGTATGACAGCAACTCCTGGATGAGCTTTATAGAACCAAATAATCCAAGTGTGTCACAGATTGTGTGATATTTGTGCAAAAATATTTGTAAGATATAAATAATAGCCCGGTTGCATAAAGCACCTTAAGTTTTTTCCTTAAGTATGACACTTAAGGGGTAAATTTCCCTTAACTTCTGTAAGATAATAATTAAAGAGTTTTGCATATAATCCCTTAAACGGTTCTCTTAGGTAAAAGTAATCGTTAAGTGTTTCATGACAGTGACCCCGGTTTGATGTTATAAAATACTATTGTTGCCATGGAGACACAACAGAAAAAACTTAAGGGTTTTTCTGCAACACCCTTAAGTTTAAAGGAAACAACTTAAGGGAAAATTACACTTAAGGTGCTTTATGCAACCGGGCCCAGTTCTCTTAAAGTAAGATTTGTTTATTTGTAATAAAAACAAGAGAAAACAGAAAAATAATAGGACAACCAAGTAGCAAAGTACAGTCGCTAAGATTACACTGTACTAATAAGTGGAGTAAGAATGTAACATATGTGTAATGTAATGTACTGTTAGTCTCAGTGTCCTCAGGTTCGAGTACGAGACAGGGAAATATTATTAGTTTAGGGGCCACTCACCTATAATGCAAGTGTCATACAGTATAATGGATGAATGTGTGCTTCCGGACAGGCTAACGATTACTAAATAAGTATATAGATAAATAATGTGAATGCATTGTTAAAGAGAAATGGCTTTAGTTTAGGCTTAAATTGATCGACTGTGTCTGATTCTTGAACATTGTTGGGTAATAATTCCAGAGTTTAGGGGCTATGTAGGAAAATGATCTACCACCTTTAGACACTTTTGATATTCTGGAGATTTACCCATGTTATAAAGTTCAATAGTGTGAGCTGACTATAATATATTAAGTTTTGCCAATATAAAGATTTTTAAGCATAGAATGTCATCCTTTATTAAAATGATGCACTACTCAGTGTCTGTTAAATAAACTGTATGTAAACATAACCTTGTAATTGTGCCAAATTGTACAGAAAATGCCCACCTGCAATTTATTTGAAGGACCATGTGAAGTTTGTTTTTGAAAACCCATGTTTAAGCAAATTTAAACATTTTATGAAATTTCATCCATGTAATAGTGATCATTTGTGTTTGCTGAATTACATATGTAAACTTTTGTCCATAAAAGTAATCCAAAGCAAATAATATCATTCTTAATAAAAAGGGATATGTATACACTACTCAGTGCATGTTAAATAAATTGTAGGTGGTCTCTGCAGGTTTTAAAAACATGTTACTTAAATTTTATAATAACTATTTTAGAGCAATCAGGAGTCCAGGCTGCGTCTACTCTACCCATTTTTGCACAAAACAATGACCACAAACTCACAAATATTTGAATGGAATAAACTGTACAAAGACAGGCTGTATCTCAGCCCTGGAATGATCTAGAATGCCAGAAATGCCACTCATGTCTAAGTCTTCACCATTTTTAAGAATCCAAAGTTTCAAGAGGATAGGAGAAACTTTATTTTTTTCGTCAAATAAAAAACCCTAACGGTAAGTTTTTTCAGGTGTACTTATCGATATTCTCCAGTCTTCCTCAAATTCACACTGTAGTTAGACAGGAGTGCCATTTGCAGCTTTCTTGACATTCCAGAGCCGAGATACAGCCCTTCCTTGCACAATTTATTCCATTACAAAATGTTATGTGTTCGTGGACAGTGTAATTCCTTTACAGTGGAGAGTGCGGCCTCTAGTGGACAACATTAGTATTAAATCTGTCATTTAAATTCATATTTTATGGCTGATCATTTAGAAGTTTATGTTAGCAATGAAATTCATCTGCATATTTTTCTCTGAATGTCCCGTTGTTTGGAAACTGTGCGCACATCTACAAAATATATCAGCCCATATGTGTTAAACAATGAAATGAATAATCCCATGAGCAAGCATCATTTACAGTTTTTAACGATTGCTATGACAGATTTTTCAATACTTTTAACAAGTTTCCAAAACTCTTAACACAGTTAGCACTACAACCGCCTATGTAAGCTATACTATTAACACTTTTCTTGTTGCTTTAACACAAAATGCATATAATTAACACAAATTAAAATGCTTGAACTTCTTTTACACACAAGCTCAAACAAGACCAAAACAATAGATTTTTAATGTCAAATTTCCAAATGCTTTCACACAGCATGTCAAAACAGATAACTTTGGGGTGGTTTCCCGGACAAGGATTAGAGTTGTCCTAGACTAAAATAAAGTTTAGAGCTGTCCAAACTGAAAACAACGTGCACTGACATATTTTAAAATACATCAGAGCCCGTTGTAACACGGTCTCACACCCATGGCGTCAATATTTGACGACACTTGACCATGCGTCAATATGTTGACGCGGAGGGTATACCTTTCGCGTCATTTTTTGACGAACTGGGGACTTCAATACTATTAGGTACGCGAAATTAAACAGTTGTCGCCTGGCATTGGGGTTAGGGAAAGGTTTGGGTAGGGATGTCATTAAGTAAATCTAACCCTAAACCGACGCGAAATGAAGTCCCCAGTTCGTCAAAAAATGACGCGAAAGGTATACCCTCCGCGTCAACATATTGACGCATGGTCAAGTGTCGTCAAATATTGACGCCATGGGGTGAGACTGGGTTGCCCTTAGTTTTGCCTCAAAATGCACACAAGTAATGTTTTAAATAACGCTTGTTTGTTAAAACTAGTTATATTTCCTAATTAAACTGAGGTCTAGTCCTGGCTTAAGCTAATCCCTGTCTGGGAAACCACCCCTTTATGTGCTAAACCTGACTAGTCAAAGTAAACAGCTGTTTATATGATGAATTGAAACAAAATATATAGCCTGTATTTTATTCCATTTGGAATGAAAAACAACTTATTGTACAAATGCAAATATATAAATCACAGCTGTTACTCATCTAAGAAACACACTCAGGTTCTTTCAATTGCATGACTATATAGTATACAATAGAGTAAAGGAGGGCCTCTTTAGGTCGATCTTGTGTGGAAAAGGAACAATATGAGCAACACAAAAAATAAGATATATGGCTGCACAAGTCAACTGAAGACCACCAGGTCAAGGGGAAGGTTTTCCTCCAGTCCCACCTGGATGCAATAGATGGTGCATTCCCAGACATCACACCTGAACACTGTCAGAGGTGGATAAGACATGACAAAAAGTTCTCCACAAGATGCCTTGCCAGAGAAAAATCAGGTGTGATGTGAATGAAAACATGTGGCCAAATAGAAACGCAATAGATTAGATGATGAGATTTTCTTTTTTGCTTTATTCTTCAGTGGCTTTTTCTGTTTGTATTTGTTTATTTTTACTTTTTACTGTAAATGGAAGTAATATTGAATATCTTGCAGTAATGTCCTGTTGTAAATACTGTAAGTTCTTTACTGCAGCAATTCTGTCTGTCTACGTTTTTTCATAAACTGTACTCTAAGATGGATGATTTATTTTTGTCTTGAATTTCTGCAGCAAAACAAACATAATGCATGCATTTACTAAACCCAAAAATATAAACAAGTTTTCAAAAGAAACTGCAGTGCAAAACTCAGTCTATAATCAATACAACCTACTATCTATTGTATAAGGACAGACTTACACATAAACTTCTGCAGTTTTTGTTTTTCCATCTTATGTTAGTGTTTTTTATGACATTGCGTTATTATGATTGACTAAATGTTTCTGTTGGAAGAGAACATGTGTTGGTGATTTGGCATAACAAGTTGATTCTGGGACATGTTTACAGTGTTTTGGTAAACAGTGTGAGAGTTTTGTTTACAATTTGTGATTTTGAGCATGAAATTAATGATTTTTGGAAGTTGTGTGTTGTAGGTGTGTTAAGAGTTTAGAAAATTTGTTAAGAGTATTGAAAAAAGTGTCATAGCAATCGTAAAAAACTGTAATTCATAATGTATTATCTTACAGTTTTTTTCAGTCACTAACAAGCATTTGTCCAAACAGTTGTCACATTTTCAAAACTCCAAACACAATTAGCACAGCATCAGTCTTTTGTGGTCACATTCACATATTTCATGTCGTTTTCACACAATATGCAATCAGTGAACACATTTCCACAATGCTTACATTTTCTTAACAGACAAGCTATACCTCCCAACAAAATTCTGGATTGTTTTTGTAGTATTTACGAATGTTAACACACAACATCCCACAATAGCAAAAACAATATCCCAAACCTTAGATACAGTATAAAAACCTCTGCTTCTGCAATGAGATCAGTTCAAAAACAATATCTCTCAGCTGATAATAAACAAACAATTGAATAATTGACACACAACTGATTTATGTTGGGTGAATTGGGCCAACCACAGCTGATTCCAGTCTGGCTTAGACTCAATTATTACTATAAAATGAGGACTTTGAGGCGTGATGTTTTTGGGGAAAAGAAACAGAAAAAGACAAACACTGTAATGTCTGGATGAGGAAGAGGAAGAGCAAGGGGCCCAGGGAGAAGACCAGGTCCAGTGAAAGATGCAGGGCCAGGGAGAGGTGCAGTAAGAGGTGCAGGTGCAGTGAGAGGTGCAGTGAGAGGCGCAGTGAGAGGTGCAGTAGGAGGTGCAGGTGCAGTGAGAGGTGCAGGTGCAAAAAGAGGAGCAGGCCCAAGAAGAAGGCAAGGTAGAGGTGTAAGAATGCGTGGTGGTGGCATTCCAAGGGCTCCAAGAACAGTAGTCAGTGATGAAATTCATGCCACTATCATTGACCATGTAATCAACCACGGCCTCTCACTAAGAGAGGCTTGTGAAAGAGTGCAACCCAATTTAAGGCGGTCAATGGTTGCCTCCATTATTCGCATCTTTCAACAAACCAACAGGTAAGTATTGCATATTACATGGATTGTTTCTTTTCTCACTTGACATGTCAAGAAGGTCATACAGTAATGCATATGTTGATTTTTTTCCCCCTCTAAAGAATGCAACGTCTTCCACCCTCTGGGGGAAGAGGAAAGCTCCTCAATAATGACCAAGAGCTTGCCATTGTAGAAATGGTTGTTGCATATAATGCGATAAAACTGCATGAAATTAAAACTAGAATTGTGGAGGACCATGAGATATTTGGCAATATAGAAAGCATCAGCCTCACAACCATTACACGGACACTGTCCAAACACAGAGTGCGGATGAAGCAGCTCTACACTGTTCCCTTTGGGAGAAACAGTGAGAGAGTCAAGGAGCTATGACGACAATATGTCCAGGTATAGTGTATATTCAATTTAATGTCCAGTTCTATAAGCTTTGCACTTTGCAAGTAGGTAACCTTCACAGTAATAGGTTACAGTACAGTATGGTATACAGTAATGACATGATATAAATAAACTTTGTTTCAGAGGGTTATGGAATTGAAGGCCAACCAGGCCCCTCATGAATTAATTTACATAGATGAGGCAGGATTCAATCTATCCAAAAGGCGTCGACGTGGACGAAATATAATTGGAAAAAGGGCCACAGTTGATGTGCCAGGACCGAGAGGGGCAAACATTACCATGTGTGCAGCAATGGCAAATGCAGGATTACTCCTTCACAGATGTCAGGTTGGACCCTCCTTGCCTTTCTCAATGATCTCCACCAGCGCCTGGTACCAGAGCAGGATCAGGAGGGTGAAAACATGAGGACCTTTGTAATTACCTGGGACAATGTTGCTTTCCTTCATTCGCAAGCAATAACAACATGGTTTGAAGTCCACCCAAGACTGGTATGTGTCTTCCTTCCTCCCTATTCTCCTTTCCTCAACCCCATAGAGGAGTTCTTTTCTGCATGGAGATGGAAGGTTTATGACTATCAGCCACATGACCAGATGTCCCTCCTTGAAGCCATGGATGCTGGCTGCAGGGACATTACAGTTCAAGATTGCCAAGGGTGGATCCGACATGCCGAGCGGTTTTATCCCAGGTGCATCGCCTTGGATGATATCAGATGTGATGTTGACGAAAACATGTGGCCTAACCCTAAACATCGCAGGGATTAGATACATTCATTTTGTGCTATTTTTAGTTTCCCCCTTCTTATCAGGGCTTTTTGCTGTTTTGTTTTTCAGAATGCTCTTATATATGATATTTTCTTCAATGTAAGCAATACTGTAAAACTTTTTCTGTTCTATTATATTGTGTTTCTACTGTACCTCCTTTAGTAAACAGTAAATAAAAAATAATTTTTGATTTGCTTTTACTGGAATGCGTTTGAGTGTGAACCTTACTGTACATGTGGACATATTTCCCAACTAAGACATTTTGTGTAAAAGGTTGATTGCATGTTACCTGAAACATAAAAGTCTATGTGCAGTTTTTGTAATGTCAACAATAGCCAGTATTGAGGACTTCCGGTTATGAGGTGTGCAGAGTAGTCGCGCGCTCAGCCTGCTCCCACAGTTTCATTTTTAATTTTCCTGCCAAACGTTCGAATTTTAATTTTTACTGTCAACAAAAGTTTAACAATCTGTTTGTAAGTGCTCGGTCCACTTCATCATGTCTAAGGCTAAAGGAAAGCATGCAGAAAAAGAAAAGGAAGGTTCTTCATCGGCTAGCATTTCCATGGCTGACATCAGCGCGCTGCTGGACGAACACAGAGAGGCCCTTTCGGCGGTGTTTAAATCTTCATTCGAGTCTCTTGCGTCTACACTGGAGGGCATTAATTCCACCATTACTGATCATGGGCAACGCATTGTTTCTCTGGAAGTTAACGCCACTTCAGTTGACCAACAACTTCAGCATCTCGAGGGTGCCTACTCCGCTTTGCAGAAAGACAACGAGCTGCTCAAACTCAAAGTAGCTGATTTAGAAGGTCGTAGCAGACGTCAAAACATTCGGATTTTAGGCCTACCTGAATCGATTGAGGGTCCTCGTCCATCAACGTTCTTTTCTCAACTACTTGTTGATGTTCTTGGTACGGAGATCCTCACTTCGCCCCCCGAGTTAGATCGTGCGCACCGGTGTCTTGCTCCTAAGCCGGCTCCGGGAGGAAGACCGCGGCCTGTTATCTTGCGTTTCCATCGATTCCAAGTTAAAGATGTCGTAATTCGCGAGGCTCGTAAACGGGGTGTCCTGGTGTATAAAGGCCATACGATTCGTCTGTTTGATGACTACAGTCCTGACGTGGTGAAGCAGCGCAGCGAGTATAGAGGTCCCATGTCGGAGCTATACAAGCGCGGGTTCAAGCCGGCTCTGCTTTACCCGGCCAAGTTGCGCATCACTCTTCCCAACGGAGATAAAAAATGGCTCCAGTCCGTCTCAGATGCTGTTAAATTCATCCAGGACCAAGACAAGAACTCGTAAGCTAGCAAATCGTCTCTTTCTACCTGCGGCTGATGATGCTTAAACGTGACTGACTTTTTCCTGCCTTATTACGGTCGATTGCACCGTATACGGGCTTTAAAGGGAATGCTGTTCTGGTATATTTTCTGTTAACTATATATAAATACATATATATATATATATATATATATATATATATATATATATATATATATATATATATATATATATATATATATATATATATATATTTATATATATTTGGCCTCACGGGTCTTATTAGTCCTGGCCTTGTTTCTTATAATGTGTTCTATTCGAGCTGTTTGATATGGTTTAACTTGTTCTTTTAAGGTTTATTTGCACTGTTTGTGGGAGCAGTGCGTTTGTTTTAGGGAAGTAGCAATACTCGCTGATCGTTGTATCAGAGGTGTGCACATTGCTGGTTTTGTTCTTTACGGCAATCGTGTTGGGGTTAGTATGCCCTTTTTTCTTTTTTTTGAGTTTAAGTGTGTAGTTTGTTTTTTGTGCTTTGTGTGTTTTCCCTCTTTTCTTTTTTCTTTAATTTGTGTGCTGCCTGCCCCTCCCTCTTTTCTGCTGCTGCAAATTTATCATGGGTGCAGAGCTGCTGGTTTGTTTCACCTTTAGCATATCCTTTTTTTATGTTAAACTTTAATGCCAGGTTGGCTCCTAGTGGTGGGTTAAGGTATGTCAGCTGGAATGTGAAGGGGCTTAATTCACCTGTTAAATGCAATAAAGTGATTGACCACTTAAAACATTTAAATGCTAAAATTGCTTTTTTGCAGGAAACCCACCTTAAACCATCTGATCATCTTAAACTTCGTAGAGGGTGGGTAGGCCAACTTTACCACTCTTCTTTTTTAAGTAAGGCTCGTGGGGCTGCAATATTAGTGCATAAGTCAGTACCTCTGTCTGTCTCTAAAATCATATCGGATCCCAATGGTCATTTTATCATTGTTACAGGTAAAATTTTTGGCGTCTCTTTGACACTAGCTAATGTTTATGGCCCTAACTGGGATAATGAGGATTTCTATAAAAAATTTCTATTTTCAATTCCCGATATAGCATCTAGTCACCTTATTCTCGGCGGAGACTTTAATTGTTGTCTGGACCCCTCACTCGATCGTTCATCCACTAAGCCCATCTCTCTATCTAAATCATCTAAAATTATTAAACTGTTCATGGAGCAGTATGCAGTCTCGGATGTATGGCGCTTCTTCAATCCCAGGGACAAGCAGTTTTCTTTTTTTTCTCCCGTACATGGTACATTTACTCGAATTGACCTCTTTCTCATTGATAATAAGCTGCTTTCGTCTGTTAACACCTGTTTCTACAGTCCCATAGTTATTTCGGATCACGCCACTATCATAGTTGATATCTCTTTTCCTGGTGTGTCCGTCACACGATCCCCGTGGCGTTTTAACTCGTTTCTTCTCACTGACCCGGATTTTATAAAATACATTGATGATCGCATCAATCTTTTTATTTCCACTAATGTTAATTCAGATGTGTCAGCATCAACAATTTGGGAGACGTGCAAAGCTTATTTACGTGGTGAGATAATTTCTTACTCTGCCTTTCGGAAGAAAAGCACTGTTGAAATGAGTATCTCTATCTCTAGGGAATTGGCTGACCTGCAGTCTAGGTGCGAGGCTACACCAGAACCTGAACTTATAAAAGAATTGCTTACTAAAAAGTCTGAATTTGATATATTGGCTTCCGATGGGGCAATAGAAGCATTACTTAAGTCCCGTCATAGCTATTATGAATCTGGTGATAAGCCGGGCAAAATATTAGCTCACCAAATCCGACAATCTACTTCGGCTCAACATATCTTAAAAATCAATACGGTCAATGGCACAACTATTAACCCTCAAATTATTAATGACCAATTCAGAAATTTTTATACTTTGTTATACACTTCTGAGTGTTCATCTGATGAGGCTGAATTGGAAAGTTTTCTTAGGCCCCTGAACATCCCTTCCATTGACCCCGAAACATCTTCTAGGATGGATGAGCCTTTTACAGTAGACGAAATTAAAGAGGCGCTACACTCCATGCAGAATGGGAAATGTCCGGGGCCTGATGGTTTTCCTATCGAATTTTTTAAAGCATTTACAGATAAACTTTCCCCACTACTTCTAAATATGTTTAACGAATCTCTAAAACATGGCATACTCCCTCCTACTTTAAGACAGGCCACCATTTCACTCTTATTGAAGAAAGGCAAAGACCCCCTTTTGTGTAGCAACTATCGCCCTATTTCCTTACTATGTGCGGACGTTAAATTATTGGCTAAATTGCTAGCAAGGCGCCTAGAGGCTGTTCTGCCTTCAGTCATTTCTACAGACCAAACAGGGTTTGTCAAGGGAAGGCACTCCTTTCACAATGTCAGACGTTTATTTGACATATTGTACTCTCCCTCAACTTTTACCTCCCCTGAGTTGGTTATTTCGATGGATGCAGAGAAGGCATTTGATCGTGTGGAGTGGCCTTATTTGTTCCACACATTAAAAAAGTTTGGATTTGGCTGTAAATTTATTTCGTGGATTAAACTTCTTTATGCTTCTCCTCTGGCCCGTGTCCGCACAAACAATGATTACTCTGATTACTTTCCCCTTGGACGTGGTACTCGGCAGGGCTGTCCCCTTTCCCCACTATTGTTCGCCATCGCAATTGAACCACTGGCAGTGGCCCTGAGATCTAGTCATATGATGGGCATTATAAGAGGGGGCGCTGTGCACAAGCTGTCTTTATATGCTGACGACCTTTTACTGTTTGTATCTGATCCAGACTGATCTATTCCCCTCGTCTTAGATCTACTGAAGGAATTTGGGCAGGTCTCGGGGTACAAACTGAATCTTCATAAGAGTGAACTCTTGCCTATAAATTCCGCAGCCATAGCTTACCCTCTTTCAAATTTGCCATTTAAGACATCATTAAATCAATTAAACTATTTGGGCATCTGTGTAACCAAGAACTACTCTGACCTGTTTAACTGTAACTTTTCTCCCCTTTTGGAGCGATTAACCGCAGATCTCCATCGCTGGTCTCTACTGCCTCTTTCTCTTGCGGGTAGGATAAATTGTATTAAAATGAATGTACTACCTAAATTTCTGTATCTTTTTCAATGCATACCTGTTTTCATTCCAAAGCGTTTCTTTCACTCTTTAGATAGCACTATTTCTCAATTTATTTGGAATGGAAAAACTCCTAGAATACAGAAAGGCATTTTACAAAAACCTAAGGAGCTAGGGGGTTTAGCACTACCTAACTTCTTGTTCTATTACTGGGCTGCAAATGTTCGTAATATGCTAATCTGGCACCGGCCTAACGATCAGCCTCCACCCTGGTTAAGGATTGAGGAGGCTGCTTGTGGCAGCTCTTCGCTTACCTCTCTTTTGTGTCTTCCTCTCTCAATATCACCTTTAACCTTTTCATGTAATGTTATAGTTAAAAATTGTCTTAAGATCTGGCGTCAACTCAGGCGGCATTTTTCTTTACAGTCAACACCTCTTTTTTGCCCTGTAGATTCTAACCCCCTCTTTCCTCCCTCTCTTATTGATAAGGCTTTTGCGGTCTGGGTGGACCACGGGATAATTTCTATTAAACACCTTTACATTGACGGTACATTCGCTTCGTTTGAACAATTGATTCAAGTTTTTAACTTACCTAGGTCCCACTTTTTCAGGTACTTGACAGTCCGTGACTTTGTACGTAAGCATTTTCCAGGATTTCCCGCGACCCCACCCTCTACCACTGTCGATACTATATCAAATATCAATCCTTATCAAAGAGGGAGCATCTCTACGATTTATAATACCCTTTTCACATGTTGCCCTTTGGATTCTGATATTCTGCGGATTACCTGGGCTAGGGATCTTAATATTGAGTTAGAGACAGATACATGGCATTCGATTTTAAAACGTATTCACACGTCTTCTATTTGCGCTCGTCATGGGGTTTTACAATGTAAAGTGGTCCACAAGGTACATTGGTCTAAAAGTAAATTAGCCCGTATGTTCCCTGACATTGATCCAAGCTGCGACAAGTGTCATCTTGAACCGGCTAATCTAACCCATATGTTCTGGTCCTGCCCTGCCTTGTCCCCTTTCTGGGAGTCGGTTTTTGACTCACTTTCTGCTATTACTTCTATCACTATCCATCCCTCTCCACTTATTGGCCTGTTTGGAGTTTTAACTCCTAATTACCCATTGCCGTCTCATTTCGCTGAGCTGGTAGCTTTTCTTACACTGCTAGCAAGACGTTGCATTCTGATGAACTGGAAGGGACCTCGAGTCCCTTCTCATTCTCGGTGGGTAAAGGATGCCTTATTTTTTGTTAAATTGGAAAAAATTAAACACTGCCTTCGTGGTTCAATGATAAAATTTTCCAAAATCTGGTTACCATTTTTTGAGCATGTTAAGTCTCTGCAGCTGGATGCAGTTTCAGTTGATTGACTGTACACCTAACCCTGCACTCTAAGTGGTTTTGCAGTTTTAAATTGTTATCATCGTTAGCAGCACACATTATTTGTTTTACTCTAACCTGTTAACACTGTGAGGGATTTTGTGTTGGTGTTTTTTTTTCTTTTTTCTTTTTTTTCTGTAATGTCTGTTTTTGTGCTTTTTACTATAGCATTATTCCTAATTTTTGTTACCTACAATGATTGTTTACTTTTGTTGCTGTGGAAAATTTAATAAATAAATCATAAATAAAAAACAATAGCCAGTATTTTGAAACCTGGTGTACTTTGATTGACTGCATGTACCTTGTGAAGTGAAAACAAGTGTTATTCTTTGACAGAATAATTTCATTTTGAGTCTGTCACGGTGATCCGTGTCATGTTTTGTGTCTGTTCTATATTGTCATCACCTGGACACTTGTTAATTATCACATCATTCATTCCACCTGTGTGTCATTAGTCTTTGTGTATTTATACCAGTGTTTGTGTCACACTCATTGCCGGATGATTGTCATTACAACCCTGTCTGTTTCCCGTGTCACGTTTGGATGTTCCTGTGTTTGCTACCATGTTACTCCTCGTGTTTTTGTTTCCCCATTTTATTATTAAATGTTATTTATTTGCCGAACTCTGCGTTTGTGTCCTCCCTCCACTCCCGTGTCGTGACAGAATCATCCGGCCATTATTGGACGCAGCGAGTTCACGGAGGGCGGCTCCCCCAGGAGTTTCGTCGAGGGGGAGTAATGACATCGGGGGTTCATTCCCCATCAGCCCCGATGTCTCTTGGGGACCACCGTGAGCGATCGCTCGCTCCTGCCGGAGGAGGATCGGCCCAGGCGGTCCCCCAACAGTTGAGTCGTCGTCGACGGTCCCTCGGAGGACCACCATCCTGCTCGCAGGGGGATCCGGAACGGACCACGGCCGATCATTTCCCCGGGGTGGCTACCGAGCGAGGGTCTCCGTTTCCGCGAGGGGATGGGAGAAGATTTCCGGGGGCATCTGATCGTCAACGATTCCCAGGAGGGGGGTAATTCGTCTGCCTCTGTTCTCGGAGCGATCGCTCCGGTTCTCCTGGCGCAGTCCGGCCAACCATCCTGTTGGTCTCATCCCGGCGGCTGCCGGCTTCGCCAGGGTCCCCAAGCCCTCCACCCCTCCCTTGGACTCTCGCTACCAGACTTTGTTTTTGTTTTGTGTTTATGTGAGTGTCTGGTAGCCACTCGTAGAGGGAGGGGTTATGTCACGGTGATCCGTGTCATGTTTTGTGTCTGTTCTATATTGTCATCACCTGGACACTTGTTAATTATCACATCATTCATTCCACCTGTGTGTCATTAGTCTTTGTGTATTTATACCAGTGTTTGTGTCACACTCATTGCCGGATGATTGTCATTACAACCCTGTCTGTTTCCCGTGTCACGTTTGGAGGTTCCTGTGTTTGCTACCATGTTATTCCTCGTGTTTTTGTTTCCCCATTTTATTATTAAATGTTATTTATTTGCCGAACTCTGCGTTTGTGTCCTCCCTCCACTCCCGTGTCGTGACAGAGTCAGATTTCCAGTGTTTCTTTAAGCTAAGTTCACACTACATGATTGTGTCTTTTTTGGTCACGTGAAAAGGTTTTTGAGGGGAGAACCACAAGCAACTTACCAGTTTTGGATATATTGTTTTGAATTTATTGCACCAGTGTGTAATACTATGTTGTACTATGTGTGTTTTTGAAAGCTTGTGTGTGATGTCTGAGGGAAAAGTCAGTAAGAGTGAATGGTTTTGAGTGTAAAGCTTCATTTTGATAACTCGTCAATTAAGAGAAAACGCTTTCCTGCCAATGACGAGAATTTCCACCTTTCCGCAATACCGCTATTCCGCAACTTATACAACCCGGAAATAGCGCCTCACGTGAAAGAGAAAGAACTCTGTGTATGTTTTAAAGATCGCTCTGCATCTGATCTCTATCAAAAGTCTTTAACAAAAATGGAATTATCTCAGCTTTTTGGCGCTGGCTGGCAACTTTTTTTAAAAACGCTGGCGGGGAAAGAGTTAAAACAGTGTCCTGCAGATTTGAAAATTCCCCCTCGACCTCTAATCTCAGAGTTTGAGCCAGTCGGTGTTTGCATGAAGTCAGATGGAGCAGGCAGTGCTGGTTCGTTCTAAATGTTCTAATATCCATATTTTATACGATCCATAAAATGTCATGAAAAACACATTAAAAGATCAAGTCACATTACAGTAATATGCTAAAGATGTAAAGATGCATGAGACGCTGTAATGCAACCCATCAGAGAAACTGGTCTATATTAATAAAAAAAAAAACATATATCAACTATATTTTCCTCAATTGCTTACATTAAAAGTCATGAAACATTCAATGTTTAATTTATTTTAATTATTCTTGATACATATTAAATTAATAAAAAACTGTGTAGGGGGGCACCACAACCTGTTTGGGGGGCACGGCCCGTGAATGCCCCCCTTTAACGCCGGCCCTGAGAAAAACTGTAATATTTTTCTGGCTCCATATTTATTTTAATAAGTCAGTCTCTGCTGTGTTCCGCTGACAGTCACAACTTTGTTTTTAGCATTGTAACAACATTGTAATTACAGTTTTTCTCAATTGCTAAAACACTAAAACCCATTGGCTGAACAAAGTTCTCAGTTGCCCGAACTCATTTATCTAATTGCGCAGTCTGTTGTCAATACCTTAAACCATTTCACATCATAAAACACAATTTGCAGATCTCACTTAGACTTTTTAGCAAAACTCCAAACACATACTCCTTCTCAAAACACATTCTGCACTCTAATGCAAATGTCATGCTTGTAGTGTAGACAAGTTTGTGAAATGCAGGGTACAGTACTGTAAAAATAGGAGTAAGTCTGATTTCATCTCTCAAAAGTAAATTTTTACATTAGTGAACATGTCAGTCCCATCAAAATGGCAAGTCCATGTGTCATAGTTCATGAACACGACAGTCAAAATGTTGCCATGTTGTCAATATACCAAGTGTACACAATTATATGTGTCAGTATTTTTTTATGTCAACTGTGGATGAATTCACATTTTCACCTTTTTTTCTGTAAACAAATAACACAATTGTGATTTTGAAAAAAAACTTACAGTAAAAATAAAAATTACAAAAAATGACTCAAAATTTCAGGATTCACTTGACAGGAATTTATCGATTCAGTTTACATTTACAAAAACCCCCCCATAGAAAACTTGCTTCATGCTTACAGTAACAGATTATGACACATGGTCAACAATTTCATGCTATGCACGGTGAACTAATTCCTAAATGTTTTGAGGTGTAAGACCATTCAACAGAAACCAGTATAATGTATTTTTATGAAAATTAAAATGAAAATGCAAACAGCAGACATTTGTACATAATCATCTGCTTGATTGTATCAAAGCATTTGCAATTTGTCCAAAACAATGAGAGTTACACTGTAAATATGTAAAAATGTACTCCCGTGAGAACTATATGTTTTGAACCATGTGTTTTCTATTTTTTGGTGTAGTGTTTACTCACTGTTTGATAGTGTATATCATTTTGATCACTTTGTTTATGAATTGAGAGCAATTGAGAGCAATTGAGAAAAACTAATTTAATGTGTAATTTAATGTTGGGGCAAATATCAGGACTGTAATGTCACAGTCAGTGTTATGTTGGTTGGTCTGTTTTCCATGCACAAGGTTTACATAAGAAGTGGAAACAATAGTGTTTGAGCTCATATGTCATTTCCATGTACAGAACGTATTATTCATCTAAACAGTTTTACATTCTACAGCACCTTTAAGTCTATGGGATTTTTTTGAGCCCTAATTCATGGGTCTCAAACAAGTTGGGACGAGTTACTCGCCAAAATGTGGTTCAGATGTAGATGTAGAAGAAGAAGAGTATCGCTGAGGAATAACAATAGTGATGCTAGCCTATGTGTAAGCACCCCTTAATATGTCAGCGTGTATGCAATCGTCTTCCGCATTACCTCTATCATCATCACAAGAGAGGAAGCGTTCGCACAGGGTTCATGTGAACCAGGAAACGAGAGAGAGAGAGAGAGAGAGAGAGAGAGAGAGAGAGAGAGAGAGAGAGAGGGAGGAAGTAAGGTTGACCTGACTGTTGGTTTACTGCACGCGAACAGTAGCGTTTATTATAAGTCACACGAACTCTTTTGCTTCGACTGAACTGCGTATATTTTCAGTAATTACACACTTTAATATCTGAAGTTGTGCATCAGACTGATCTGAGCTCGCAGCATATGTGTGGATGTTTTTAAGTTGTTTGCTTGTGTTGTGAATAAAGCAGAATGAGTGAAGAGAAACTTGAGGTCGAGCTCTTTGTTAAGGTGAGTTAAATCCACAAACATTCATTCCCACTTGCGGGATTTTACTTCAAAGTCAAGTAGCCTACATATCTTAAAAAGAAGAAATCGAGAATTAAAACATGCTAATGTGAAAGTAATATTGTAAATAAGTGTAAAAAGTTTATGTAACTATGTAGTTTAATAGTTTTCTTTAGTGATAAACAGATTATTTATTGAGTTATTTGATGTAGTTTATTGTGAGGGGCGTTGTCCCTTCAGCCGTCCGCTCTCTTACTAACGGTAACATGTGAAGTGATGGACTGAATTATGTTAATATATTATATGTGTTTTGATTAATTAAGTTTTGTAAAATATGTTTAACGTACTTATTTACAAATGTTGGTATTGTTTGATGGTTTACTTCCGTAAACGCGCTTTCAGGTAACATATTGTGCTTCCGCGCGCTTTATGACTCGTTTACACAAATAGGTTAAATATTGAAAAAATAAATAAATGACTAGACGAATAACTTTGTTACAGTGAACACATGAAGCTCTGCAGATTGTGTGTGTTCAGTATTCTGCATAGGAAAATCCAAGTCATGCTGTATGATGCTAACCAGTCAAACCTGTAATCATTGTGCGTATGTGTGTTGTTTGTTAAGGCAGGAAGTGATGGTCAGAGTATTGGGAACTGTCCGTTCTCTCAGCGCCTCTTCATGGTCCTGTGGCTTAAAGGAGTCACGTTTAATGTCACCACCGTTGATATGAAGAGGTTCGTGTTTCTGTGATTATAAATACTGCTGTTCTTAACCCTTTGTTTTGCCTGTAGGAAGCCAGATATTCTGAAAGATTTGGCTCCAGGCGCTCAGCCTCCGTTCCTGCTGTACGGCACTGAGGTGAAGACGGACACCAACAAGATTGAAGAGTTCCTGGAGGAAACCCTCAGCCCTCCAAAATATTTCATCATCTCATTGCTATACTGCATACTGTAGTAGTCATACTACATACTACTCTACTACCTTCATACGTTCTGTTAATTTAACTCAGATATCCACGGCTGGCAGCACGTAACCCTGAATCCAACACTGCAGGTCTGGATGTCTTCTCAAAGTTCTCGGCCTACATCAAGAACTCAAACCCTCAAATGAATGACAGTAAGTATTGAGACCTTCATAGCCGACAGTAGTTTTAAACAGTGTCCTATTATTATGGGTGACTTCCATGAAACTAAATTCCAAGTCTTAAACAAGGACAATTAAGTGTCTAATGCTACGTGTACATCATAGCAGTAATACATAACTTATTACCTTTAATTTACTGTATTCTAAAATCATGCCAAAATATATTTACTGCTATACAAACTGTTTTTGTGATGACACAAATTCTTTGAACCAAGGAACCAAATTATCCTTTAGTCTTCCTAGATTAAATTTCATCCAAATGCAATGTTCGTGGTTTACAGATTAAGGGTGGGTTGCACCAAAAGGATTAGTGTTAAATCTGGTTTAAATCAAGGCTTATTTAATAATTCTGTTGCACCAAACTTAGGGTTACATTCAAACCGTCATTTTGATCCAGGTTTAAATTTTACAGTAAACCTAGATTCAGGGTTCCCACGGGTCCTTAAAATCCTTGAAAGTTTGTGAATCTGGGGGAGGGGGGGATTCAAGGCCCTGGGAAGTTTTTTAAAATATACTTACATAGATACAGGTCATTGAAAGTGCTTGAATGTATTTTATGCAAGAAGTTTTCTGAAAAAAAAAAATTATTCCCTGTGTAGTGTAGGATAATATCATTAAATTCTAGACATTTTAAGCACACATGCTAAACTGTTCATTTTAAATTCTTTATATCTTCTGTATGCGAATGTTGATTCATACCCAAATGCTTATTTCAGATAGCGATATACTTCCTGGCTCCTGCGTCACCCTTTCTTTGTGTCTTTTTTGTTAAGCCTCACCATTGGTTGAATTTGAGATACACATTCAGACGCACTTACCCCTGTAAGCGTCCCCAAAGTGTCACCGCAGTGACGCAGCGCGAGTTCCCTTGAAAGGGAATTGTAACAATGTATCTTTAAAGGTAACACGATGTAACCTTGCTCTTACTTGAAATGTGTCCCCACATTTAGTCCTTGAATTTGAGGGGATTGGACCTGGAAAAGTCCTTGAAAGTTCCTTGAATTTGAAGTTAACTTAGGTGTGGGAACCCTATAGATTATCTTTAATCCTGTGACTCCATTACTTTAAACTCTGTTTTAAGTCTTAGTAAGGGATTAACTTTAAACTTGCATTTGAGGAGGTTTAAATAAAAAAAAAAAGAAATGTTTGGCGTCTCAGTAACATGTTTTGTTGGCTTTGAAGCATCAAGTCTGGGATACCCTCCCTATCCTACAGTACATACAAAGACATCAGCTACCGATGCTCGTATACTGCACTTGACGAAAAGCTTAAAAATAAATTTTCTTTGTCTGCATAAACTCTTTATTTCCTTTATAAATGACAATGTCAACATTGTTGCTGTTTAATTACACCAGAAAATTCCCAATTCCCGGACCAAATAAATTGCAGATGAAGGTTTTAATACAGGGTACAGTTTTAATCTAAGATTTGTTAATGTATGTTTACATTTAGGTGGTGCAACACAACTCAACACACCCTAGATTAGCTCTGAACTCTGCTTAACGTAATCTTCATTGGTGCAACCCACCCATCGACTAACAACCTTAACGAGTTGCTTTCTTTAACAACACATTACAATTACTTGACATTGTTATGGTGAGAGCAATAAAAACATGAAAATACTTCATCACTAAACCTTATGGACTGTTCTGCATGCAGATTTGGAGAAGGGTTTGCTGAAGGCTCTGAAGAAGTTGGATGATTACCTGAGCTCTCCTCTCCCGGATGAGATCGATGAGAACAGCGCTGATGATGTCACTTCCTCCACTCGCCCCTTCCTGGACGGTCAGGAGCTCACGCTGGCCGACTGCAACCTGCTGCCCAAACTACACATCGTCAAAGTACGACAGACACGCACTAAACCTACTTATTTACTAGAATTATTTATAAAAAGGCTTGATCTTGATCCTGTATCTCTTATAGGTGGTGTGTCAGAAGTTCAGGGGTTTCTCCATCCCTCGCTCTCTGACGGCTCTGTGGCGATATCTGGATGCAGCGTATGCACGAGAAGAGTTCTCCTCCACCTGCCCCACTGATGAGGAGATACACATAGCTTACTCATCTGTTGTGAAGGCTCTTAAGTAGAAGAACACACATACACACACACACAAACTATCTCTCCTCATTGTCCCCTGTTTGTTTCAAGCAGTTGCTTGCATTTCTCCAGCACATGAGCGAGGTCCTGACTGACGTCTTTATCTTAGAGCAAATATGTACTTTCATAGTTTTTATATATAGCGTGAAGTGCCTTTATATCAATTCTTAAACCGTTGTTTGTAAAAGACACAAACAAACAAACACATACAGCTGTCCACGTCAATCAAAACAAACAGACATTATTTAAAGTAGTTTTAATATTTTATTCATTATAAACCCATGGATTTATCAGTTTAGTTCACCCACACTGCTCAGATGTGTGCAAAATTAACCAGGCCAACATTACCACTGAAACTACGAAATGCCCCAGATTTGAATGATAATGGCCAATTAATTACAATATGTAATATTTGACAAACCCTCTTCTACGCCAAAATTATTACGTCCATTTTAAAATGTATTTAAATAGTCTAGATATTTGGCAAGCTGTTTTTTTTAAAGTATTGCCCGTTATCATAGTACATGTTTAAGCTGGTTAGCGATTACAGTTAACAACACATAACTCTTTTATTCCTCTCTTTATTTATGATTCTGTGATATTTAGGACTAGTTTCATGGACAGGGCTTATCCTAGTCCCAGACTAAAATGCATGCTTGAGCTGCCTTTATTTAAAATCTTCAGATATCACAGTGCCATTGTTTTGTCTCAAGATTTACACAACTGTTGTTTTCTGTAAGGTATGTTTGTAAGAACTACTTAAATGTCCCAAACTAAGGCCTAGTCTTGGATTAATCTAAACCCTGTGCCGTAATCCACCTGAATGACAGCTCTTAACTCAATGCTAGACTGTTGCGTAAGCTGCTCTTTTTCATACAACAAACAGCATAAAAGTAGTTCATATATTTTCTATATTTTAAGTCTAAAGTTGAATGAAGCCTTGTATGAGGAACAGAACCAAGTTAAGCACTGAAAATCATTTGAATCGTGTATCCAGACATCCAGTGTTACCTGTATTATTATTTGTGTGAGAAGATGATGTTTGAAATAATATATTGTGTTCACATGAGAATGTAAGAAGAAGTAGAAAAATCTTGTGCACACATGGGTTTGTGAATTATTATTTATACATTTAACACAAGAAAATCTAGAAGAAATCATTTCAGAGTGACTTAAAGGAAAATCTAAAGATCAGTCAGGATTTAACCTACTGTCTTATAAGAAATAAGGGTCAGTAACAAAGATAAAAACTATTTTGTTATGTCTGTTTCCAAGATGAAGAAATTTTTTAATGTTTCTGGATTGTATTTAGATTGTTATTTAACATTTGACAATGTGTATTTTGCATATCTGTGGTTTAGAGCATTTCAAAACATTGACATATCTTCTACTAATCCAAGTGTTTTAAATTTGATATAAAACATAAGGCTATGTAATGATGGGTGATTCACACAGCGTAATAATGTGGTTTACATGCATGATTTTGTTATGATGTGACATTTTATCCCCACGTGCCATTCATTTCTGCTTAAATAATAAATCTATTAATCTGAACTAACAGTAAATAGAAGCCCAACACAACAGTGCAAACAATTAGTGGGATTTTTATTATGTAGATGAATGTTTGTCAATCAAATGTACAAGATCTTTTCATCTTTTGAATTTCATACATTTGTTACCTGGCAATAAATGAACCGTAATAAAGAATGAAGGAGAAAGATTGAGTAAATGCTGTGTAGATTTATTCTGTGCTTTTGTAGAAATTTCTGGTTTTAAACCATGTAATGGTTAATTAAAAGACTCTGAGATATTTATAATAAAAGAAAGAGGGCCAGGGGGCCAAATTGCTGAGCCAAATCTCAGTAGTTGTAAAGTAAAGTAAAAGTAGTCAGCTGTAAAGTGAGAATTTGGTGATTTGTTAGAATATATGTTGGTGTATCTGATCAACCAAAGTAACATTTTACACATTTATGAAAACAACTTTTATTAATAAGAGTATTGATTATAAATAAGAAATAGTTGGCTATTGTTATTTGACAAGCACATACTGCTGTTGGTTAATGTGTGTGTCTCTGATGATTGGGCTTCACCAGACTTTGTTGATAATGTAGTGAGTTTTACATGAGTAAAAAGCAGCTTGTGTTATATATGGAGCAGTAGGGTCACAGCACAGATGTTCAGTACAGCTCCAGGCCAGTGGGGGGAGCTGAAGGCCACTGCAGCAGTGTTACACAGATCTGTGTCACAGCACTCATTAGTGTAATTAAAGTCGAGTCCTGCCGCATGTTTTTCACCGCTCAGGTCACACAATAAGGGCTGAGCACAGCTCCTCTCATGCAGAACAATATGCACTGATCCTGTACAATACAAACACAAATATAACAAGCGTTTAATAATGCTCATGTGGTTAGAGAGTTGGGCTTGCAACCCGAGATTGGCAAATACATCACTTTCATTAACTTTCACATTGCTAAGCTATTGTTAAATAGCTATGACCTATTGTGCTAACTAAAGGTGAGAAACAATAGTTGCATACGCCACACATAACATAAAAAAATTGTCGTTATAGATCATTTCAGTAGTCACCCTCAGAAGCTGAGACTAACTTGTTCTACACTTAATTCAACTTGTAGGTGGCTGATATACTTACTGTATGAAATTCTGTGTTTTATATAAAAGGTCTATCTACTAAATGTGTATTTCCCAGATATCGGGCCTATTTAATTAGTATAAACAAAAACAAGCCTAGACTTTTTTATGGCTGCTCTTACTAATAATTTTATCACATTTTATTAGTGTTTTGTGTTGGCCATATGTAATTTGGTGTTGTCCTTCACCAGAGTTTTCACATGTTGTGCCATATCTCAAACATTATTTATCACAAATTAATAAAAAAAATATAAGCATATGAATTAAATGGTACTTGAACTAACATGCACATATTAAGCACATATATGCATATTGTACTTTATTTTGCTTAATTTCTACTTGTCCCATGGTTTAGCTGTCATTACCAACACGCTCTGCGTAAAGGGACTTTCCCACTGTTTTTTTCATCAAAACTTTATTTGGTAGCCATGATAACCTAATGACATAGTGGAGCACATCTATGTCAAGCTGCAAGACTGATGCCTTGATGTCCAGAAAAGTAAGTCAAGCTACTCTTTATTCTTTGTGTTGGGCATGCACACTTATTAGACATCATTACCATATGTGTTGTATTAAACATTTTTGAAATATTTTTATCACTTTAATAGTTTAAATGGTGTACATAGAAAGCTGCTTAGTCATCATCTTAGCTAATAGGGCTAGTTTTTTGACAAAAATGTCATTATCAGCACTTTCATTACCAGCACTATACATATTTTTTTGCCAATAAATTATGGATAAATGACAAAAGCATCCTACAATTATACATTTTTGACAACTGGACAGTCTAAATAATCACTATTAAAAAGTTTTGACAGGGTAGATTGATGAATCAGTAATTTAGATACGTAAATGACTATAATTCATCTTGTAAGTAAAAACCTCATTAAGTTCAAGATAAATTAGATTCCATGTGAAACCACAAAATGTTTTAAAAGCACTGATTTATCATTTAAGTTTTATTTTTTACATATATTCGATGTGAAGGTAATGACACATTTACTTGAGAAAATGGCAAAAAAATCACAAAATCCTTTATCGTATGGTCTCAACCAAGCTCATAACGTCGCTCCTGACTTAAGGACTGATAATTTGATGTATACCAATTAGTCAAGTTTGGAATTTTTATTTTTAAAATTGCAGCAACCCAATTTGGCCCTTATTTTGAGAAATACCCAAATACAGACTAAAGCTCGCCACAGATATTACATTCCCAAGCTGTTCTAATTTTATATTATAAAAATAATCTATAAGAATTAACTGCTTTTAATAATTGATGAGATAAACTAAGGATTTTTCTTTGATATAAGATATATCACCCGATAATCTTGGTTTTTAACAAACTTTGTAATAAATAATGTTTTAAAGACTGTTGGACAGACAACAAACTGAAATAAAAAGTCAAGAGTGAAATCTGCACTTCTGGTCCTTTTCAACAAGACGTTAAAGGTCATGTTCTTCCTGATCTCATTTTTTAAACTCTAGTTAGTGTGTAATGTTGCTATAATAGCATAAAAAATACCTGTTAAATGATAAAGCTCAAAGGTCACTGCCAGGTGATATATTTTCTTTAACAGAATTCGCCTTTCAAAGCCTACAGCGAACGGCCGGTTTGGACTACAGCCCTCTATTTCCTGCTTTAATGACGTCAGTAGAACAGTTTTTTGACTAAACTCCGTTCACAGGAATACATCAGTCGCCAGTTTTGGCTCAAACGGCTCTGCTAAGCTAAGCTGCTATCGAATCACAAGACACTAAACAAACTACACAATCAGAACTCGTTACGTATTTCTGAAGGAGGGACTTCACATAACAAGGAAGACATCAGCCCGTTTTTAGGACAGTGAAAACAGTGATTTAGAGATAAGTAGATTGTGTGAAAAATACTATGTTTTTACATGTGAAACATGAACACATGTTATATTGTGCACTGTAAACACAATCAAAGCTTCAAAAACACAGGAAGAACGGGACCTTTAATGATGTCAATATGTCTTAATATAACCAAATTAATCAGGTGCCAATGTTTAAAGTGTGGGTGTAACCATGATGTTCTGTATTTACATTTCACAGCAAATTTAGCAGAGTTAAAATTATGGTGTTAATGGAAATATAAAGAGTTCAGAGTTAATTTAACACGGTATTGAGTTGAATCAATGATGGAAGAATGAAAGAGTTGGTGTCAAAGCATAGCATTACCACTTTAAAAAAATCAACTACTACAGTGTTTAGTGGTGTTTGTTAACTTCTAGGGTGTTAATAGACACTAAACCATGTTTTTGGTTGATGCAGTTCAAGCAGAAGATCATCTTTTTCACAGTACATAAGTAAATGTTAAAGAAATACAATTTTAATCAATAACATTTGAAAGTTGTGATTTGTTATGTTTTATATTGTTGTTAGTATTGAGTTTAATATTAAGAGTTATGTGTTATAATCAGCACGGCAGCTGAGTTTCGGCCTGAGCCTCAGATGGAGCAATTCACTGTTTGAAAATAAAGTTTTTGTCCCAAAAATATATTTACCATAATAACACCCTATAAATTAAACTATAAGACTACATTGGAGTTAACAAATTCCACTGAGGGAGTTCATTTTAACAAATATTTTACACTGATTAGTGTAGCCTAAATTATAGTTAAATTTTAACTCTGCGTAGTGTCAATGCTAACACTAAAAGGCTAAGTCCTTTTAGTCTCCTAGAGATTTAGAAAAAACAATCTATGCTTTTGTTTTTTCGTGATTGGAATATTGTAATTCACTTTTTACTGGAATTAGTCAATCAGCATTATTTCGGCCACAGGCCGTTCAAAATGCAGCAGCCAGGATGCTGACAGGTACTCGAAAATACAAGCAAATCACCCCAATTCTACTCTCTCTAAATTGGCTACCAGTACACCTCTAAATTGAGTCAAAAATTTTAGTGATGGTTTTTAAAGCTTTGAATGGTTTGGCACCCCCCTATCTCGTAGACCTTTTAGTGCACCGAAATTACACAAGATCCCTTAGGTCCTCAGCTTCTCCATGTTCCCAAGTCCAGGTTAAAATCAAGAGGGGATAGGGCTTTTTCGGTTTATGGTCCTAAACTCTGGAACTCTTTACATCAAAAAGTTCAAAAAGGGCTTCAAGGTCATTATCTACTTTTAAAAATGAGTTAAAATCTTATCTGTTATCAAAAGCTTTTATTTCTTCTAGTTAATTATATAGCGATGTATAACGTGTTAATGTTTTATTTATTACGTCTTATTTATTGTTTGTATTGTGTTGAAGTTTTTCTTTACCTTGGTATTTGTGATGTATTTATGATGTGTTTCTTTTATATCATTTGCTTGTACAGCACCTTGGGCAGCATAACGCTGCAGTTGTGTGCTATATAAATAAATAAACAAAACAAACTAATAAAAAAGTTAATGTGCCAATAGTTTCAAACTGTTGAAATGAACTCTTATGGTTATTCTGAGGTGCCGATGTTTTATTAAAATGTGTTTTTAATAGTTGTTCATGATCTCCACAAACAGGCTTACAGACTGTTGTTTATTTCCACCCTAGCATAGCACTGAAATCATCCAGAATGAAAATCATAACTCTCCTGGGGATACGGTGAAGGGTGTTATGTAATATCCGTTCTTTACACTGTTGTCTGATGACAGTGTGCTGCACACATAAATATACTGTGACAGGTTGTTAAATGTTGGCATGTTTTAACTGGACAGTTAGGTGGAAAAAGTGACAATAAGCACTAGACTGTATGTAAACAAATTTAGTAATAAATAGATTTTTTATTAAAAAAGACATGAGTGTTAGCTTTAGTCATGTGACGTCAAAGCTGCACAAAATCTGTTGCTTATACAGAACTTTCAAAGGTTTTCTGATGTCTACTTAAAAAATGTTGCCAATCAAAGAAACACTTTTGTCTGATGATACTCATCCTTCCTCATACAATTCCTAATTGTACATTGGTTTTTAAAGAGTGATTGTTTCATTTCTTACCTTTGACTCCCACGGCTGTGCTGGTGAGGCATCGCTGGCCTTCAGTACATTCCTGATGAAACTTGAGACAGTTCAGTGGAGAAATTGCCGGAAACACGTGTAACATGTCAGGGACACTAAGAGAGAGAAAAGTTTGTGGTTCAATTGAATTACAATCTTTTAAAGGGGTCCTATTATAAAAAATATTACTTTTTCCATGTTTAAGTGCTATAATTGGGTCCCCAATGCTTCTATCAACCTAGAAAATGTGAAAAAGATCAACCCAGTAACCTAGTAAGTTTTGGTAAACCATTCTCTGCATGCATGTGAAAAAAAGGTAATTGAAATTTGGCTCCCCTTCATGGGCGGAGCGAGGGGGTGGCTTCTAGGGCTCAAGCCCCTAATGTTTTGCCCCGAATCTTTTCAGATCTGTAAAATTAATTCATCCAGTACACTAGGTGGCGGCATTCAGCTTTAAACTCTTCGGTCCCCCACTCAACCGAAAATGAATGAGAGATGCAAGTTGAAGGCAAATGAATATGCTGAATCTCCCCACAGTGAACGCATTTTTAAAGTGTCTCTATTATTACAGTGCCTCCGTTATTACTGTAAGTGTATATTTATAGTTATGTGATGTAAATACTGTTAAGTAGCGTCAACTTATATATTATCTGCATGGCTAACGGCTAATGTTAGCGCTCTGATCTAACGTTAGTCTGACTGCTCTGCTGCACACTGTCGTTGGTAACGTTATATTTAAAGTACATTTAATCACAGTGAATTAAAACTTTGCAAAAAAACTTGCTTATTGCACATATCCATTTTTTTTTATAGATGGACATACGATTTATTTTTTTAAGACGTCAAAAGTAAGAAGGTGATAATAGTTACTTAAGCAGGTTATGTTTTGTCTATATGCATTTCTCTGAAATTCACAATGATTTCACGTCAGAAATACATTGATAGACAGATATAAAACGTGAATCTACAATCTCTTACATTAAAATATCCTTATGTGTGATAATTGTCAGTGCAAATAGGGAGAGAGGAGGGTGGAGAGAGAGCAAAGAAAGACAGAGAGAGAGAGAGAGAGAGGACGCTTCCATAAGCAGTTGAGAACTTTCTCAAGTGAAGTCAAAATTGTTATTCTTCCTTATGTAGCTTTATAGTTACTGGATTAGCCTACAGCAAACATATTTTGCCTATTTTTGGATAAGAAAAGTTAAAGTGTCATTGTCAAAATTTGTTATGTTACAGTTTTAAAATGACAATACAGAGAACCTTGCTGTGTTCTCTGTATTGTCATTTCGAAACTGTAACATAACAAATGACAATGACACTTTAACTTCTCTTATCCAAAAATAGGATGAGATAAGATAAAAAAATAGTACTTTTTTACTTTATTACAGTTTTTTTACTGACGCTAGGACACATTTCTCAAAACTTAGGTCACTTTTGCAAAACTCTTCACACAGTTCTCATAGCAGTTCATTTCACATTCAAAATGCACTACAACTACCAAAACACTTTATTCAGGCCTCAAATCAACTCATTCTTCCAGAACACTAGCAAAGGTTGACAGCTGACAAACACACTTTGTCACCCACAAAACAATGACCTAAAAAACACTAACAACATGTAGCATTACACAATGTTTTCTTGTGTAAAACAAGGACACAACTCTGTTTATAATTCACTGCAATATATGGTACTGGAATGAATCAGACACGATGCAGAATTCGTCAATATTTTATGTAGTTGATTTTTAATTATTTGTAATTCCAAAATACAACAATTGTATACACACAATCCACTGATACAAATACAATAGTAATGCTAATCTACTCTGTCTTCTCCATTTGGCCAATTGTTTTAATAGCATTTAATTTTAAGATATATTTCATTAAAATATTACTGTTGAAATGTAGCAAATTGCAAAAAGAGTTTTAGTGACCTAAGCATTGAGAAATGTGTCCTAGCGTCTGTAAAAAACTGTTAGCTGCCGTAAATGGAGAAAAAATATTAGCAGGGGACCATTCTTTGAAACCCCTAGATTTGGGCTAAGCCCCCAATGTCTACAATGTCTGGCTCCGCCCCTGCTTGTGATGTCATAAGGGGATAATACAGCCCCTTAATCTGCACTATCCATTCACGGCACTGCCATTTAGTGCAGACATCGGCTCATTTGCATTTAAAAGGACACACCCAAAAACAGCACATTTACAAAGTGTCAATTTTAACATGCTATAATAAATTATCTATATGGTATTTTGAGATAGAACTTCACATACATACTCTGGGGACACCAAATATTTGTGTGTAAGCATAAATTAAGCGAAATGTCCACTTTTAAGATTAGAAATCTGTGCTGGTCGAGTGATAGGGATTGAGTGTTAAAATTTGATGCATCAATTCTGAAATAAAATAATCAATTCACAAGTTCAGACCAACATGTAATCAGATATGATAATGAATTTACATATTGATGTACGAGGGGAGACCTACAAACTCAAGAGGTTTGATATAAATAGGTTTTAAAAAGTGTCTGCTGTTTCAAACTGGGTACTCTTTGGTTGTTTTTTCACTCTTCAGCCAACCAAAACCAAGCCAGATCTAGGGCAAATATCAGCCGCACTGATGATAACCTAAACTGACATTCTTTGCTCGACTAAAGATTTAATATCTATCTTACCTGCTAAAGGCAGAAAGCAGAGGAGGATGAGGACTAACTTCATCATGGTGCAGCGTCTCTCACTCAATCACTTTTGTCTTCTGGAAGTCAGTGGTCAGATTTGTCTTATTCTTCACCACAACAGTTCGTTGTTCCTAATTCCTGGCATTAAATATTTTATAATAGGAGTCACAGAGTAATCTTGTGTGTGTGTGTGTGTGTGTGTGTGTGTGTGTGTGTGTGTGTGTGTGTGTGTGTGTGTGTGTGTGTGTGTGTGTGTGTGTGTGTGTGTGTGTGTGTGTGTGTGCGTGCGTGTGACCCACTGTGCACCTACTAATAACTGGCAGAGTACTACATAATGCGTATTTATTTATTTAATTATTAAGAAAAGACGAACGAACAGATGGTCTCTTCTGTAATCCTGTCTGTCCTCTGTCTCTCTCTCTCTCTCTCTCTCTCTCTCTCTCTCTCTCTCTCTCTCTCTCTCTCTCTCTCTCTGTGAGTGTGTGTGTCTGTCTGTCTCTGTGTGTAAATCTCTCTTTCTCTCTCTGTCTGTTTAAATCTCACCTCCCATCCTCCTCTTGTTATAATATTGTATTGTGTCATGATCAGGGACAGTATATAATGTTGAACAGAGGTCGCGGAGAGGTCGTGTGAATTCTTTAAATCTTCTTCTTTCAGACTGAGAATGTCATCTTTGTTAAGTATATGTGTGTAAAAATGTTATATAGGACAGTGTACAGGACAAACTATAATCCACATTTTAAAGGAGTGGATTAGTGAACAGCTGCAGGACTATGCCAGAGTTTAGTGCAGATATAACAATCTGGCATGGGAGGAAATATTAATACACTAATGATACACATCCAAAAAAAACTCTTAGAGTCGTGGTTTAGGTTAAACCAGGGCTGCGTCCGAAAACGCATAATGTACAGTAGGTACTGAATGAAATGCCGTCAAAACAGTACTGTATATGAATCCTGGTAGTATGAATGCGATTCGGACGTACTACATCCACCATGTTGATTCATCATGTGACATACATCATCATCATGTCATGTCATACCAGCGCGAAAATGGCCGCATTGCCGCTTTCACCCTTTCGTCTTTGTTGCATAACTCCGCTCCTGGAGCATCATGTGATAGTGAAGTGTCCATCGTATGCACGCTGCAAAATCTAGCCGGAAGTAGTAGGTCATCAGGGTACTTTCGCATACTGTTTTTGGAATACTAGGTATTCGGACACACTACTCGCCATGCCTACTGCTTTTCCCTACTATATAGTATGGAAGTAGGCAGTTTCAGACGCAGCACAGGACTAGGCATAGCGGCATCTAGCAGTAAGATTGTGAATTGCAACCAACAGCTCAGTCCACCATTCACTAGCCGTTTTTTCAATGTCAGGATACTTCCTTGGCAGGACTAGTCCTTACAAGTCACTTCCTTCAGAGGCTATATGCGAGGCTCCTCTTAAGCATGAGAACACGTTAAATGGAACAGGCTAGCAAGTGCACGTCATTGCGTGATTGCAAGGTGTGCTTTTGGTGCTGTGCGCATAGGATTGTGGGTGATTTCAGCGCGTGAAGAGCGCGAAGGATACATCCTTTCCTGTATATGGGATATTTCTCGAACGAAGGACTCTTCCTTTTTGAAACTTCCTTGACATTGAGAAACGGCTACTGAAACGCATAGAGAAGCTACGGTAGCTGCCACAGGACAAACATGTTGTTGTTTAAGACAAAACACAGTAGTGACGAAATGCGCTCTGTAGAGCAGTTTGTCTGTTTAGGGCTACTGTAGAAACATGACAGCACAAATTGGCGACTTCCATGTAAGTGGACCCACGGTGTACGTAGATAAAAACGTCTTATTCTTAGGTAATAAACACATAACAGTACATTATGTAAGGTCTTTATACACCACTGATAATATAGTTATGTGTTTAATATAGCATTTCTGTCCTTCTAAATGTTACACGCTGCACCTTAAAGTAGTTTTTACTGGTGTGAATCTTGAGACAAAACAATTGCACTGAAATATTTTAAGATATGTTATGGCAAGATGTTTTTAAACTCAATTATGCATTTTAGTATGGGACTAGGAAAAGCCCGGTAAGTGGCGTGTTTACCCACCACGCCAACCACTCAATTGCGTGGGGCCCTGCGGGCTTGGGGGGCCCCCTACTGGCCACAAGTTGTTTGAAAAGTATTTTACATTTATTCAGACCCAATTCTAAGGTACAGATAAAGCGCGCACGAACGAGAGATGTGCGAGTATGCATGCAGAATAATATTTATGCGCATCCTCGCGAGGGCACATATAGGCTAGGGCTGGGTATCACGATACATTGCAATTCTTTATCTTTTTTTTATCAAAAATGTAAAAAATAGAACTTTTTTTAAGCCAAGATGCTTCCACACGTCGGCTTTGAAAGCTGCAGGTGTTTTTACATTTTCTGCCATTTTCTCACTCCCGCTAACTGGCCATATATGACAGACAACTGGACAGCGACAACTACAGCAGCGGCGGAGGAGGTCATTTGTCGCACACTTTGACGGGTTTTTAAAAATTTCCATCATCTGTGTTCATTGTGAGATGGAGACAGAAACACACTTTCTACTTTATTGTGGTAAATATAAAGAGCTTAGAGAAAAACATGACAAAATCTCAAAGCTCATAGCAGAGTTTCACAGCTCTTCAGATCAAATGAAGATGTTACTGGAGGAAGACAGAGACCCATGAGCTGCTGCTAAATTAATTTATAAGGTACACACCCTCAGAAATAATCTACAGCCCTGATCTTGTATTGTACTTTTATTTTACCTCTCATGTGCCTGCGTAAATGTACATTTGTATACTTTAAATGTTTATATTTCAAAGTATATTTTATAATGTAAATGTCCTCTGATTTTATTTTATTTTACTTTATTTGCAGTAGTACTCCATCCGTCACCCAGCATCTTAGCTTAATTCCACCTTAATGTTCGTGTTATTGTATACGTCTCTTACATAATTCTTTATATATAGTTCTGTTAAATTGAATTATATGGAGAGAGAGAGAGAGAGAGAGAGAGAGAGAGAGAGAGAGAGAGAGAGAGAGACTGGAGGTGTGGCAGTGAGAGCAAGACGAGTGAGTAAAAAACAAACAGCCTGAAAAAGATTCAGATGTGGATGAGAGTCGATGCTTCAACTCTCTTCATTAGACTCACAGTGGACGCGTGTGTGTTTTTATCAGGACTGTGGGCACAGACAGATTTACTAGTGCGGAATAACGGTGAAGTGATTGTTTATGGACAATAAAAGAAGAAAACAGCCGAATGAAGAGCTAAAAGTGAAGTAAAAGTCATTGAACACGAATGGTGAGGTAGGGCGTTTATATTTGCTTCTTTATTTCAACAGGGCGTGAACATCAGCTCGTGCTATATGATTTAATAACACTTCTTTACACAGAAGAGTCGATATAACTTAGTCAATTCATTTACTCATCTGTTTTTTATTTCATCGATATTTCATAGTTAAATCGTGTTGAGTTATTATGTACATAGATTAGTTGGTTAACTGTTTAGCGGTTTGTTTTTGAGAACCGATGCGTTGTTAAATATGCGCTTAAAAAGACCACAAACTATAATCCCCAGAAATCTCTAGATGATATTTGTGTCGTTACTAGTCGCTACCTGCAAGTTTAATATATTGAAAGTATTTAAACCGTTTACCGTGGTAAATCAGACGTGTTGGTGTTAGACTAAATCCATCGTCACATGTTTTCATGAATGTTTTATGTGTGAAGTTTGGTAAACTTGTAAAAGCTAAAGGCCTTTTATAAATCGAGAGTTTTCATTGATGTTTTGTTTGGAGTTGTAGATTGTTTGGAGTAGAAAAATGATCCTAAAGTAAATAAATGTCGACTCCAGTATGGCCGCGTGTCCCACCCTTACAAGAAACCTTATTAGCACAGTTTCATTGTTAAAGGTGTCGCACTTTTTACTGGAAAATGTCATTTGTATTTTTATATAATATAAAAAACATTTTATATCTGTCGTTTGCCCTAACGAAAATTAACCACGAATTTACTACAATTAATACCAAAAGAACATGGTTACTGTGGTATAACCAAAGTAACCACAAAATAACCCAGGGTTTTGACAAGAATGGTTTTCAAAAACCATAGTTAGTGTAGTTAAACCATGGTTTTGCTAATAGTAATAAATACATCCAAAAACCAAGTTTAAAAAACATGGTTAATTGTTGTCAGGGTGAAGATATGTCCAAGATGACGATCTCCTCATTTTTATCGCTATACTGTATGTTTGTTTTAGGAAATCATTTCGATATGTTAACCTACATAGACATGCCTTCACTTCAAGACCAGAGACCTTTAAATCAACAGTGTGTTAAATCATTGTGTTGTGAGGATTTGTGTCACACTGGAGATGAGTTGTGTTGTGTGATGAAGCGAGGGAGGAGTCTGAACAACAGGATTATGACGATTAAATCAAAATGTTGTAATGTCTGTAAGAGTTTAAGACTGATTTAGAGATCATGATTGAAGCAGATCAGATTTAAACACATCATCGTCATCAGTAAAAATGTGCCCGTGGTTTACATTTGTGTTGCAGATCTCAACGGTACGAAGGTTGTACTTTTTTCATTTATATAACGCACAATTATTCATCCTACCAAAACAGCTTTAAATGAAATAAAAAAAGAAAAGCAAAAAACAACAAAGCATGGCAGTGTTTAAATATAGTTTAGGATGAAGTTATGGAGTTATACCGCGGGTCTGTTGAATGCTTTATTCTGATTGGTTGAAAAATTTTCCATGTGTGTTGATTATTTTTCTGTAAACCACACACCTAACCTGTCAAATGTCTTAAAATAACCAACAGAGCAATCTCTTCGAGTCTGTGGTAAACGTGGATAGAGAGGAATAATTGACTAATTATTTTCAAATAATTCAATGTCCCATTGTCAATTATTCCTTACTTATTTCTTATTTAATTCATGTAATAAAGTTATACTCCATTCTAAGCTATATTATGAACATAGTCTAGGATAGAGTTCATAGAGGTATCCATGCGTGTAACTAAAATGTAAAAACACCTGCAGCTTTCGTGTGGATGCACTTTGGCTTTAAAAAGAAGGAAAAAAATCAGCTCTATTTTTTACATTTTTGATAAAAAAAGAAAAAGCATTGCAATTTATTGCAACATGGAACATGTTGTATCGTATCATGACACATGCATCGTGATACATATCGTATCGTATACCCAGCCCTACGTATAACCCACAGTAGCAATGCAACAGCTCTTCCGTTGTAGAAGCAGCTTGGCCATTAAACCCACAAAAAAGAAGCAGCTGCTTATTGTGAATGTTATGTGAGAAGACCAGCTGTGATCAGGCACGGCTTGCCTGTATGGCGAATATAAATCCACTTGAAAATATAGAACTCTACATAAACTTTATCAAATCTAAATTTTTAACTCATAAATGTGTATAATTTTTTCAAAAAATATTTTCTAGGTTATTTTAAAGGCATAGCGGAAGATTTTCTTTTTCTGGGTGGATCATCAAGACTATTGGTTCCCTAGTTGTCAATCATTCTGATGATATGTTTACGTAAGGCCGTCGTACGTGCTCGTCCCTAGGTTTGCTTTCTGCGCATGTGCACTTTCAGGTGTATATGTGTGATGGACTTATTTTTTCAGCCATTCATTGAAGCTCGCATTCTCACCGTATTTTTTCAAAATGTCTGAGGGTCGCAAGAGAAAAGGTGTCTACGATTTGTTTGACAAGAAGAGAAGGGCCTCTGAAGAAAGAAACAAGACAAGAGTGTTTTTGGGAGAATATTTCACACAGGTGGGGCTTCCCACTGATGCTTCAGCGCGAAGTTTCTACTCGACAGGTAAAGTTTGTCATGCTATTTGGGGAAATCCATTTAAAATCACTGTTAATAAAAGTTGATGTAAGCCCTGGCACAAGTCACGAACCGCACAGACACAGTAAACATCTTAATGTGTGAGCCATGCCAGCAGCAACTTGTAAACAGAGCGAAGAGAAGAACTAGGCTCGTTCATGCTCTCTTGTGCACACGTTAACAGGCGTTCCCTCTCGGGAGCAGGTGGAGTGTTGCGCATGTGCATTTTTAAAAAAAGAAAAAAAGTGGAGGGGGAGCTTCTCTTAAAAATTCAGGGAATTCTTCTGCTATACCTTTAATGCCGAGTTCAGACTGCATGATTTTCAAACTAGTTGGGTCACAGATGTTTTCACACTGCTTACTATCTGGGGTAGCCTTTAGTAGCTGCTGTTTCAGACTGCATGATGGATTGGCGACAAAGGTTTTCATACAAAGTGATGGTGTGCTCATTTGCAATTGCAGCCGAAAGAAGAAGAAGAAATAAAGATTATGAAGGAGGAAATGTTTGGAGAGAGACTCCTCCCCGAACTTCCAGCTGTCCTGTATGTTGCTCTCTCATTGGCTGTAGGTCATCGCTGATTTTATTTTCAGTCAAAACACATTTTACACGGCGTGATTTTGAATCGTCGACAGGTCCAGATATTTAGCATGCCAAATATCTCACAGGTGTCGGCGACGACTCGTCGGCGATTCTTTCAGATCTTGATAATTCACATTGTGTGATTGTGACTCGCGTGCACAAGCATCGATTTGCCTGTGATTTCAGGCATTTATCAGCGATTTCTCAAAACCTGTCGGCGAATCAAAATCATGGCTAAAATCGTGCAGTCTGAACTCTACATAAGTTGTGAAGTGAGATGAATATGTTTGAAAATTGAGCGCAGGGCTCGGTTGGTCTGTTGGACTGTATCTATAACGATCGAGCTCCACAGCTCCCCACATTTTTACATGTAAATTTGGAATATGAAAATGCAGCGTGCCCTAACTGAGGGCCATATGGGCAGATTTGAATCTGCCCCTCTAGCTTTTACGCTACCTGAACATAGTTCTGGACAATGCTATATCATTCTGCATAAGCAAAGTGCATATCGGTCTGCGTAACATCATTAGTACAGCTGATTCTTAAGGTTGTGAGCATCGCGAGAGGTATAAATCAACCCGCAGTGTTTTTTTCCATACATTGATTTATTTGTGGCAGCCTGCCACAGAATCAACAATACTGACCGTCAGTGTTTTTTTCATGATTCCCATTTAAATTTTTATTTTGCTATTTAAAATGTCTTAATTTATTGTTGCAAGCGCTCAACGCACCTCCATTTTAGCAGCAGTTAAAGGAACAGCTGGTTGGATTAAAACACAAGGGGCAGTTTCCCAGACAGAGATTAGCTTAAACCAGGACCAGGCCTTAGTTTAATTAGGAAATATAAGTAGTTTTAACAAACATGCCTTCCTTAAAACATTACTTGTGTGCATTTTGAGGCAAAACAAAAGGCACAGATGTATTTAAGATATGTCAGTGCAAGTTGTTTTCACTTTGGACAGCTCTTACATTTATTTTAGTCTAGGACTAGTCTAATCCCTGTCCGGGAAACCACCCAGAGGTGTTACTGGGTCCAATTTAGTCACTATTTTACAGTCTACTCTAGGCTACTCACGTAGTTTTACGTCAGAACAGATCATATGTAAAAATAGCATTTAGCTGTGTTACAATGCAGCACAATGTGACAGATTAAAGATTATCGGGCCGATATTTGCAAGTTTTATGTGTATCGGCATTGGCCGATACATGGCTTCGGTGTTCGCCGATTTTTTTACGGCATTATTTACAGACAGAGTGCTGGAAGATGCAAGCGATTGCAGGTCATGTGACTAAAAACAACCAACCTTTTCATGACAACATCGAAAGCTCTGCCTAACAGCTGATCATAGATGAACAAAGCTGGTTTTTATTTCTATTTCTCTATGGGGCAGTTTCCCGAACAGGGATTAGACTAGTTCTAGACTAAAATAAATGTAAGAACTGTCCAAACTAATAACATCTCTTTTTAACAACATGCCATTTTTTAACATAATTTTTATGATGTAAATTGAGTGAGCAAAAGCAGTATCGGCTCCAAATATCGGCTCAAGAAAATTGGCAGCCTGTATCGGTCATTGGTTAAGGTTGATGAAACAAAAAACGGTATCGGCATTGGCACTGAAAAATCCATATCGGTCGATCCCTAGTTTTTGCTGTCGACTGTCTAAATTAACACCTGTTAAATCTGTTTTTAGTCAGATGAAGTCTCAATTAGGGATGCATGATATCAATTAATCGCGATTAATCTATAGCAGAATAAAGGTTTTTGTTTACATCATATATGTGTGTGAACTGTGTATAATAATTATGTATATATAAATATGCACACATGCATGTATAATTTTAAGAAAAAAATATATTTATATACTAAGTATTTATATTTATATATAATATAAATTATACATAAATATACAAATGTATATACATATGTAAACATTGCTTAAATATATACATGCATGTGTGTGCATTTAACTATACAAAGTTATTATACACAGTACACACACATATATGATGTAAACAAAAACTTTTATTCTGCTATAGATTAATCGTGATTAATTGATATGCATCCCTAGTCTCAATGCTCAGTCAGAAGACATGATTCAATAAACTCTGCTGTTATTTTTTCTCATGTTTGCTATTTTTCTCCTCTCATGTCTGTCTTGTGCTTAAGTTAAAGTGTTAACGATCATCTTTAAGTAAAGGACAAAGTTATAAAGAAGAGAGATCTGGAAGTACAAAAACTACTGAACTGGATCTGAACAACACTGACCTGAAGCTTGGGGTTAGGGAAAGATGGTTTGATTCGGTACTGAAGTCGTCCTGTCCTGTCCTGTCCTGTAAATGCCTGCCAGTTGTCTAGATATACCTGATGGTAGTGGTCTGGACCCTAGTTTTGTTAGCTCACCAAAATCCTATCCCAAAATAGCAAACGTTACTCTACTATGGCACAGTCAGCTGTGTCGCATCGCGTCAGGTTAGAACACAGTGTGAATTAAAGAAAGGTCCTGCTGGCATAAACCTAAAGTTCCGGAATGCCTTTATGTTTGCTGTTCCCTACAAAAAAGGAAACATCTGGAAAAAAAATGTTAATTGGATTGGCTGATACATGAACGTATTACTATTCACAAAATATATTGTTCTCTAAATTCATTTTATTTTCTCTCTCTCTCTCTGTTTTAGGCCTTATTAAAGGAAAGATGTTGTAGGGGATTCTGGAAGGACAAAAGTGGTTGGCTGAATCAACAGTTCTTGCTGTTAACAACTTCCACAGTGTGTTTTGCACAGACCTAAATTCTCATCTTTTGCTGGTTTATGATTGGCTGCATCGTGTAAACGCACACCCACATACAATCACATCATATAAAAACGAATCTAATACACCATTGTCATGGCCAATATTCATCCGTACGGATGCTTCACCCATGCCATTGTAAGAGGTATCCCAGAATCCTTTGGGAAGTTGGCGGAGGGTGGAGAAGGTGCTCAGGCGGATCTTGCCAAGGCCCAACGTCAGATGGGTGTGCTGACGGGCACGCTGAGGCAAAAGGTAGGACTCCAGCTGATCGAAATACCTGCCGATGCACAGCTGCCCGAGAGTTGGAGGATTGAAGACGTTGCCGTGATCCAGGGTGACACGGCTCTTATTACTCGGCCTTTCAAACAGCAGAGACGCAGTGAGGTGAGGTACACTTCACATGATAAATTCAGGAGATGTTGAGTGTATTTCAGCTTGCGTGTGTTTGTGTGTTTTCAGGCGGAGGCTGTACGGCGGGTCATGAGCGAGCTGAATCTGACAGTGGTGGAGATGGGCGATGAGGAGGGAGGATCCGCTGGGGCCACTCTTGAAGGAAGTGATGTGCTCTTCACAGGAAAAGAGTTCTTTGTGGGCATTTCTAAACATACTAATCATCGTGGAGCAGAAGTTCTGGCCGATACCTTCAAGGTGAGACATCAAATACTACAACAATGAAGGAAACAATCAATGGTAACATAACCTATAGGACAATAATTAAAGGAACAGTATGTAGGATTGTGGCCAAAACTGGTATTGCAATCACACAGCTGGTGGCCAATACACAAAATGACAACATAAACATCAGTTAAGGGTTGCAACTCCACTTTTTAAATGACAATATCCTGGCCCGACCACTGTTGTCAGTGATATAAGTATTTCAAATGAAAATGATTTCTTAAAGGCCATGATGTTTGAAAGCCAATGTTGATATTTGAAATCACCTAAACAAACACGCCCCTACCCCAATAGAATCTGGACCTTCTGTTGATAGACCCGCCCCACACATACGCAACCCGGCATTTGATTTGATTGGCTATAAGTGTGTTTTGGTAGTCGGCCCGTTTAATTTTCCAAAGCGTTTTTCAAACATCGTGGACTCCGCCTTTAATGTCTAATGACATATCAGGGCCATTTTATGATTAATTGATATACATTTCTTACATACTGTTCCTTTAAGAGAGACATTTTTATATCAGCTGGTTTATTGAATTTTTCCTGTTTTAAAATATTGATTTTCCAAAGTTTATTTTGTTAGATGAACAGAAGGTAAGACACTTGACTATTACACTTAAGGGGGTCACACACCGGCCGTGCAGCTCAGCGTCGCACCACGTCCCATCTAGGACAACTCGGAGGTATCGTAAACCAGAAGTGCACATTAAATAGCGCGAGCTTCGTCAGATAGCGTCTACTTCAAAATGCAAAATATATGTTGGGAGCCAATGCTAATCATTAATGATTTAGGACAAATATGATGTTATTTAATGTTAAACTAGGTGAGTGGCGTGACAGGGATTTGAGCAAGTTCCTGAGTCAAAGCTGGCGGCGCCGGTGTATACTCATAGAAAACAATGTGTTCGATTTTTTTTTTTTTTTTAGAACGGCGCGACCCTGAGCTTCGTGTCTGGTGTGCGATCAACTTTACTGTACGTTCACATCACCGCCGTCAAGAGCGTCAAAAAACTTTTGGCCGTCTGAACTTTAGGTCTGTGTGCTCTTCTTTGAGACACACAATTGAAGCTTCGCAGGCTTGTAAGTGCAGTTACAGGCAGCGTGTGTTGTTCATCCATTTCGTCATTAAGAGATTCCCGCATGAAGCAAACACAGTGTTCCAATTCAACACACAACAATTTACTGCAGTCAGAATAAGCACTACCAGAAGAAGATCACCCATAATCATACAGATGAGTGAGGAATAAATGAGTGGTATGGATGGCTGTTCGGTTTCAATGCCATTTTTTAATGTTGTTGTTTTGTTCAGGACTTTGCGGTGTCCACCGTGCCTGTGTGTGGAGGTTCTCGACTGAAGAACATCTGCTCTATGGGCGGCCCTGACACCATCATCATCAGCCAAAGTGAAGGAGCCAAAAAAACCCTCAGAATGAGCATTAACATGAAGAAGATCTGCCTTTTATTTTCTTCATGGTGGTCGTCATCGTCACATGATTGTGTCTGTGTTTGTGTGGTCACAGATGATGGAACAGCTCACCGATCATCACTATGACATCTTGTCAGTAGCCGAGGATGTGGCCGCTAACTGTGTGTACGTCAGAAGTCCAGCTAAAGTGGATTTCCTCCTGCATCCCACAGCAGAGGAGTGTCCCGACAGCATTCCCGTGAGTAAACTCTGCACACTGCAGCCTCATTTATAAAACTTAGAAACCATCTTACGATCATTTATCAAAAATGCGTACGTGTAATTCATAAACCAACGTACTTGCAAAAGTGCGTACATCTGCTCAGACCCTGACGTGGCACTAAGCACTTTTCCACGTCAGTTTTTATAAATATGAACTTTGCCGTGGATTTCTGTGTATGCACACTTTACCATCAAATCTGTGCGTACGCACGCTTTATAAATAAGGCCCCATGTCTAATAATATGTATGATGTTTTTGGGGTTTCTAGGTCTTCCAGCGGTTAACAGACTACACTCTACTGCCCACAGCCTGCAGTGAAGCCTTTAAACAAGGGGGGGCGCTGTCCTCTCTCTGCCTCCTCATCAACAAGAAACTTGGTTGTTAAATCCAGAAGTCCAGCGTAATCACTTTCTCATTTATCTTGTTTACAGATGACATATTTACCTTACAGTACAAAGGAGTCAATATGAGATCATAGGGTCGGCGATATGTGTTGTTATATATGATTAACACCTAATAAAATGACTGTTTAAAATTATTATAATACATTTATAACAATATATTTTCAAGAATGTAATGTGCTGAGATTTCATTTCTTGTTTCTAGTTTACAGCTGGTCAGCATAAACCACAAATACAAGTTTGTAAGTCCCCTATCTTATAATGTCAAGTCAGCTATATTTGTTCCTGTATAAAGAGTTGCTAAACTACTAACCATTCTTAAGTATTTTGCAGAAAACATAAATATGAACACAATAAAAATTAAACAAGTCTTTTGACATTTTTCTGCCATTGTTTCGCTTGCTTTTTTGTTGTCATAAGAGCCCAGTTTAAAAATAAAACTGTCTGGCTTTACATTATCCTGTTTATTACATGGCTACTTGTCATGTAAGTTAATATATCTGTGCCCCTGTATAGTTCAGTGGTAGAGCGTGGGTTTAAACCCAAGGAACACATATACATTTGATAAATATGTATACCTTATAATCAGGGTTCCCACACCTTAGTTAATTTCAAATTCAAGGACTTTCCAGGTCCAATACCCTCAAATTCAAGGAGTAAATGTGGGGACACATTTCTAGTGAGAGCAAGGTTACATTGTGTTACCTTTTAAGATACATTGTTGCAGTTCCCTTTTGAGGGAACCTGCGCTGTGTCACTGCGGTGACACTTTGGGGACACCTCCAGGGGTAAGTGTGTCTGAATGTGTTTATCAAATTCAACCAATGATGAGGCTTAACGACAAAGACAGGGTGACGCGGGAGCTAGGAAGTATATCGCTATCTGAAATATTGCCAAAGACGGCGTTACTGGGACGAAGAAAGTATGACAAGGGAGACGCAGCGTCTCGTTCCCTTCTCAGTGAACAACAGTTACATACGTAACCCGAGACGTCATGTGTCAAACACAACTATGCAAAAAGGCATTTTGGTATGAGTCAACATTCACATACAGAATATATCAGCATTTAAAGTGAACAGTTTAGCATGTGTGCTTAAAAAATCTATGATTTTATCCTACACTACACAGGGAATATAGAAAATATAGATTCTAGCACTTTCAATGACCTGTATCTATGTATGTATATTTTCAAAAACTTCCCAGGGCCTGAATTTTCCACAAACCTTCAAGGACCCGTGGGAACCCTGTGTAATGCACTGCATGTTGTTTTGGATTAATGCCAAATGCATATGAAATATTTTTCATAGTTCACTTGTAAAAAACAAATCCCAATGCTTTTTCTTTCCTCTGAATCTTCAGATCATGAGATGCCATTTTCTGACATAAAACCTCCCACCATTTTGAATTTTCTTAACTTCTAAAGCACTGTTCAGATTTACATAAAATTTCATAAGAGCATAGAGACACTCGTAAGACGAGACGTTTTTCAAGCACTCGTATACAAGCAGATGGCTGTGGTCAAATGTAAATGTGTGATAACTCCACATGACCGATATTAGATTGGTTGCCATTTTTCAATTCAAATGTATTTATCAAGTGCCGTTTCAAAACTATTTTAAAGGAAAAGAACAGGAACATTAATAAATATACAGGATTAAACAATGCATTAACAATTTTATTGTTCTTGTTAAAGGACACTTCACTGAGACTTTATGACAAGCAAATGTCAATATCAACAAGGTTTCCTACTTTTTAATCATTCTGGATTTGCACAATTTTGTGGGCATTACCTAGATAATCATAAACATGGCAAAAATAATCTCAGAAATGCTTAAGTGGTGATAAGGCAGCTGAGATGCATCATAACATTTAAAAACAGTTTAACTCAATTGTGTTGCTTTATAACCACCTTATTGAAACATTTCACATACATTTAACTTTGGCCCCCTGGCCCTAAATTTGTTGAAACAGGTTTATATTAAAAAACCTTTAAGCTTACCACACTTTGTAATATTTAACTGAAAGAGGCAGTTAATAAAATTGAAATTAAATAAGCCATAAAAACCAGAAACCTTTACAACAATAACATTTAGGTTTGTACCAGTTTTGCAATGCACCACAGTGATAACAATACACAATGATAAAAGATTCAGCATTTATTGCGATATAAAAAATCTATTAACACTTTACAATAAGGTGATGTGACTTAACATTTAACACAAACTAACAATAACCAATACAATACTCCCAACAGTATGTAATGTTTATTCATCACTTAAGTACAAAGGGACAAAGACATATTTTGTTTCAGGTGTGCAGTCCATCACTGATCTCTCCAGCTGCTCTTCCTGATGAAGTTTAATGAACACCTAAAAACAACAAAACAGTGGTCACATGATCTGACAAGCATTACAAATCACAAGTCTAATCAGTAATGCATCTTAAATTTCTTGATGTCATTCCAACACCTATTTGCTAGATTCATGACAATAACCGGTTAATCTATACACAAATTAATATACACAAGTTATAACATCACACAAAAAGACATGACTCAGTCTAACTTCACACACACCTAACCATTGAACAGCCATGTAAGATTGTTTCAGAGCTGGTGATTGGCTGAGCAATGAGAAGCAGCAGCCAATGAATAAGCAGAGAAGTTTTACTCTGCGAGCACTCTAGCACACCAAGACAATGAGAACATCAGGATGTGACTCTAGCCTCGCTCTTCACACAACACCAAGATATTACTTTATATATAAACAATACGTTCAAATTTATGTCAGAATTGATACCTTCAGCATGAAGACCGCCACTGCTACAGTTTTTCATTACTCCAGTTCATATGAAGCACAATGGCCTCCAAATCCTGAAAGGAAGTTAAAACCTCAGTTTAATACCAAAAATAAAGAGAATGTCGCAGCCCTGAAAATAAAGAGGACATACATCTCAATACAAATTAAACACTTGATGACTTCATTAAATTGTCAGAAAAGCCTGATGATACACCTTAACTGTACACGCATGACCAGTGTGTGAATGCTCGTGTTTTATGCATTTACAGTTGTTTAAAATGCATGCAGGAGATGCGCACTTATGTTATGCCAGTGTCCGCTGCTTGTGTAAATATAGTACATGTATATTTAAGATAAGGTGACCAGACGTCCACGTTTTCTGGGGACAGTCCCGTTTTTTGGTGTTCTGTCCACGACTGGAGCTGTCCCCATTTTACAGCTTGTCCAAAACAACCACTATTACACTAAAAAACCAGATCAGCATGTAGTCTTTGTAGTATCAGACCGGAGTAATCATGTAATGATTCTTTTCACCAGCAGAGGGGTCCGCGAGCTACACTGATTACTTAGTTGCGCGCCATTGATTTAGCGAAGAAGAATTTACTATGAGACACATGAGAAAGTGTGATAAAGTTATCAACAATCAAGATATGAAAACAGTCGAAGTTATCGTGGTTAAGGTTAGTGATGGTCGTTTTCGAAGCACTGCTTCATGAGGCTTCGAAACACTTACGAATCTTTTGTTTCGAATCATTGGTTCGGAGCGCGTTTCAAACTGGCCCAAGTCACGTGATTTTAGCAAACGAGGCTTCATTACGTCATAACTGTTTCGAAAATCCGATGGTTCACCACTAGAGGGGAGTTGATCACATGACCAGTGTCTAATATGTTTAGGTGAACTCTGGTCAGTTTTATTATGCAAGTTCATCAAAACATTTATCCTTCGGACTAATAACACTACCATTTTGTCTACTTTTTGTTTATAGACAGATTTAATGACAAAAATGTGCATAATTAAAAGGGTAGTTAGTTTTAATAATTTGTTTGCTCTAAATAAAACTAAAAACACATAACACTTTTAATTATGACTTAAGTTAAATAATTTAACATTTTAATCAAAATCTTGCTATTATTTTGTAAAAAAAAAAGTGTAAAATGTTTGGACATCTGCTTTTACACCATTTTGACCAGCAGGGGTCTCCAGCGTGTGTGGTCTTTCGAACTGCTTTGAAAAACTGAATCAATTTTCGAAGCAATTGGTTCAATTGATTCGAAGCTTCGAAAAGCTTTGTTTCTCCCATCACTAGTTAAGATACTAACTACTCATGTTTAATTAAAGTAATAAACCAAATGAAGTGAACGGATCACAGCATGGTATTGAGCATTTGTTGTGTAGGCTAAATATGTTTATATTTTGCATTATTTCTTCTGTTATTAACGTTTACAACGCTACGAAACCGGCTGAAGTAGTACCTTAGAAGTAATTTTGATGAGATGTGTCATATGTGCACTGAATAAAAAAAGGAAAGTAGATTCAGGCTACATAAAATGTTCAATTAATTAAATTAGAAACACTAAAAAAAAAATTGTATTTATTACTAACTTAGTATTTTTCTCTTGTTTTTAGTACAAATTCAAAACTTCTTAAAACAGGATTAATTTCCCTGATAAGCAAAATGACCCAAGAAAATAAGTCTAGTTTTTAGATCAAAAATATTACATTTGCAAAAACAAGCAAAAAAAACTATTACCCCATTGGCGGATTCTTTGCTTATTTTAAGCACAAATTCAGTTCAGTTTAATATTTTTGTCTTAAAGCTAGATTTTTTTTCTTAGGGGATTTTGCTCATGAAGAAAATGCATCTTGATTTAAGAATCGTACTGAAAACAAGACAAAATACTAAGGAAGAAAGTCATTTTTTGCAGAAAATGGTTTGTCCCAATTTTTTAATTTATAGATAACAAATTAGATTTTAATTAGATTTTGACCATTGAAATAGGAAATGTCCCCAGTTTTCATTTTAAAATTCTGGTCACCTTAATTTAAGAGCTTTTTCTCATTTCACGAGCGGCCACTTTAGTTTTACCAATGAAAGCCTTAAGGCTGTGCTAGAAGTCAGGACCGATGTAAAAACATCTCAGTACATCACATATTAGATCAATAGGAGGAGAGTATGGGCTTTTTATTCAAACATTTGTTTGTCATTCAAACATTTGTTTCAGAGCTGGTGATTGGCTGGGCAATGAGAAGCAGCAGCCAATGAATAAGCAGTGAGTTTTTAATCTGCGAGCACTCTAGCACACCAAGATAATGAGAACATCAGGATGTGACTCTAGCCTCGCTTTATATGACTGACTGAGACAAAACAAACAACTCCACACCTGAATGTGAGATCATCTGAGCTTTAACCTTTGATGTCCAACCCACTGTTAGCTCTGAAAAACACACCAAATACACTTAACACACTGTACACACACAACATAAACAGAAACTATACACATAATGAAATGACATACATTTGGTGTTCACAAAGTGACTTCAGTAAGAATTCACGTGATTTCATCTCTGTCGTCTTTATACGACCACACGGTCATCTTCAGAAGAAAAACCAAACCCTTCATAGCACAGATCTGGAAAAAAACACAACAACATAAGTTTAAGTGATTTGAATGAATGTAAAATATAAAATAACTCAAACACAACTTCTAAATGACCTGAGATCGGGATTAATAGTCGGCTTAGACGCTGAAGTATCTGATGATCCAAAAGCACGTGTCGTTCTAAGTTATAATACTCGGTTAATTTTTGCATCTTAAGTCATCATATGTGCACGCGTGTCTTTAATGTGCAGATGTTTTAATACAAAATTAAGATATACGGTTTGTGTTTGGTAGTGTGTGACTACGTAAAGTACACTGTTGTTCCTGCTATAAGTCCTTTATAACCTATTAACATAATACGCAGTTAAATTAACACGTGAAGGCCGCGTGTGAGTGTAACAAAACCCCTCAAGCTGCAGTGAAAAGTTATCGACCTTAAATAACGAATTAAATGTTCATTAACTCGCACCAGAACTAACATTAATGCATAAACTATCATTAGAGAAGTGTATTTAGTGCTAAGCGTTAAACTAGATAAGAATGTTAAGTACAATTCAGCCGTTAAAACTCACCTACAAGTTTCTGCTGCCACGCGACACAAGACCACGAGTGGAAAAGAGCGTGCACGCTGCGCGGCGCCGTGACGTTATTACCCTCTTCTTCTTGTTGTACGAAAATTCACTCGATAGCAGCATTAGCGCCGCCTGCTGTACATTAAAAAATCATACACATAATTATATTAAAAACATGTGAAATATAATCAAACGATAAAACTATAAGAATAAGATAATATAATATATTGCATAAGGTGCAATAAATGATGGTTTATCACCGTGTTGAAAAAAAAACAATAAAACAGCCTACAGAAAATTCTATTGGTTTTATTGGGAATTTTTTTGGTTCTATAATGGAATATGGCCCAAAACACACTACAGTGTAGTGGTTTTAATGGTAAAAGCTAATGGTTCCTATTGGTATTTTAATGGAAACCATTCGAATTTTCTGTAATGGTTTAATTATTTTTTTCAGCAGGGCAGTGCTGTCTAAACTGTAAGTCATATAGGCCTACTACATTTTACTTTACAAACTATACAGACAACATACGACTCCAATAAAACCATTAAAGCAACACCAAAGAGTTTTTTTACCTTAAAATAACGTTTCCAAAAAGGTTTCAGCGGTTCATCCACTCAAAACAGGGTGAATGGCACTTTCACATTCGCTTTGCAGCCCTCTGTCGGGCAAAACCGCACTAAAGAAGTTTCCAACCGTCGGGTAGTGGTCCTGTAGTTCCAGGGAAAACTACAAAAACTTGCTTTACAGCAGACCTACAATCCAATCAGAGCCAGCTATGCTGCAGTATTTACGACCGTGGTAATGAACAATTACGCTTCTAACCTGTAGGGGGAGCAAAGAGCAATAAGTCTTTAGTGTTGCTTTAAATTCATAGCAATATAAATAAAGTATATTTGTGTGGTAGGTTTGTGTGTTGGGGGTTGTGTAGGAGCTACAAAACAAAAGACTTTCAGACAGTGGGCCGGTAAAGAGTAGTAGCCTATAATCACATTTTTAACATTTAACATTTTGAACTTGATCAATTAGCATAAAGGAATTTGAATTCTAGAACCTCAAGACTGCTTAAAAGATTAGTCTTTTTTGGTGTATTGATTACTACAGTGGTCTCCAACTGCACAGAGTCTGTAAAGGGGCCTGCCGGCCGCCAAAGCACATTCTATTAAAGGCGGAGTCCACGATGTTTGAAAAACGCTTTGGAAAATTAGACGGGCCCACTACCAAAACACACTTATAGCCAATCAAATCAAATCAAATGCCGAGTTGCGTATGTGTGGGGCGGGTCTATCAACAGAAGGTCCAGATTCTATTGGGGTAGGGGCGTGTTTGTTTAGGTGATTTCAAATATCAACATTGGCTTTCAAACATCATGGACTCCGCCTTTAATAGTCTCAATTGTAATATTTATTTATTACACATATTAGTTTGGCTTCTTTAAAGTATTTAAACAATGATAAAATATACCAACAAATAAAATAAAATCAAGTACAACAAAGAAGTTCCCTGCTGAAATGGAGGGTGAGTATTCGCCATTGGCAGGCACTCGTAACGTTTTGGCTTATGATGTCCACAGACATATTGATGCATATCTTTCTAATTTTAATAGAATTGCTCAACATTAAGTAACATATAAAAATAAAGACACAAGTACTGCAGTACTTTATCTGTCAAAACAAAGCCGCAGAGAACAATGAGAGCAAAAACAACACATCATCTGAAATCTTCTGAAAGGTTTAATGAGACAAAAGACGGCATGAATCACATTCAAAAAGAGACATTGTGCAGTTAGAAACACAAGCAAGCATCTACATTTAATAACATTAACATTATTTAAAAACAGTACAGCACATCGGTAGACAGCTCAATATCTGAAGAGGATTCGTGGTGCATTAAAATAGATGTACAGTAAACTTCATCCATGTAAAATTGTCCATTTAACATCCAATAGTAAACCTTTTAAAACATATTAAAATACATAACACTGCTGTGATATTAATAAATATAAGGAAATGTTTTGTACAATACTTTTCTTAATAACTCGCATGAGTGATGAATTATAGCGTCACGTATAAACGCATCATCATATTGTGCTTAAAAATCTCAAATCCCTCCTGTAAAGCCCACAGGTTTCTACGAGTACAAAACATCTGTAAAAAAACAACTTAACCGATCGATTCCCTTTATGATTTTAAGTTGTATGGAAACATTGCACAGAGTGAACGCTAATATAGCACTTCCATGAATTTAATTCCCTTTCCATCTTTCCCTCTTTTACGATCCCTTTAAAAACCTCATCAATCTGTCTCAAATATCAGTATGACATCCATCACAAGCGTCTACTGATTCAAATGTAAGGCATGAATGTTACTGTAGTGCAGGGGTGTCCAAAGTCGGTCCTGTGTCCTGCAGAGTTTAGCTAAAACTTCCCTCAACACACCTGCCTCAAAGTATCTAGTCTGCCTAGTAAGACCTTGATTAGCTGGATCAGGTGTGTTTGATTAGGGTTGGAATAAAACTCTGCAGAGACACCGGCCCTCCAGGAGCAGACACCCCTGCTGTAGTGGTACCGTTCACATAGCTACAAGCAAAAATAAAAACCGACATTAAAAAAAATAAAATCATGGTTAAGAAACTCTTGATGAATGATCTTTCAGGCACTGATGGTAAGATCTATCTCTCTGTAGTGTACTGTATGTAATATCATGCCATCATGTCTCAGTAGAGGTAGAGGTATTAACTGAGCACTAATACGGTCGGTCGGTCAATGATGTGAACTGTTGTTTATGTCAGCCATTTCTCAATGCAGGTTTTGTATACGGTCTCATTGGAGTGCCAATAGACATGAGCGACACCAGGAACTGAACACAGAGCCAGATCTCCTCGAGCGTACAGCGTCTTTAATCCAAACGTGTCCATCAGAAACACCTGAAGAAATAAAAAACATCCACTCACAGTTTATTACTCACTTTACACACAAATAAACTATGTTATCTCATCTGAAGGTTTATGTTTAAATCTTTGAAATTAAATCTTTCACAAGACAAATTTACTAGTGCAAACTCGTGCAGTATTGTTTAAAACTAAATATCAGGCTGAGACCTTAATAAACTTCTTGATAAAATGACAAGAGAAGATTTCTGCAAATTCTACACAAACTTAAATGTACTTACTTTCTGGTTTTTCATCTCAACAACCATTTCATTTTCATCATAGAAACCAAACTGACTAAAAAGAAAATGAAGAAAAAGAGACACTGTTAGAATGAAAAGTGACCATCACATGTTTGATTAAACTATATACAGTGAGGAAAATAAGTATTTAAACACCCTGGTATTTTGCAAGTTCTCCCACTTAAAAATCATGGAGGGGTCTGAAATGCATGTCCACTGTGAGAGACATAATCTAAAAAAATCCAGAAATCACAATGTATGTTTTTTTTAACTATTTATCTGTATGATACAGCTGCAAATAAGTATCTGTCTATCAGCTAGAATTCTGACCTTCAAAGACCTGTTAATCTGCCTTTAAAATGTCACTCCATTTATTATCCTAAATTAGATGCACCTGTTTAAGGTTGTTGGCTGCATAAAGACACCTGTCCACCCCATACAATCAGTAAGAATCCAACCACTAACATGGCCAAGACCAAAGAGCTGTCCAAAGACACTAGAGACAAAATTGTACACCTCCACAAGGCTGGAAAGGACTACGGGAAAATTGCCAAGCAGCTTGGTGAAAAAAGGTCCACTGTTGGAGCAATCATTAGAAAATGGAAGAAGCTAAACATGACTGTCAATCTCCCTCGGACTGGGGCTCCATGCAAGATCTCACCTCGTGGGGTCTCAACGATTCTAAGAAAGGTGAGAAATCAGCCCATAACTACACGGGAGGAGCTGGTCAATGACCTGAAAAGAGCTGGGACCACCGTTTCCAAGGTTACTGTTGGTAAAACACCAAGACATGGGACATGGGAGAAAGTCATTTGGTCAGATGAGACCAAAATAGAACTATTTGGTCATAATTCCACTAAACGTGTTTGGAGGAAGAATAATGATGAGTACCAGCCCAAGAACACCATCCCTACTGTGAAGCATGGGGGTGGTAGCCTCAGGGGGAGTTTTTCTGGACATGGGACAGGGCGACTGCACTGTATTAAGGAGAAGATGACCGGGGCCATGTATTGTGAGATTTTGGGGAACAACCTCCTTCCCTCAGTTAGAGCATTGAAAATGGATCGAGGCTGGTTCTTCCAACATGACAATGACCTGAAGCACACAGCCATGATAACCAAGGAGTGGCTCTGTAAGAAGCATATCAAGGTTCTGGAGTGACCTAGCCAGTCTCCAGACCTAAACCCAATAAAGAATCTATAGAGGGAGCTCAAACTCTGTGTTTTTCCGCGACAGGCCAGAAACCTGACTGATCTAGAAAAGATTTGTATGAAGGAGTGGGCCAACATCCCTCCTGCAGTGTGTGAAAACCTGGTGAAAAACTACAGGAAACGTTTGACTTTAGAAATTGCAAACAAAGGCTACTGTACAAAATATTAACATTGACTTTCTCATGTGTTCAAATACTTATTTGCAGCTGTATCATACAAATAAATAGTTAAAAAATCCTTTTTACTTCTGGATATTTTAGACTATGTCTCTCACAGTGGACGTGCACCCACGGTGACAATTCCAGACCCCTCCATGATTTCCAAGCGGGAGAACCTGCAAAACAGCAGGGCGTTCAAATACTTATTTTCCTCACTGTATAATGAAAGTAATATCACTGGAGTAGTCATATGATACGGCTCTACAGTATATGTCAGCACGACTCAAGAGAAACTATGCCGCAGGTCACAGGAGGTCATCACAGCTGTGCTGATGTATCCATACAACACACGACTACCAAAGCGATGTTGAGTTTATACAACAGTTCAACGACACAAACGTGTAGATTGATCAAAAACAACACCCGGGTGTCTTTAAAAGCCTCTTTTGTGTGGAACGACTTCCTTATGAGTTATCATTGCACATGATGGATGCTGTTAAAACTAAGCATTTACCCAGTAACACTACTGTACATATATTTGAAACATAAAATGATATAGTTTGTATAGTCTATAGCCTACTAATAATTAGTGGGCACTGTTAGGGTTTAATAGGGTTAAAGGGACATGTGGTCACCTATAAAGCCAAAACAATAGAGGTGATCACTAAGGACTGATTTACATGTTCTGGTTTATTGTAGTACTTATGCTCTTGTTTAAGTGTCTGTGACATGAATCAACCCATAATGGGGTGGTTTCTCAGACAGGACTTAAGTCTTGAAATCAGCTTGCACTCACAAAACTTAACACATATCAGTGCCATTATAATATTAATAATAATACAGTAATAATACAATATCAGCCATTACAGACAATCACATTCAAAGAAAAGAAGAGTTAGTTATTCAAAAACCTCAAAGTTATTCATGACAAATCTATTAAGTGAAAGATTTTATAAACCTGGACTGCCATGGTGTAATGACTCCATCATCTGGTCCTCCGATCAAGATCAACTTCTTCATTCGCAGGAAGTTTTGTTTCCAGGCTGATTGAAGAAGACATTACATCAGAAACCAGTATTACACACAACAAAACCATCATAACAGCATAAAACCCAGGGAACAATTACAGTAAAAGATAAATGTTTAAACTTTAATTTGGATTAAAAAGTAAACTTTAACGTATGAGTAAATGTCATCTTACCGGTAGAGTTAGGGTTTGATCTCTCACTGTTCAGTACAGCCAGATAGTCACTGCTGTTAATGTACAAATCCCTGTGATGAGGGTCTAAACACACATTTCATTTATTAATAATAGAAATACTTTACGTTTGTTGATGAATGAGTGAGTGTTGAGCAGTTGAGGAGTGTTGACAGTCACATGAGAGATTGCATTCATGCTGGTGGAGTCCTCACACAGTTTTGAGACTAAATAAATATCAGATCAATCCTTTATAGTGCAGATGTGCTGCCGTGGGATAAATTAAATCTCTTTCTGATCCACACTCCACTGATCTGGAGCCTGAGCCTAGGATCTGTCTTTAAGGTGCAAACAGATATAAATTGAGAAACCATTATGTTCTGTGTGATGTTAACAAAGACTTTTTTTACAGATGTGGAAAGCAGATTCTGTCCCTACTTTTGAAGTGTGTGGATTAGGAAATTGGGTAAAATGTTGCATTTGGAAGATTTAAGATACATTAACAAAATAAACTAACCACCTTGATTTGGAAACCAATAAGACTTCTTACAGGAGCACTGAAAACACAGGTTTAAAAGATTGGATGTTTCTGCTGTTCATGTACATCATGCTTTGATTTGTAGGACATTTATCAATCTTCTATATGGGGGGGGGGGGAAGCAAAATTTATTTATTAGCATGTCTCTTATTTTTATGGATGCTCGGGGTCTCCGCTGTCAGTGCACTGAAATTTCTTGTCAATGACGTCACAAAATGGATCAGTTTTAGTTATCAGAACAATTCAGACATTAGCGACTTTAAGCAACAGCTGCGAATGGAACGGCTACGGTGACCGGAAGTATGCGATCACACCGCCGTAGCCAAGAACGTAAAAATCCCTAAGCAACCGTAAAAAGGAAAGCGCAGCGCAACTCATTTATTGAGATGCAAAAAAAGTCATTTAAAAAAAACTTTTGCCTATAAATTACTAGGGCTGAGCAAAAAAATAGATTTTTCGATTAATTGATTTTTAAAATGTGGTCGATTCAAAATCGATTCTCAAAGAGCAGAATCGATTTTTTCATATTTATTTCCGCAAACATTAACACTAATCTAATTATTAGTCTTCTTCACTAGATGTCACCCCCTTTTTGGCCTTGCGCGATGTTACCAAGGAGCGAGAGGCAAGCCTGTCATTCATTCATTCAGTGCTTACAATGGCGGTTGGTGCTTCATCGACATTGATGCCACCTTCACATAAAAAGTCAGAAGTATGGAAGCATTTTAGATTTCACAAGCAAGACGACGACGATAGTGTTGTAGCTTTCAATTTCTTTTTATTAATTACCCACTTGTAAACTGCTGTTCACTGTTCTTTTTTATTAATATAGTATTTGTATTAAATCTATATTCATTGAGTTGAATCGAGAATAGAGGATAAAATCCGACCCGAGAACCGGAATCGGAAATTAAATCGAGAATCGAATCGATTTGATAGCTTGTGAATCGAAATTGAATCGATTGAAACTTTTGTCAGAAGAGGAGTTTTTACTAGTTTTTTGCTGCCTGAGGTGTTGTTGCTAACAACAGACATATCTTTATACAAACAGAAAAAAATCTTTAAAATTAGCTTAAATTTAAAACATTTAAAACATATTATATAAAAGACTTGTGGTACAATCATTGCAATGCCATATGATATAAAACATAACATTTATTTACATAATCTCTCACTTTGTTGCGACTCTGGCAAATCAGCTGTTCTCCTGTAGTAGACCGTTACAGTTGAACTTCGCAAAGTAGCCGTTAATTTCGCGCATGCGCAATACAACGCCAGAATGCCGTTGCCGTTCCACCAGAGGCTGTTGCTTAAAGTCCCTATTTTAAAACAGTTCGATTTTTTTTAGGTTTGTGATAGAGCTCCTAAAAGCAACATGAATATGACTAAAATAACTATTATTAACTTTATGTCGAGTCTGAGCGTAACCAAACCGCCTGTGGTGTGACAGGCAGCAGTTACTTACTGCTTACAAATACAGACATGCTTCTGAGCGCACACATACACAAAAAAATCATCTGTGCAAACACACAAAAATGCCAATTCTCATAGTCCACCATTTATCCTTCCCGGCCTTAATCACAACAACTCACCATTCCAGTAGTTACAGATGGATATTATCTGGCCTACTGAAGTGTAGCAGAAGTGATACAGATTGGATTTGACAAACTGTGGGAAGAGGTACTTCAGATAGTCTGTGTCTAAAACAAAGAGGAAAATGTCAAAGCTCTTTAATTCAACATTTGACTGCAATGGCAACATAACGATTAATCGTGACAAAATAAAAGTTTTGTTTAAATCTATTTATGTGCGCATATACATTCATTTCATACATATATTTCTTAAAATTATACGTGCATGTGTGCTTTTATGTATACATAATTATTATACACAGCACGCTCCACATAACATTATATACCTCCATACTGGCCTGCCTGAGGTGAAGATAGTGATATGAAAGAGTGCACATTATGATCTGGAAGTATGGACAGAATCCCTCGACACACCAGACCACCTGCAGCATAGATTAAGATCATACAATAAAAAAACATAGCAAGCATGAGTTAAAGTCAACACAATCTTATCAAAGATGTACAACTGATCACATAGTATACAAACAGAGACATTTAACAGATGGCCCATATTAAAGACAAACACGGACATGAAACATTGCTTTTACATTAGACAGCAGGTTAAAACACATGCATGTGTGCATCAGTTATGAAACCCATAGTGAATGAGAATCACCAGATGTTGATCTACTGTATTATGATGATCTACTGTACCTTGTGAGTAGCAGATGAGGTGGACGCCATCGGCGGCGTTTTGCATGATGGGATATATGGCCTCAGTAAAACCCTGCACCTGTTTCCAGAGCGGCTCCAGGCTGGCACTGCCATCAAACAGGTCTATGACGGTCACGTTAGTACCTGGATGAGACTGTCAAATGACACAAAACAACACATAGACCACACAAATCCTTTACGGATGCATGTTTCTTCATCTTTCATGTAAAGCTGATTTGAAACAATGCAACACTGTAACGTTATATATAAGTCATATCATTAAATGTGACTTGACTTTATGTGTGTGTTTGCTTTACATGATTTACATTAAACAAACTGATACTGTATAAACATTTACATTCACATGATCAGACCACAGACTAGACCAATACCAGTGTAATGAATCACAGCAGTTATCTGATTATATATAGATCAAATGAGAAGAGATGAATGTTTTACCAGATTAATGAATCGCAGAAGGTTGTTAAAATCAGACGAGCTGTCGAAGAGCCCGTGGACGATGATCACAGGTTTATACGCCAGACACAAACAAAACACACACAGCGCGAACAACGAACACACACAAACAGCCCTCATCATAGCAATAAAATATAAAGATAAAACACAACAGCAGCTCCGATGTTTCAGTAACTCTACACGCTGTTCATCCGCGCGCTTTCTTGATCTCAATCGGCTTCTTTCGCTCCAGTTTAATGCACCAAACATCAACAATAACACAAAATAAAAGGTCACATCCGGTTGCTGCCGTCCCCGCCAATCAAAAGCGAAACAACACCAGCGCCCAGCAGCAGCTCTATGTCTCCACCATTTTGGGGTGAAAGTCCTGTAGCCTCTTGCTGTCGCTATCATCTGCTTGTTAAAAAAAAAAGGAAATCCAACCTGAATTTTGACATTGGCAACGCAGAATAAGGTACAACCACTAAATTGCCCTAACGCAATTTTAACAGCCCTAAAATAAATAGGCCTACATAAATTGTTGCATAAAATGAAAATGCCCATATAAAGTATGCTAAAGTACCTCTACAAATGTGTACTAATGGTTGGACTCCACATAAAACATTTAAGACAATACAGCTTATTGTAGGTGTCCTATAATAATAATACTATAATATACTAACATTATAAAAACAGTTTCCCAGGAGGTATACATAATGTTACATACAATTGCAAAAATAAGTTAATGAAATAAATAAATGCAGAAAATACATTTAATAAGCTCATTAGTGTAAGGTGGCCAGATTTTCTAAATGAAAACCTGGGACATTTCCTAGTTCAATGGTCAAAAAATCATTAAAATCTAATTTCTTATTATCTGAATTAAAATACGGGGACAAAACCTTTTTTAAATTCTTCTTATTTGTTGTTTTTAGTATTTTTTCTTGTTTTCAGTACAAATATCTTAAAATCCTTAAATCATAAATTCTTATAATAATACGCATTATTTTTACTTGGTATTTTGTCAGTGACTCCTCCTTATTCAGTCAGTAGGTTTCATCTTGTGGTGGCCACATTTGAATATTATTCTTTTTTTAAAATCTAGGGAACTGTGTTATGGTTTTATCTTTCATCTGCTTGCTTTCTGATTGGTTACTGTTTTGTTTCAGGTGACAATCTACAGTGTTTTGTACACGGGGCTTCCCCCACACAACAGGATTTCTGCTCGATTTGCAATCAGAGCGGCCCCGACATGCTTCCGAGCAGATTCAGACGCGCTTAACGCACCACATGAAAATCTGTTAAGATAATCGGTGCAACCACAAAGACGATCGGGACTCTACCTAGGATTGTCGTAAGGGGGAAAATTGGCCCGAATATCTTGTGGTGTGTACCCAGCATAAGCAGTGATGATAAAAACTGATCAATGGCTATTTACAGTCCTGCATTACTACAGTATCAGTTTGATTTTGGGTTTGTTTGCATCCCCCACAATTTTGCATTTACCCGCCCATACATGTGCATCACTTTTCACGCAGTATTAGACAATCAGAGTAAACGCTCATTGGCAAACAAATTCTTTGAACTTCCTTTCATTCCCTTTGGACATGTGCTGAAGATACAAATATGTCTGCCAGAAAGGCTGCATGTTTCATGATTTCACCGGCATTAGAAGGGGCTTCCTTTGCTCTATCACAATGTTGTGCAATCAAATACTGGCCAGTAGATGAGAGATACCCACCCCAAATGTAGCCTTGAATCACTCTCACTTGAGGTCAGTTGCAAGCCAAATTCCCAAACTCAATCCCAACCCTCAGATCCTTCTCTTACTGGGGAGAGACATCATTGCACATGATGCACTCTTTACCCAAAGGTTCTATGGAGGGGTGTAGACTGTTGTGGGAGCGGCCGTCCCTCCATCTTGGTTTACAAGGCAATGGCGGAGGCAGTCGGGGGCCACATGCCCTGCCTTGACTGATTACATGGGTCCCATCGGGTCCCTCGTCTGTTCAGGGGCCAGTCTCTGCTGCAGCAGCATCGTCATCAGCAGCATGTTCAACCTGACGTACTTGGGTAAAGTGAAAGGGGGCTGCTGCTCATTTTGTCATAAATACAAACTCTGCCCGCTCTGCTTCTGCCAATGCTTGAGCCAGTGTGCATGGGGCAAATAAGCGGACATGCTGTCGCAGCTTTTCTGAAAGCAAGGCTTGCAGAAATGCGTGGAGAACTTTCTTCTTCTGTGCTGCTGGTGCGGACTACAGGTACCCTTGCTGCATGTAAAACTGCACATCCTCAGCTAAAGCATCACATGCTCTGTCCTTCTTCATCTACCTCCCAGGTTCTCCTTTCTTTGCTCTCCAGTCTGTCTTTCACCGTTGGCCTGTATGCAAGGAAGTTTTGCGTCTGGACAGATCACACATCATGACCTGTCCTGCCGCTACTGTTGGAGGCAGGAAGAATGAGAAAAGGCCGCAGACGATGTTGTGGTATGGCAAGTTGGCTTAGGGCTGTAACCCCTGTGCCAGTTCTATTGGGCAAGGTGCCAGCAAAATATTGAGCTCTCTGTCCACTGCTATGTCCACCGCATGGCATGAAACAACCAATGCAGCTATAACAGTACCTGGTTGGGGCACCCATTAAATGCGTGTGGGTTGACGTCCTGGGGCCCATCCTGATCTCATAGGCTGGGATGAGGTATATGCTAATTGCCATTAAATTCTTTACTATCTCCCGGCTTGACATACTGTACAAGGCTTAAGGCTACTCCTAAACTAAAACACATGTTTGAGCTGTCTCAACTGAAAATAACTTGCATGTACAGATTTTTTAAATATGCCAGTGCCATTGATTTGTGGAAATGATCAAGGTTATCAAAGTCAGCTCTCTGTAGTTTGTCAACATTAAAAACAAATGCACGAGGTTTGCAATTAGCATAAAACCCCCAAACCAGCTGCCTATAAAAGCTTTAAGCAGTTCAGCGCTTGTCCACAGAACATTTTGACAGTTCGTCACCAAAGCAGAACAGCTCGAAAATAAATCCATTATCCTATTTATTACCGGTAATGTTTTGTTTTGCATTTTCGATTTGGAAGGTTTTGCTGTCGGTGGAGGAAGTCAGATGTGCTGTGTGTCCACCTGAGTAACAGCTGTTGGTGAAAATAATAGATACACACCAGTAATGTATTTTTGTAAGATACTTAAACATCTTAATTAAACTAAGGCCTAGTCCTGGCTTTAGCAAAGCCTTGTCTGTGGAACCAGGTCTGTGTCCAGAAGCGTACGCCATACTTGACCAAGGTGCAGTCACCACAGCAGAGAGTCTGGTCGAGCATATGTTCTCTTGGTTTGGGGTCCCTGTTGAGATCCACAGTGATGTAATTTTAAGGCAGTTTCACGAGGTGTGTCGTCTCCTGGGGATACACAAGACAAGCACCACTCCCCTTCATCCGCAAAGTGATGGGTTAGTACAGTGGTTCTCAATCCTGGTCCTGGAGCCCCACTGCTCTGCACATTTTGTATGTCTCCCTTGTTTAACACAGCTGATTCAAATCATCAGCTCATTAGCAGAGATCTCATTGTCTGTCAGATAAGAGAGACATACAAAATGTGCAGAGCAGTAGGGCTCCAGGACCAGGATTGAGAACCACTGGGTTAGTAGAAAGTTTAAATCGTACTTTAATCACCAAGTTATCCATTTTAACCAGGGAGCACCAACATGACACACTAGGACAGGGATGGGTCCTGGAGGGCCGGTGTCCTGCAGAGTTTAGCTTCAACTTGCCTCAGCACACCTGCCTAAAAGTTTCTAGTATGCCTAGTAAGACCTTAATTGGCTGCTTCAGGTGTGTTTAATTATGGTTGGAGCTAAACTCTGCAGGACACCGGCCCTCCAGGACTGAAGTTGCACATCCCTGCACTAGGACTAAGCCTTTGTTATATTAGGACATTCAAGTAGTTTTTTCAAACATACCTCACAATAAACAATACTGATGTGCATCTTGTGACAAAACAATGTCACAGATATATGTTAAGATATGCCAGGAAACATTCTGGGAACCAGAAATTGTTAGCTGGGAACGTTTTGCACACGATTATCCACCGTGTGTTGGTAAGCGGCGTACTACAGTTTGCTTTGCCGATTGCAAAATGTGATGGGGTAACAGTTTGCCAGAATATACCCTGATCCCGTTGGTAACAGAAAAGACTTATACATTAGCCTGCCACAGACTGGTAAGATCTGCCGGTTGCAAGCGGAAGAGAAGTAAAGACAGCTGTCAAATCGGACACTTGCTGCTTGCCGTTGGGATGATCGCACTGAAGTGAAATAGATGTAATATTTGTAAGATATGCAAAATGTTTTAGCAACCAGAAAAACTTTGTGCTGACATGTTGTGTGCTGGTATATATGGTTTGAAATAAAATAAACACAAAAATAAAGTTACAGATAAGCATCTACTACTATTAAATACCAAATAAACTGAGGCCTATATTCTTCTCACTTTTATTTTATTAAATGACACTGTATAACATATTATGGTTATATAAACAGAGTTATACTCTTAAAAAAAATCATGAATTTATGAGCACTAGTGGTACTAGAGGTGTCAGGATAAACCTGAAACACACGTGATTGTTGTTGTCATAGAGTGTCTGGCCAATAAGAATAAAGTGTCATCAACAAGGCTTTCGAAGCCAGGCCGCTGGTCTTGTCTTGCTCGCGTGGTGCATTGATGGCACAAACCGGCTGCGAAAGTCTTGATGACAGCAAATATTAAATTTTTATTTAGAAAGTAAGAAGAAAAAGCTTTAACAGTGATACAACATTGCACCCTTAGTAACACACAGTAACACTGAAATATCTGTTCTATAAAAACCTTTGTCATCTGTTTGAAGAACACACATTTTGTAATGCTTGTATGAAATAATATACCACACAAATTCGGACCTATTTTCAAATGCTACTGTTTTAATCAAAACTGTGATTATTATGAAGTAATACATTTGTTCTGAACAAGCTTGACACGATTAACATTTCCAGCAACCTATCAGGAGCTTCTGAGATCCAATCCGCCTAATGATCTCAGATGTAAAAGTCTTTCACCACACATAAAAGACAGGTTTCTTGGAGTCGCCGGTATTGTTGTGTTGCGAGTGCCTCTATACAGCAGGCTGAAATAATGCCTGAAGATCACAAAGCGATCGCTGCAGCATTAAAGCCAGTTTCTCAGCGTTTGTTTCCTCACAGCAGTTGAAGGCAGTGATGGAGAAGTGGACATGATCTTGCTGTGGATTGTAGCACACTGCGTATCCATCTGGAACCAGCGGTCCAAAACACATCACACTGTCTGTGTTGGTGGGCACCTGTGAGAAAAATATGAACACCAAAGTAACTAAACTTATACAACATTTCTTATGTTTCTTGTTGCAGGTTAAATTTTTCAACGAATGTGTGCAATTTGCTTGTTGATAATAAACATTTAAACTGTTATCCATTGTATTTTATGTTGTTGGGTATCACAAAACGAAATATAATACGAAAAAGTACAGCGGTTTGCAATGATTCTCACGCTGGGGAGAGAATTTACCAAAGCAGCCTTGAGAGCATTGAAAGTGACTAGAGAGACGAGTAAAGTACAGTTCTGAGAGCGCAGATTATAGATAGATAGATAGATAGATAGATAGATAGATAGATAGATAGATAGATAGATAGATAGATAGATAGATAGATAGACAACCTAACGTTATCATAACTTCGTGTAGAAAGTAAACAAACAATTAACATACTCGTGCGTGCTGGCTTGAGGGGGTCCATGATTTATTTATCTCCACATATATCATAAATAATAATTAGCATGGTAACTTTGCAGTATACCACATTATATAACCCACCAGTTTGCTAAGCTAACAGACTGAATTAGTGATACTAGGGACTGGATGGCACATAACTTTCTTATGCTAAACTCCAATAAGGCTGAGATACTTATTATTGAACCAAAGCTTATCCATGCTTTTATGACCTTTAGAATAGACTATTGTAACTCGTTACTCGTGGGATGTCACGCAAATCAGGTAAATAAGTGCATTTCATTTGCAAATGGACCCCGCAAATGTGACTCTGTGACATCGCAAACGACTAAAAAGTGAGCCATGAGCCTATTCTGTACATATCTGTTTCTATTTGCACTCGACTGTACTTGGTACATATTGGTTTATAGCTGCACTTATTCATATTCTCTACACTCCTGCTTACATTTGTTTATACTTTTGGATGTATCATGTATGCGTGTATATGTGTGTTGAGTTGTAGATGTACAATGAAAATAAAAGGCATCCTCTCCACTTCTCATCTCCTCCCACTCCTCCACTCCTCTCCTCTACTATATTAATCCTGTGGCTCAGGATCTTTTACTAAGTGCCAAACTTTAACTTGACGTGGTCATGACAATGAAGTTACAACTTTTATAGAGACAAAAGTTAGTAAGTGACTCTGTACGAGTACCTGTCCTGTTCTGAGCTTCCAGTGAGTGGCCAGTCCATACGCCGTGTCCATGAAAAGTCTCGGCACACTTAGACCCTCCTCAATAGCTTGCAGTTTAAGACCCAACAGATGGCGATCAATACCCTCTCCCATCAATGCCTTATTAAAAAAACAATCATTATAATAAATTAAACCACATGAGAATACTCTGGTTGGATTAATAAATATTAACTTTGGAGTGGAGTGTCTCTTGACTAGTTTTCATCATGTTGTGTTGGGGTTGGTCAGCAAGCAAGATGTTTGTACAGTTTTTAAATATAGGGCACATTCACCTGTTCAGTGAGGATGCTGTAAGCATCAACAGCTTCTCTCAAGAGCTCCACTTTGGTTTCTCTCTGAAACACACAAACACACACACAATCATCACCTCATAAATATCAATTAAAATCTCCTTTTGGTCTCGATCATGTTTATTACTCACAGAAACAGTGTCATCATCAAAGGCCTGTATGAAAGTCAGCATCTGATTGGTTGGAGAGCGGATGTAATCGGTGCGTCCTCCTCTGAACATCCTCAAAGAGGCGATGTCACACGCTGCACAAACTTCACTGTGAACTCTAACAAAACAAAAACACACAAACCGTTTTCATGTTAAGGTGTTTTTTGTTGTCGTACGAGCTCACATATAATTTTTTTCTCTTGGGAGCAAATCGCTATTCATACAGTCAAATCTTGTCGTGAGTGACTGCGTCTGAATTATTTTCGCATAAACTCACTTGTGACGTTTGCGAGAACTCACAACAATCCGACCATCAGAATTTGCACCGTGTAGCACATGATTTTAATTGTCGAAGGCTGATGTGAGAACAGTGTGTGTATAAAGTCTCACCTGTAGTAAGCCAGCTGTATCGCCACCTGGATGAAAGAGTTTGGACTCAGTTTGAGCTGTTTGGAAAACTCTTTTCCAAAACGTTGAAAGTTAAAACATTTGATGTCCAGATCATTGATGAGACTGCGGGAAGAAATGACAAGTTACTGATATTATTATTGAGATGACTTTAAAACGATTTTAAAGGCAAAATCATCATTCTGTGTTGTTCACATTTAGGAATTAAAAACAAAATAACAAGCTTCATAAACAAACAGCTGGACTCACATATCCAGGTTTTGTTTGGCCATCTCAATATCCCATTTGATCTCAGGGTTAATGTAGAAGTAGAGTTTTTTTGGCATTGGCAAAGGAACTAAAGGTGCTCGTACCCGATCCGGTTTCTGACTGAAAGAACGATCAGTGACAAACACATTGTGTGACCCGGACAGTCAGTACTGACAGAGATTAAAACTGAATTGCGATCTGTGTGTTTTTGAATACCAGTAGTGAAGAACATGATCCAGCAATGTGGATATGGGCGGACCCTCGGCTGTCGCATGTTCATACAGGAGACCCCAAGAGCCGTCTTCACCAACGACAAACTGAAAAAGAGAAAAATGAACAGAGACTCGTGTCAGATTATCAAACAACACACAGCCAGTATGATCATATTTACATACAGGGCCCTATTTTAACGATCTAAGCGCATTGTCTAAAGCGCACAGCGCAACGTCTAAATGGGCGTGTCCGAATCCACTTTTGCTAATTTAACGACGGGAAAAATCATTTTTGCGCCAGCGCATGGTCGAAAAGGGTAGGTCCTATTGTAATGGGAGTATTTTGGGCGTAACGTGCAGTAAACCAATGAGAGTCACAGCTCTCATTCCCTTTAAAAGCAAGTTGCGCTGGCGCTATGTCTAATCCCTATTTAGATAACGGACTTTGTAAACTGAAAAACTAAGCGGAGGAAGAAGATCCACAGTTTAAGATTAATGTTAAATAATCGTTTTGTTTTTCACTTGTATTGAAATTGTTATTTTTTTATTAAAACCTTTAAAACCCGTTTTCTTTTAGTCATGGAAGTAAAAAGCAGGCTTGTAATTGCTTTAAATGTATGGCTATCCAATATCATCAAAAATTATTTACAAGTATGTAAGATAAGGTTTGTACTCTAAAAATACTTTATTTGTAACAAACAGGAGATAAAGAAATTACAAACGGCTCTCCTCACGTTTCAGCACTTTGGACAGCGGTTTTTTTAGCAAAGAGTTTTTTTAAGCATTACTTACAAATGTTTCTCATCTCGCCATATCCACAGGTACATCATATACAATAAATCCGTGAGGTAGCATTAAAAAAAACATTTAAAAACAGACGCATTTGTTTAAAGCAAAGCATTTATTTACTTATCAGGCTGCAGGTGAAGCAGCTCTTTGCGCCTTCTAACGTCTCATAATCAGTCCTAATTTATAAATATGTCCAAGAGACTCAATAATAATCTCTTAAATTCAATCCTTTAATCTTTCATATTTAAAAGCATTTTTGTGCTGCTGTGCATTTATGTACTTTGTGATAAGCAAACCCGCGTTGTCCTCCCGTTTATAGGCGCGTATTACTAATGCGCTCTTTAAATAACATAAAACACATTGCGCCATTGACTTTAGACTTTAGACCAGGTTTTTGTTGGTCAATGGCGTAGTCTATTTTAATTGCCTCAAAATAGCAACGCGCCAACAATGCGCCTGAACACACCTCGTTTTTCAGACCAGAACGCCCATGGGCGCAAAGGGGGCGCAAATGCATTTGCTATTTAAACAACGCGGCGCTAAACGTGAAAATTAGGGTGGAAACTAGCGAAAGACACTTGCGTCGCGCATTGCGCTGCATTGCGCCGGGTGTAAGATAGAGCCCATAGTATTAATCTTACATACATTATCATTGAGAAACTCAACTCAAATAAAAACAGATGTTATATTAAATCTATCGTGTGCTGCTGTCTTTTATATCAGGCATCCAAAAATGTATTTCCCATTATTCTATGCTGTGCTTCTTCATTGTGTCATACTAACAAATTTATTACATTGAGACCTATTACATTGCCTCTGTACATGTTCTCTGTATACCGATAATAAAGTTGATTTATCAGAAGCTCTCGTATCACTACCCCATTATCACTTCACATACATCACCTGTAGTGTCTTGTCAAACCAGCGGTTTCCACTGTTGGAATAAGTCCCACCACCATGCAAGATCTGTGCCGCCATTCGACTAGAATACCTGCCAATCATTCATCATGTGCAAACACACCATCAATAAAAAGTCTTCAAAATAAGACAGACAGACATGTAGACAACTTAAGGTCTCTCCCCACTGCCAGCAATGCGGAAAAGCAGAAGGAATAGCTGAAATAAAAAAGGATATTCTTACTTCTCATCAGAAATCCTCATGACCGGTGAGTCCAGACACAATGTAAAGAGAGATTTCTCGATCAGCCTTACAGACTCTTTATTGATTTTATCTGATCAGGACAAAACAAACATGTTCACACACGCACACACATAACATGATACTGTATATCACATTAATGAAAAGGTTATTAGTCAGTCATTGAAATGCCTTATTTTCACAAATGGCTTTCAATTGGTATTAAACACATTTGAGGGGAATGCATGTGGCTGCCACATTTGGGTTGTATTCAAGCCCAAGTACTCACAAGGGACACAAGTTAGTACCGTAGACTGTAAAAATATGGACGTAGTCTCCGTGACGTCACCCATAGGTTTGGGAAGAGCTTTTTTGAAGCCAATAGTAGGCGCCAATATTAGGCGGAGCCTGCTGTCGCCATCTTGGCATTGCGTCATTATGCATCACCCCCCCCCCCATATCAGTTGACCACTAGCTCCGAGGTCAACAAATCGACTTCTGCTGAAAGTCCCGAGGTCAAGTTACAACCATTTCATGTATTTAATTCTACTGTTGTTGTTTTATATTTGTCTTTTTACAGATTTATTTTGCTCATATTGGAAAGCACTTAGATCACATGCTTTCACATCATGCTTACAAGTTTAGCTGCCCTTTAACCATTTACAGTTTTGTAGGCCATGTTGTTCCCCTTCTGTTTTTGTAGTAAAAGTTAAATGTGCATGTCACCTTTGAGCAGACGAGTGTAGGCCTGACCCCAGGTGTGCCGATGCTCGCTGGTCAGAATTCCAATCGGCTCTTTATCCGTTTTCCATGACTGAGAGCGAATCCGCAGTAGTTGCGAGTGAATCTGACTCTCTGTCAATGGCGTACCATCACTGTTGTACACATCCAGCTGAAAGAACTACACACATATACATATATATTCATTAATTACCGCCCATCTGTCTTTAGTTACTGAAAAATGTCCTTCCTTAGCACAAACAAAGGTGTCGTTCCTTAATGTCCTTAAACAGGACTCAACATATTAAAGCTTCAATCAGCATAAAACCACTGCAATGAGTTCATAACGAAGACTATTTAGATATTATAATGATCATCACATCACGATATGTCCAATTTCAAACCTTTGGTATTTGAATTATTGACATTAGTCTGACTTACCTGGTAGTTCCTGACTACAGTAATGTGAGTCGGGCCGCGACGTGGACGACCGTAATGAATCACATGATCATGTTTGGGTCCTGGAATTCGACAGGATGAGAAGAGCTGAGGATACAACTCCATACATAACGGCTGTCCGCGCATGTACTCCACTGCCAACTGACCACTGGACAACAGCACAAAGAGAGATGAGATGAGAAAGAGCAATCATATTGACTTACACACAGTAACAGTGTGATATATTTAGAAATAACTGGACCATTTTAGGCTTCAGTGTCACTGCTGGACAGAAGCATGAATTACAAATTCTATTTAAACAATGATCCGTGCATTAATTGTAGGCTACAAAAATAAAGTCATGAGACAAACCTGTCCGCCTTAGCTTTAAAGTCCAACAGTCCTGCTATGAGCTTTGAAGCAAATCTGCACAAAACAGCCATAAAAAAATGTAGATTAGCAGTTTAATAATCATCTTTTCTAAACCATAAATAATGACTTTATTATAACATTAAAATAACTTAATAATGAGTACTGATTGATATTTGCCTTGGCCAAAACTTAACTTCCGATCTGTTTTTGTTTATTAGTCTGGCTATAGACGGTTTCATAGGACGCACGTGCGATGACGCGATAACACATCTGAGTGGAATTTAACTTCCGGTCTGTTTATTTAATGGTGTAACTAGTGACTAAACTAAACTCTTGAACAAATACCTCGTCGAAACGAACAAATGTTTTGGTTTCCTAAAATAAGAGAAGACGGCGATCATAGATTACTGCTATTTGATGTGAGGTTTGGCAGCCAATCTGTAGTTAACATTGTATAAATTATATAGTACACATTTATATGACTTAGCTATTATTTGAAATATAAAGTAATCTACGTGTTGTTTATTTAGCTTTTTATCAGAAATAAACTACTCTAAAAGGACTTATTAATTGTTTATTAACTGTTATTAATTCTTTGCTGAGTTTACTGGAAGTTACGTTTGTTCCACGAAAGCCATTTGTTTATGTTGTTACTGCTGAAACCATCTATAGTGGCTAAACTGACCTCTGGAAAATATTTCTTGTGTAAAATAAAAATGTTTGGGTTTCTAAAAGATGAGGAGAGACGGTGAGCATTAATCACTAAAAGTATGAGAAGAAGTTTGGCGGTAAGGCAAGAATTTAAGGACCTGTAGTTAATTCATCTTACTCAGTAACATTAACTCAGTGTAATGGTTGATACGATTTAGCTATCATCTTTTTTAGTCAACTGCAGTGGACAGATGACGTTAATCTTCTGTTGTGAGTAATGTTATACGTTAAGCCAACAATCTCAAACAGAGATGATACTAAAAAAAGGCATGGAAAAACGACAGACCCTAGTTTACCCTCCTAAGTTATATGACCACAAAGAGTTGATTTTTGTGTGATATAACTCATTCTGTGTTAGTGTAATTAAACATTTTAAATGGTATTAAAGTGATTTAAAATGAACATGTACTGGCATTAAACAACATCCAACAGCAGTGATCATAACCAAAACAAGAAACATCACCTAACATCCACACAAGAAAGAGACTGATGATCTAAACAAGACTTGACCGCTCATTACAGGCCACATTTATATCATTAACTCTGTCTGTGTTTGTGTTTGTATTTGGGCTGTCACATACACCAGTTGACCTCTCCAGTCTGTAAAGTCTCGTTTTGGCAGTGAGATGGCTGGGTTTGAGTGCACCGCTAAGGGCTGCCTGCACTCCAGATATGCCCACTGCACCCACCAGTCTGAAATCTAAAAAACACACACAGTACAACACGCACTTAAGTAAAATATGGTAATCAGTGTAAATCATGTGTAACAGTTGTTGAGACTCTCACCCAGTTGTGCGAGTGTTTAGCTCGTTTGATCAGCTCATTCTGCAGTTTTTCACCCAGACCTCCGGGACGGCCGAACTTTTGTACGATCCCGCGGGTGTGCTCGAGCTCATCGGGCGGTAAAAGCGGCTCCAGAGCCCGTAGGTAACGCTTCAACGTTCGCTCGAGCGGAGGAACCGGCTGAGGCGGAACCGTGTGGGCCCGTCTGATCCCAATCTGACAAACAGCGCACGACACTTTAAACATTCACTCAGAACTTACAGCTTAACTTATATGAAAGATACGACTGAGTTCAAATTTAATCTAGACAAAGATGTTATTATTAATCAAACATTTCATTTGATCAACATGACTAATTACGCCTTAAATAGGGCAGAGTGGGTTTATAAAAGAAACACTGTAACGTTACTCACCCGTAGTGTAAACACTGAAGAGCTGACAGGAAGTTTCTTTAAAATCATCACTGTGTGTTTGAAGCTCACACTGAAGCTGTAAAGTTGTGCAAGTGTGCACTTTACTAACACTCTGAGTCTTCATCAATCTCACACAAATCAAATACTGACTTTACTGCTGCACAAGCACGAGCTGGTTCCGTTGTTATAATCGTCAAAATTCGGATGAAGTTCGTGAGCTGCAGCACGCAGATCGCGGGTGTGGACACTAGACACGTGCGCACTGTTTAGTGTTCATCATGTACGGCCGTAATCTCTAGTGTATATGCGCACTATTTGGTGTTTATCATATAAGACCGTATTCTCCAGTGTATGTGTGCACTATTTAGACCGTATTTTCAATTATTTCAATAATAATAGTAATCTTAGTAAATACTAGGTTAACGTGAGATTCCTTATGACATAGGTATCATATAGAAGACATATATGATGTCTATGCCTTATGACAAAGAATAATTTTTCAGGTCGAAATAACAAGTAAATGGAGACGAAACGTTTCTGTAAAATCCGTCTTGTACTTCGGTACTTCTGTACTTATTTGTGGCTAGAATGGATACAGCTAATGTTACAGCCAAAATGTTTTCCATTAATCCTACCCCAAAGGCCCAAACCTAAACCTAAACCCAACATCTCGCGAGATGTGTCCCGACCCGTATCCCATCTAGCCTTTGCCTGTCGGCGCGGCTCCCGAACAGCAAGTGGCGCTGTGTCGCGCTGTATCAGCGGAAAACGGCGAATGGAGGGAAATTTCATTGTTGTTGACAGCTGCTGTTCGCGTTTCTTACGAGACATAAGTACAACACCGATCTTTAACAGTTTAAGTGATCATCCTGACAGCAGATTTAAATCTCAGAGAGATGAGTGATAGAAGCTCGTAATCTCCAGGACAGCAGCACAGAGAGATGAGTGTTCAATCCAGCAGATATCAGATAGAGACATTACTAATCGAAGCCGTCAATCAAACCGATGCACGGTAAGATACGCATGTAACGTTAATGTACTGCACTGCACTCTATTTAGCTGTACTTTACTTTACTGTACTGTACTGTACTGTACTGTACTGTACTTTATATTTAAACAATGCAAAACTTTTTTGATTGTTAAACTAGGAATTTAAAACGAATGCGTGTGCCCTGTATCATGTTGTTGTAATAGTATAATTAACGTTAATCAGATTTAAACAGAATTCTGCTTTTGGGAAAAATAGCATGAGAGGCAGGACTAAGGTTTGATTGTCAGTAAATCATTTTTAATATCAATTTAATATTATAATATTAGTTTAACTTTTTTGCATGAATTATAGCTTAGGATCATGACACATTGGTGTGTTTCATTGCAGAAAATCAATTAAACTATAATTCATTATTAAATGACATAAACAGTTCACACAGACTGACTTCATCTAGTGCAGGGGTCTCCAACCTTTTGTGAGCTAGGGCTACCACAATGGATAAAACAATCTGGAGGGGTACTTTTTGATATAGTCTACTCAACACTTTTTTGTTTTACTTGTTAATTTTATTTTATTTTATTTTACTTATTAATATTTTTTGATTTACTTGATAATATTTATCATTGTTTAAAATGTTAACATACATAAGAGAAGCCAAGCTAATATGTAATAAATAAATATTACAATTGAGACTATTAACAGAATGTGCTTTGGGGGTGGGCACCTCACAGACTCTGTGCGGGCAAATGTTGGAGACCACTGATCTAGTGTGAGTAATAAGATTGGTCTGGTGTGGTTAGGGTTGCAAAGAGGCGGAAAGTTTCCAGTAAATTTCCTCAAACTTTACATTGGAAATTAATCTGGGGAATTTATGAGAATTTACAGGAATTTATGGGAATTATTTGGAGATTTATATAAACTATATCATATGCAAAAATAAATAAACATTTTGTTTAGTCATAAGCAGACATGCATGCAACGTTATACAAATTTTGTAGAATCCTGATACTAACACTCATCGAGCCTAGTTTTTTTAAAAATCAAAAATTCTTCAGAAATCATTCTAATATTAATGAATTCTGAAGGATTTTTGATCAGATAAATGCAGGCTTGAAGAAAAAAAGAGCCTTCTTAAAAAATAATTTATATTATTACATTAAAGGCGGAGTCCATGATTAGGGATGCACCAATAGGATTTTTTGGGCCGATTCCGATTTAAACAGACAACTTCTGGCCGATGCCGATACCGATATTAAACACTTGTATACTATACAGTTGGTCTATTAGCTAGTTTATTTCTGCATCAAATAATTTTTACTGAACATGGATTGGATCTAATTAACATTCAACTGACCAACATAATAAGAGAGGCACAAATTAAAACAAATATAATAAGACAGCATGACAACCTTCAAAGGTGGTTTTTGCTATTCAGCATTTATTTTATTAACAACATTAACTCGTTTTTTTTTACATATAATGGATTTCTTTAAGCAGTTAATTAATAGGCCGATACCGATTGTTTTTCTCGTGCTATTGCCCATATGCCGATGGTTTCAAATTCATCAAAAATCGGCCGATAAATATCGGTGGCCGATACATCGGTGCATCACTATCCATGATGTTTGAAAGCCAATGTTGATATTTGAAATCACCTAAACAAACACGCCCCTACCCCAATAGAATCTGGACCATCTGTTAATAGACCCGCCCCACACATACGCAACCCGGCATTTGATTTGATTAGATTGGCTATAAGTGTGTTTTGGTAGTCGGCCCGTCTTCTTTTCCAAAGCGTTTTTCAAACATCGTGGACTCCGCCTTTATAGTAGTTTTCATAATAGTGGTTTTGGGGTACTTTTTAAAATTATCTCACCTAAATGTTTTCTCAGTTAGTATAACTTTGACATTATTTTGTGTGCAAGATTCAAAAAATGATCTTTCCATGTTATGGAAGAATGCAAGTAGATGCAGGGGGTGTGGCCTTAATGGCGCTTCAGTAAGCGATGTGCTGTGTGCATGTGACTGAGTAAATTGTGCAGGGTAGAAATTCAAATGAAATTACATTAAATCTTATTGTTTTAAACAAAATTATGCTGCAAGATTTTTTTACTACATTTAAGTTCTTTGTTATAGGCACCAAGTTTATTCCTGTATGAATTCCCATATATTTAATTTCGGGTATCCTGGAGAGGTGACGTCTCTGAACCCCAACGTCTCGATATCGGGGTGCCTCAAGACTCTGTGCTTGGACCACTGCTCTTTTCGATTAGGGCTGTGCAAAACTATCGATACAGCTAACTATCGTGATAGTTAGCTGTATTGATAGTGTATCGCTATTTTGATATCTACTATCGATATATTAAAAAACATCAAATCCCTCTGTGTGCGACAAACGACCTCCTCCGCCGCTGCTGTAGTTGTCACTGTCCAGTTGTCTGCCATATACAACCATTCGGCCAATGTCTCCGAAGTTAGAGGGAGTGAGAAAAAGGCAGAAAATGTAAAAAACCCTGCAGCTTTCAAAGAGCTGCAGTTGTTCAGCTCTATTTTTTTACATTTTTGATAAAAAAGAAAAAGTATTGCAATGTATCGCAACATGCAACGTATTGTATCGTGATACATTGTACCATGACCCATGTATCGTGATGCATATCATATCGGGAGGCCCTTGCCAATACCCAGCCCTATTTTCGATATACATGACATCCCTGGGCTCTGTCATTCGAAAACATGGCTTTTCCTACCACTGCTATGCAGACGACACTCAACTCTACTTGTCGTTCCACCCTGATGATCCCACGGTTTCTGCCCGCATCTCGGCATGCCTTAGGGACATCTAACTCTGGATGAAGGATCACCATCTCCAGCTTACTGCTTGCTTGTCATATCATCTGAACCAAAGATTCAGCACAACCTTTCCATTCAGCTAGGTTCCTCGACCTTCCAGGATGGCCAAAACCTGGGAGTGGTCATTGATGATCAGCTTAGCTTCACTGAGCATGTTGCCAGCACCGCTCGCTCTTGTAGATTCATCCTCTGCAATATTAGGAAAATTAGACCTGTCCTAAATGAGCACGCTAGGCAGGTCTTAGTCCAAGCTCTTGTACTGTCCAGGCTGGACTACTGCAATGTGCTACTGGCTGGACTTCCAACCTGCACAACCAAACCCCTACAGATGATTCAGAACGCAGTGGCAAGAGTGGTCTTCAAAGAACCAAAGAGGGCGCACGTCACTCATCTCTTTGTCAAGTTACACTGGCTTCCTATAGCAGCTTGCATCCAATTTAAAGCTCTGCTCCTGGCCTTTAAAACCACCATTGGGTCAGCACCCCCTTACCTTCACTTACTTATACAGCCTTATGTACCCTCTCGATCCCTGGGCTCTGCCACAGAGAGGCGGCTTGTGATGCCATCTCAAAAAGGGAAAAAAACATTAGCGCGTACCTTCTCAGGAGCTGTTTCACAACTGTGGAATGATCTGCCGGTCACGACACGATCTGCTGACTCCGTAGCTGTCTTAAGAATTGGCTAAAAACCCATCTCTTCTGCCATTACCTCACTTCCTATGACTTACTATCTTTCTCTATTTTTCCTTTCTCTTTATCTGTACATTTATTTAAAAAAAAAAAACACTAACCAACTCTTGGCTATGTATACTGTGTTGGACTTGATCAGACTATTTCTAGTACACTTATGTATTGCTGTTCTTGTGTTGATATAATTGCTTCTATTGTTTACCTCATTTGTAAGTCGCTTTGGACAAAAGCGTCTGCTAAATGAATAAAAGTAAATGTAAATTTTCCCATGGAATGTTTCCAGCTTTGAAAATTACCAGGATTTTGCAAACCAAGGTGTAGTAGATATAGATATTAGGGATGCATATCAATTAATCGCGATTAATCTATAGCAGAATAAAAGTTTTTGTTTACATCATATATGTGTGTGTACTGTATATAATAACTTTGTATAGTTAAATGCACACACATGCATGTATATATTTAAGCAATTTTTACATGTGTATATACATTTGTATATTTGTGTATAATTTATATTATATATAAAAATAAATACTTAATATATAAATATATTTTTTTCTTAAAATTATGCATGCATGTGTGCATATTTATATTTACATAATTATTATACACAGTTCACACACATATATGATGTAAACAAAAACTTTTATTCTGCTATAGATTAATCGCGATTAATTGATATGCATCCCTAATAGATATATTGTATGAATGTATATGATATGAATGTAATCATGTTGACTTGTTTACAGATGTGTGGAGACTCTACTGTGTCAGGGTGCAAATCCTAATGCTATTATTAAGGGGGGTGTAGCAGCGGTTCATTTAGCTGCAGGTAAAGAGTCTGAGAGAGGACTGCGATGCCTTAGACTCATTCTGCAACACGGCGCTGATCCCAACCTCAGGTAACTTACAACATGACATTATATCCATATTTACTCGCCTTTTATACGCTTAATTATCTTATCTAATGTAACACCATTGAACTTCTTCACTTCGTTCTGCTAGCATTGACACATAATTGTGGTGTTTGAACTTACAGTCATATGCAAAAGTTTAGGAACCCCTGACAATTTCCATGAATTTAATTTATAAATATTTGGGTGTTTGGATCATCAATTTAATTTTGATCTATCAAATAACTGAAGGACACAGTACATTTTCAAGAGTGGAATGAGGTTTATTTGACTCCTTTGAAGGGTGGCAACATGAAGGCCTCAAAACAACTCTGAAATGAAATGCTGACTGTGTTTATTCAACAATTCTAGCTCTCATGAAGTGTTCATTTTGACAAAATATTGCTTATTATAAAGCAATGCATTATGCCCAAGCCCCGAACTGTACGTTAGGGGCAATAGTAGTCTAGTGGTAAGAGATTCGGCGAGAGTTGTTAGTTCGAGTATTATCATTCGAGTACACACCGTCGCCGACGAGAACGCCAAACTGGCCGGAAGTCATTCATTTTCAATGTTAGCCGGCAATGAGCAGCGGTCTGTCTTGTGTGGTGTGAGTGTTGAAAAGAGTTGAAATCAGCTCAATTTTATGGAAATGAGTTATGATGCGGTTCGACGGCAACCATTCAGAACGCAGAAACTAATAGAATTCCTCACCTTTCCAGAGAATGCATTTGAGCATCAATTACTCTTTTTCTATAACGTCGTTGGCAGGGCAGCCAGAGCGTTTTTTTTTTTTTTTTGGAAAGCATTGACGTATCCACAATTCAGTTCGGCAACGCATGACATCATCCATTAAAAGTGAATGGGAAGCGTCCGGTGTGAATGTGCCGTAATTGCTCCCCTGGCATTGCAGGGATAGCTGCCCACTGCTCCATATGTGTGTGTGTGTGTGTGTGTGTGTATTCACTAATTACTGGAATGGGTTAAATGCAGAGGTCTCATTTCGAGTATGCATTGCACACTTGACAAGCATGTTATACTTTTACGTTTTGTATACACATAAATGTTTGAATATTCTAGAAAGAATTTATCTTATTATTCATATCTTAATGTATTTCAGTTGTTTTTTCTAATAAACTTGTAGTCATTATAAACATGCTTTGTCTTTCAGGACTAGTGAGGATCTGACACCGTTACACATCGCTGCATCTTGGGGTTGTTATCAGAATCTGCGATTATTGCTAAGAAACGGTGGAGACCCCAATCTCAAAGATCAGGTCAGATATATTCAGATAGCTGGTGGTAAAGTCTTTATTTGTTTTAGGGGTGTACTAAAATAGACGAACTTCGTTGCATGTTTGAACAGCACATTTTTGTATTTGCTAGTGCTGGGTTTCGATTCAATTCCGATTCTCAAGATCTTGAATCGATTATCATTATTCGATCCGACCTGATCCAATCTTCGAGATTTAGATAAGTGTTTTTGAAAAAAGCTTTTTTTTCCAGCTGTTACCCGAATTACAGTTTTCAAAACCACCGCTTGCTCAGGGGCGTTTCCAGCATTGAAGGACATCCGGGGCTTAGCCCAGACCATTTGATGTAAATACAGGGATCACTAGCCTAGATCACCCGCTCTAGCTAGCCTAGAACCAATTAAAACGGCTGCGCATGCTCAGTGTTTTCTTATTAATTTTTTTTAGAATTGTAATTAAATGATTTTTATCAAAAATTCTTCTTTAGTACTTAAGATAATCTTAAAAACATAGGTGTCCCATAGGTGTTTTATTTTGAGATGTCATGAATATGAACAGAAATGCATTTAACATACTATCTCGTATTACAAAAATATATACCACTTAAAGTAAACTTGTACTCACCTTTCATACAAATTTTAGCATATTTCATATGAATGTACTAAAGAACAAAAAATGTAGGCTATATTAAGTACAACATTAGTACATGAAAATAGAGAACTTTAAGCAGATTATGGAAATTTACATTTTTAACTTGAGCTTACTGTACACATACAGTATTGCAGAACATTTAATGATGAAAGGGCAATAATAATGAAATGCATCTCTATTACATTATTATATATTTCAGGAAGCATCTAGTTCTAGGTAACTAAAGCTTCTGGTTGCAAAGCTGTTGAAGTTTTTGACTGAATCAATAATAATTTAGCAAGAATTTGGCTTTATTCCCCAATTTTAGCTCTCAGTGTCTTGATCAAAGGCAATGATTTCGTCCAGGAATCGTAAAATCAAAATGCTTAAAAATGGGCATCTACCGCATTCATCGGATCTTGCTCATCCAACTTCCACTCCGTTAAATCCATGTTAGTAACGAACGTGCTTGCAGCCAGATAATATAATTTATCCAGAAACAACTTCTCATTTCTTTCTGATTGTCTGATAGAATGCATTAATATGTGTCTACGACTTCCCGAGGCGCTGCAAGAAACGACGAAGTGGATGACATCAGAGTAAAGTGAGAGCGATTTGAAATCAGCATCCTCCGCAAGATTTCTTGCGTCACTCTGATTTCATCTGCTTGTAAGTTCTTATGGCGCTGCATAAAGTTGAGTACACTTAAAAAACTCGAAGCAGCTGAACTCGACAGAACTGTCCTGCGTATGCCTGCGCCTCATCCATTAATTGTATTAGGGCTGCACGGTTTGGGTAATTTTTCCCATTGCGGTTATTGCTGCTAATATTGCGATGTGCGATTGCGATTATACTAAATGGTATCATGAGTCAACTTGATGGGTTTTAAGGAAAATCCACACACAGTTTAGCTAAAATGTGTATTTGTAAAACTAGAAATGTTTTCGTATTGCCACGTGATGTAGCAACTGCTCAGTGTCAGTAATCCTAAATCCAAAATACCGCCATACAACAGACATAGAGTTTTTTTTAGCTACCAGATCACTGTCAACCTCCTCTGCATCCATCTTCGCTCTGGTATAAGTGACGACGCACACCACACAAGTGCATGCCACACGTGCACTGCCTTTTTTGTTAGTTTTTCTTTCTTTTTTTAAACAGCAAGGAAAATCATCAAACTGTTATCAGAGTTTGTGTTAACAAGTCCACACATTTATTTATTTGATATAAGTGCAACATTTTGCTGGCATATAATCGCACAGGCTGACATCGCGATTGCGATGTGATTAATTGTGCAGCACTAAATTGTATATAGGAGGACAATTTATCTTTTACTTCTCAGCGTGAGAAATACAAGGTGTGGTGTGTGAACTGACTGAAATGAGCCCAGGTCATGACATTCGGGGCTTGACTCAAAACATTCGGGGCTTAAGCCCCCGCAAAATCGGCTTGCGACGCCCCTGCTTTAACGTTACTGACCGCCATGTTTGTTGTTTTAATGTCCTGAGTTACAGATCGATCTTTAGAAATTAATATGAAAATCGATTCAGAATTGGTGAATCGATTTTTTTCAACAAAGCCCTAGTATTTACTGGTAAAGTCATTCTGGTAAATTTATGTTAATTTACCAAACTTACTGTGTGAAGGAGGCTACAGTAGGGCTGGGCGATTTGACCTAAAATCAAAACCTCGGTTAATCTAACATTTGACATTGGTTACGATTAATAAACGATTATTTTTTGCCTCAGAGTTCACTGACAAGGTTGGAAAGTTTAGGGCACACCTTAAATCAGCCTGCAATGCAATTATTCACATTTTTCCCAAAATAACTGCATTACTGAAAAATATTAAATAGACTTAACTCTATGCAGATGATGTCATTATGTACAATTGATGAAACTTTCAGAATGGGAAGTTATGAACCAAAGAATCATACAACCCCCATGACTAATTATAGACATAAGACACATACATAATAAGTTGTATCCAGATAGCATATTGTAATGAGATGAGTAGGGCAAAATACATACTTGGACTGTATCCTTTACACGTTTCTTGTATTCAATCCATTTTTTCTTAACTGGGCACTGATGTCTAAGACATTTATTCTCATCTGTAATGCTTTTGGTGTTAATGTAGACTAGAAGTTCTCCCGTTCTCTCTCTGTCATCTCTGAAGTGTCTAATTAAACTCACGCGGGCGCGTCTTTTCGCGGTTTTGAGTGAGTGAGATGTGATGACATTACCCGGGCTGCTTAGAGACCCATCGGTAGATTAAACTGCGGTAAAAACCCGATCGCGCATTCCATATTTTCGTCACAGGTGCCTGCACATTCGCGAGTACTTCTTAAAAAAAGTACTGTGCTTCTTTTGGGCACTAGATGATCCTGCTGCTCAGTTAAACAGTGTTTGAGTTCTCCTCCATGTTTCGCTGTGCCACTGACAGGACGGGGCGGAGTTACGCAACATCACACGCAGCAGTTTGTTTTTAAAGGGAAAGTATTAACAGGATTAAAAACCGAAATAACCGACATGATAAAATAATGTCGGTTAGAGGTTCTGAATTTCGGTTTCGGTTATTTTTCGATTAATCGCCCAGCCCTAGGCTACAGACAGCAGCAGGTGCTCCTTATTGGTCTGCTATTACTTGAAGACAGACTACATGGATATAATATACTGATGCTTAACTGTTTACATTCGATTTAGACATAACCAATTGTTTAATACAGAGAAAATAGTGTTGGCATAATTGGTAGGGATGCACCGATATGGAAATTTTGGCAGATACCGATAACTCTTTATATTTGGGGGCAGATAACCGATATATATAGGCCGATAAATATTCATATTATTTTCTCAATGAAAAACTCCCAGACCGCTGACATCTTGTCTTTGCGCTAGACTAGCATACTCTTCTTAAGTAGGGCTGGGCGATTAATCGAAAAATAACCGAAACCGAAATTCAGAACCTCTAACCGACATTATTTTATCATGTCGGTTATTTCGGTTTTTAATCCTGTTAATACTTTCCCTTTAAAAACAAACTGCTGCGTGTGATGTTGCGTAACTCCGCCCCGTCCTGTCAGTGGCACAGCGAAACATGGAGGAGAACTCAAACACTGTTTAACTGAGCAGCAGGATCATCTAGTGCCCAAAAGAAGCACAGTACTTTTTTTTAAGAAGTTCTCGCGAATGTGCAGGCACCTGTGACAAAAATACGGAATGCGCGATCGGGTTTTTACCGCAGTTTAATCTACCGATGGGTCTCTAAGCAGCCCGGGTAATGTCATCACATCTCACTCACTCAAAACCGCGAAAAGACGCGTCCGCGTGAGTTTAATTAGACACTTCAGAGATGACGGAGAGAGAGAACGGGGGAACTTCTAGTCTACATTAACACCAAAAGCATTACAGACGAGAATAAATGTCTTAGACATCAGTGCCCAGTTAAGAAAAAATGAATTGAATACAAGAAACGTGTAAAGGATACAGTCCAAGTATGTATTTTGCCCTACTCATCTCATTACAATATGCTATCTGGATACAACTTATTATGTATGTATCTTATGTCTATAATTAGTCATGGGGGTTGTATGATTCTTTGGTTCATAACTTCCCATTCTGAAAGTTTCATCAATTGTACATAATGACATGCAACATCTGCATAGAGTTAAGTCTATTTAATATTTTTTCAGTAATGCAGTTATTTTGGGAAAAATGTGAATAATTGCATTGCATGCTGATTTAAGGTGTGCCCTAAACTTTCCAACCTTGTCAGTGAACTCTGAGGCAAAAAATAATCGTTTATTAATCGTAACCGATGTCAAATGTTAGATTAACCGAGGTTTTGATTTTAGGTCAAATCGCCCAGCCCTATTCTTAAGCCCGCAACACGTGTCATCTTCGTGCTATGTCACAGAAAGCACCAATCAAAACTTCACATGGCCAGCAATGAGCAAGTGAAGTGGTTCAACAAACCAAAATAATCCATCATTTATCGATTTTCATTTATCGGCCTAATTTTGCTATCAGACCGATAACCGATAATATTAAAAATAAGCAGTTAACGGCCGATAACGATATGTTGGCCGATATATCGTGCATCCCTAATAATTGGACATGTATTTGTTCACTCCCCCTACCATAACCATCATGCATGAGATTTTCAGGTGTAAACATTGAGTAAAGTTCACAGTGTAAAAAGCACAATATCGCCAAACATACTTTATTTGTGTTAAAGTCAAAACTGAGCTGAACATTGTTGTGTAAAGGCTGGTTTGGGAATGATTTGTTTTTGGTCACTGATAAACAGGATGGCAATAAACCGTCAGATCTGGCAGAACAGGAGGAGAACAGTAAATGTGCCAGCCTGCTTCAAGAGTATGAAGCCCACACATCACTGGAGGAGCATGATGCACCCAAATTTCAATACTGTAAGATTTTTTTATGACTAGAATTTAAATCGAAAGCCAACTAAAGACCTGATATAAATAATGCCATCACAGTTGATTTAGCATTAGGGTTAAGAGAAGAAATGAATGTCTTGTAACATTTCGTCGTCTTGTGTTTGCAGCGATTCTGTCTGGTCCATCTATGAGCGACAGCACATTCAGTCTAGAAGCTTCCAGCTCTTGTTCAGAAAGCATCTCAGTCCTGGATCATCCTGGAGTTGAACCATTGAGTAGCACGCGTCTGTCCAATAGATTAAGCGAAAGACCTTTGAACAGAGAGACTCAAGCGTTCTGGCTCTCAGATATATCCGATCTCGAGTCACGTGACTCTCACGGTTGGAATAAGGTCTTGCCCATATTGTCCAGTACCTCTCTTTCTGTCTTGGACAGTAAGAGCAGTGCAGGAGCGTTGACAGCTGTAGATTGTGACAGTAATGAATCTCAGAGCAGCGTAAAGCACCCTGTTCAGCGCGAAGAGAGAAAGAGCGTCAGCTTCAGAGGACGTGATGATTATTTCCCAGTCTCAAGCCCAGATCATCATCTGCATCATCTCTCTCTTGATCAGTCCAGTGATCTTTCAGAATACTCGGGTTTCCTCGGATCAGAGTGCATGGCTACCATCTGCCAAAATCAAGGAATAGATGTCACGTATCCTGATGACGTGTTTGTTTTTTCCAAAGTAGCCAATACGGTGGAGGATGAGTTTGAAAAGACTGTTGTGGGGCCAGGTCTTCTTGATAAGACCCATGATGATGATGATGATGATGATGATGATGATGATGATGATGATGATGATAATGAAGAGTTCAAGAGTACCATTCAACCACCTGTCAGTAGTGGATCTAGTGAATACAACAGCTGTGATAGCAACCCTTACAGGAGTCCAACTGAGAGTTCAGTAAGAAGTGAAGTGTTGTCAAGTACTGAAAGCAATGGACATCCACCTTCAAGTGATGTCTGTAGCCATAAATCAGATCTGCCACAAGGACTTTGTGCTAGAGATGAAAGCCAAAACAGTGGCCGAGAGATGTCAGGTTCAGGCAGGTGTCATAGTGAAGAATTGCATTCATCTACAGCAGAGAGAGATTCTTGTCGAGTCAGGGTTAAGAGCGCTGAAACTGACTTCATTGCAAGTCCGTTTGTCACAGGGAGGACGCGCTCAAGACAGAGTCGATGTTCAGAGAGAATGAGCATGAATTTAGCTTCCTTTCAGTCCAACTGTTCTATTTTCGAGCAGACGCTCCCTACCCCGACTCGCTCACAACGCAGCACCGCTAAATCACCATACACTCCATACAAGTGCAGTATCGATGAAGAATATGACCAAGTAGATGACGTTGACTCACAGATGAGCTCAATGAGTTTGTCATCGAGCTTCGATAGTCAAGCGGATACAAGGCTTTTATCTGACAGTATGGCTGACACCGTCTTAATTCCTAAAAGTGATGCTGATGGCCACGTGGAGAAACATGAAACTTTTCAGACTGTTTGTCCTGAAGAAACAACTGATGATCAGGTGAAACTTTTGACTTCAAAAGAAGTGGAAGAAACCAGAAGAATGGTCCAGATGAACTCTACTGCTTTAGGAGGTACAGAGTCTTTGGCTAAAAGTGGCTCACTTCAGGAAAGTCCAGAAAACGCATCAAGTATAAGCTGTGAATCACCCAAATCACAGAAGAATGTGACAGGGAATCCAGGACACGCATCCGGATGCACACCTAGATACAGCCTGAGTCGACTGTCGGGCCACACGAGACGGCGGACGCTTGCAGACCTTTCTATAATCCCTGGACAACTGTCATATACGGATGTAAGCGAGCCTGTGGAATATCTCTATACTGACACTGAAGACGGCCATGAACTCATCGAGACTCATGTTCCTGTAACGGCCAACACTTCCCTCTGCTCCAGCAGCACCACTAACTCTGATGAGACGCTGCTTTACGACTGGAGATCTCTTCAGCTTACGAGTCCGGACCGCAGCAAAAAACGCCACGGAGCCAAACAGCAGGATGATGTTGAAATGAGCGGATTAACTGACAAGGATCTCAGAAACAAACTCATTGAACTGGGAGAAGATCCAGGACCCATAAATAGTCAAACCCGCCCATTGTATGTCCAGAAACTCAAGAGATCCCTTCAGAAATCAGTCCTTCAGAGTCCAGCAACACATGTCATTGGTGTGTATTTAAAAAAATTTATAAAGATAATCATAAAGCTAAAAAAGAGCCAACACTGATTTACAACTACACAGTTAAATCCACTAAAAAAAGCTGTGTGGCAGCTTATAAATGATTTGATGATGCGATGCCGTGATTTGCTGATGTGATGTGGTGATGTGTTGTGATTCTGTGATATGGTGTTGTGATTCTATAATGTGGTGATATGATATGTAGGGGTGCACCGATAAATGCCGATATACACTAATAATACTTGGTTGAAGACTTTTCTGAATTGCACAATATTATTTACAGCTATTTCATGTACTACGGCTTTTGATCAGTAAGTCCTTATCGATCTGAAATCACTGTTAGGTTGAGTCGTTTAGAACATGCATTAAAAAAGCAACACACGTCAAACATAATCATTATACATATTCTTTATTATCATGAAAATAACTGAAAAGGTTTGAAGAACAGCAATATAAATATATCCTTAAGACATTTCCTGGAGCTGCGTGTCATAGCTGTGTGTGTTTATGGTTCTTCGTCTGCAGCGCATATTGAGTTTCTGCATGAGAGCGCCCTCTGGCTTTTAGATATAGTAGCATTTCACCATAATTCATTGAGAAATATAGCAAACATCATAAGATGATATGAAGGTGCACCCTTAATGATTTGATGTTGTGATGCAGTGATGTGGTGTTGTGATGCAGTGATGTGGTGGTGTGATGCAGTGATGTGGAGTTGTGATGCAAGTGATGTGATGCAGTGATTTGGTGTTGTGATGCAGTGATGCCGTGTTGTGAAGCAGTGATTTGGTGTTGTGAAGCAGTGATGTGGTGTTGTGATGCAGTGATGCGGTGGTGTTGTGATGCAGTGATTTGGTGTTGTGATGTGGTGTTGTGATGCTGTGATGTTGTGATGCTGTGACGTGGTGTTGTGATGCTGTGATGTGGTGTTGTGATTAGGGATCGACCGATATGGATTTTTCAGTGCCGATGCTGATACCGATTTTTGTTTCATCAGCCTTAGCCGTTATTTGGAGCCGATACTGCTTTTGCTCACTCAATTTACATCATAAAAATGACACAATGATGATGCCAAATGTTACAAGTCTCAATTTTAAAAAAGTAACATTTATAGAACTTTAAAAAACTATATTTAACAAATAGTAAAAACAGGCGAGGGTGCTATGGATTGGAACCATCTTTGGGTGTTGTCATGGAAAGGTTGGTTGTTTTTAGTCACATGACCTGCAATCGCTTGCGGCTTCCAGCAGTCTGTCTGTAAATAATGCCGGGAAAAAATCGGCGAACATGGCAGCCACATATCAGCCGATGCCGATACACATAAAATTCGCAAATATCAGCCGATATATCAGTCTGTCACTAGTTGTGATGCAGTGATGTGGTGTTGTGATGCAGTGATGTGATGCTGTTGTGTGGTGATTCGATGTCATGGTGTGATAATGTTATTTGATATGTGGTGTTGTGATGCAGTGATGTGATGCAGTGATGCTGTGTTGTGATGCAGTGATGTGGTGTTGTGATGCGGTGTTGTGATGCAGTGATGTGGTGTTGTGATGCAGTGATGTGGTGTTGTGATGCAGTGATGTGGTGTTGTGATGCAGTGATGTGATGCATTGATGTGGTATTGTGATGCAGTGATGTGGTGTTGTGATGCAGTGATGTGGTGTTGTGATGCAGTGATGTGGTGTTGTGATGTGTTGTTGTGATGCATTGATGTGGTGTTGTGATGTGGTGTTGTGATGCAGTGATTTGGTGTTGTGATGCTGTGATGCAGTGATGTGGTGTTGTGATGCAGTGATGTGGTGTTGTGATGCAGTGATGTGGTGTTGTGATGCAGTGATGTGGTGTTGTGATGTGTTGTTGTGATGCATTGATGTGGTGTTGTTGTGATGCAGTGATTTGGTGTTGTGATGCAGTGATTTGGTGTTGTGATGCAGTGATGTGGTGTTGTGATGTGTTGTTGTGATGCAGTGATGTGTTGTTGTTGTGATGCAGTGATTTGGTGGTGTTGTGATGCAGTGATTTGGTGTTGTTGTGATGCAGTGATTTGGTGTTGTTGTGATGCATTGATGTGGTGTTGTTGTGATGCATTGATGTGGTGTTGTGATGCAGTGACGTGGTAGTGTGATGCAGTGATGTGATGCTGTTGTGTGGTGATTCGATGTCATGGTGTGATACTGTTATCTGATATGTGGTGTTGTGATGCAGTGATGTGGTGTTGTGATGCAGTGATGCTGTGTTGTGATTCAGTGATTTGGTGTTGTTGTTATGCAGTGATTTGGTGTTGTTGTGATGCAGTGATTTGGTGTTGTTGTGATGCAGTGATTTGGTGTTGTTGTGATGCATTGATGTGGTGTTGTTGTGATGCATTGATGTGGTGTTGTGATGCAGTGACGTGGTAGTGTGATGCAGTGATGTGATGCTGTTGTGTGGTGATTCGATGTCATGGTGTGATACTGTTATCTGATATGTGGTGTTGTGATGCAGTGATGTGGTGTTGTGATGCAGTGATGCTGTGTTGTGATTCAGTGATTTGGTGTTGTTGTTATGCAGTGATTTGGTGTTGTTGTGATGCAGTGATTTGGTGTTGTTGTGATGCAGTGATTTGGTGTTGTTGTGATGCAGTGATTTGGTGTTGTTGTGATGCAGTGATTTGGTGTTGTTGTGATGCAGTGATTTGGTGTTGTTGTGATGCATTGATGTGGTTTTGTTGTGATGCAGTGATTTGGTGTTGTGATGCAGTGATTTGGTGTTGTGATGCAGTGATGTGGTGTTGTGATGTGTTGTTGTGATGCAGTGATGTGTTGTTGTTGTGATGCAGTGATTTGGTGGTGTTGTGATGCAGTGATTTGGTGTTGTTGTGATGCAGTGATTTGGTGTTGTTGTGATGCATTGATGTGGTGTTGTTGTGATGCATTGATGTGGTGTTGTGATGCAGTGACGTGGTAGTGTGATGCAGTGATGTGATGCTGTTGTGTGGTGATTCGATGTCATGGTGTGATACTGTTATCTGATATGTGGTGTTGTGATGCAGTGATGTGGTGTTGTGATGCAGTGATGCTGTGTTGTGATTCAGTGATTTGGTGTTGTTGTTATGCAGTGATTTGGTGTTGTTGTTATGCAGTGATTTGGTGTTGTTGTGATGCAGTGATTTGGTGTTGTTGTGATGCAGTGATTTGGTGTTGTTGTGATGCAGTGATTTGGTGTTGTTGTGATGCAGTGATTTGGTGTTGTGATGCAGTGATTTGGTGTTGTGGTGTTGTGATGCAGTGATGTGGTGTTGTGATGCAGTGATGTGGTGTTGTGATGCAGTGATGTGGTGTTGTGATGCAGTGATGTGGTGTTGTGATGCAGTGATGTGGTGTTGTGATGTGTTGTTGTGATGCATTGATGTGGTGTTGTGATGTGGTGTTGTGATGCAGTGATTTGGTGTTGTGATGCTGTGATGCAGTGATGTGGTGTTGTGATGCAGTGACGTGGTAGTGTGATGCAGTGATGTGATGCTGTTGTGTGGTGATTCGATGTCATGGTGTGATACTGTTATCTGATATGTGGTGTTGTGATGCAGTGATGTGGTGTTGTGATGCAGTGATGCTGTGTTGTGATTCAGTGATTTGGTGTTGTTGTTATGCAGTGATTTGGTGTTGTTGTGATGCAGTGATTTGGTGTTGTTGTGATGCAGTGATTTGGTGTTGTTGTGATGCAGTGATTTGGTGTTGTTGTGATGCAGTGATTTGGTGTTGTTGTGATGCATTGATGTGGTGTTGTTGTGATGCAGTGATGCGGTGTTGTGATGCAGTGATGTGGTGTTGTGATGCAGTGATGTGGTGTTGTGATGTGGGGTTGTGATGCATTGATGTGGTGTTGTTGTGATGCATTGATGTGGTGTTGTTGTGATGCAGTGATTTGGTGTTGTTGTGATGCAGTGATTTGGTGGTGTTGTGATGCAGTGATGTGGTGTTGTTGTGATGCAGTGATGTGGTGTTGTGTTGTGGTGTTGTGATGTGGTGTTGTGATGCAGTGTTGTGTTGTTGTGATGCCGTGATGTATTGTTGTGATGCAGTGATGTATTGTTGTGATGCAGTGATTTGGTGTTGTGGTGCAGTGATTTGGTGGTGTAGTGATTTGGTGGTGTTGTTGTGATGCAGTGATTTGGTGTTGTTGTGATGCATTGATGTGGTGTTGTTGTGATGCATTGATGTGGTGTTGTGATGCAGTGACGTGGTAGTGTGATGCAGTGATGTGATGCTGTTGTGTGGTGATTCGATGTCATGGTGTGATACTGTTATCTGATATGTGGTGTTGTGATGCAGTGATGTGGTGTTGTGATGCAGTGATGCTGTGTTGTGATTCAGTGATTTGGTGTTGTTGTTATGCAGTGATTTGGTGTTGTTGTGATGCAGTGATTTGGTGTTGTTGTGATGCAGTGATTTGGTGTTGTTGTGATGCAGTGATTTGGTGTTGTTGTGATGCAGTGATTTGGTGTTGTTGTGATGCATTGATGTGGTGTTGTTGTGATGCAGTGATTTGGTGTTGTGATGCAGTGATGTGATGCTGTTGTGTGGTGATTCGATGCCATGGTGTGATAATGTTATCTGATAAGTGGTGATGTGATGCTGTTGTGTGGTGATGATGTGGTTAGGGCTGGGACAACGCACGTCGACGCAAAAAATACGTTGACGCAAAATATGCGCGTCGATTCTTCAGACCCTAAATGGCGGCACCGGAGAGTAGTAGCAACCGGAGTGGGGCTGCATCCAAATAACCACACTTTCAGTCTTTGCACTTGACCACTTGAATACTTACATGATGCATTTCTTGTATTTTGCTCAAGTGTTTTAGTGGGCGTGAAGATCCCAAGCGTGCATGTAAAAATGATTCATCTGATGGGACACACTTAGTAAGTGTTAAAATGTCAATCCAGGTAATGGCAGCAATTTGCACCAAAACTTATTCATTTTTTTTATTTAGGCTACTTGAAATATATATTTTTAAGGTTTTCTTTAAATAAAATGAACACATAAAGAAATGAATAAATAAATGAACATTTAAAGAATATTATCTTCTTATCAGATACTTTCAGACGCAGAATTCTTTGCACCTGTAAAAAAACTCTTAATTTTGTGCATGTAGCTTTATTAAAGTTTATTGTTTATGTAGTAGTCCCAGAATAAACGTCACCATTAATGTTGTTTTAATTTTATAAAAGTAGTTACAGATGTTTTACAAAATACATAACAATGTTTGCATCATTGAAATGTGGAACACTTTCCGTTTTACTACCAAAATACGTAAAATCCATTTATTAACTTACAATTAAAAGTTTCCACGACATCTCGCGAGATTTGGGCAAAAGTCTCATGATTTACATCCTTAACATGATGCATGACGGGATACACTTACCCTTGAATACCGCTTTGAAGTGGTATTAGAGAAATTGTGGGTTTAGTGTGCATTAAAGCCACTGCACTTTGCCAATTTTAAGACATGGGACAGTCTTCCGCAATTACTTCCGCATGCACGCGCTCTCAAGTTTCCAAGACCGCAAGTGGGGGTATTTGGACGCAGCCTGAGAATGCTTTACTTTGCACTTATTTTTGCAGTGTTAAGGAATTCATGTTTTTTTTCATTCAGATATGTAAATCAACATGTACTTATTGCTATTAGTTAATTAATGGGGAGATAATCGCAAATCAAAATAAAATCGGACTGATAAAATGAATTATTAGATTAATCGATGCATCGAAAAATAATCGCTAGATTAAAGCTCACGTAACACACGCTGTTTCTGCGTTTTTTATGTTAATCTGGACTACCTATAGAGTGTGACATCCTTTATATCTCTGAAGAGTCTTTAGTTTAATCAGATCTATAAAAAAATATTAGCTTTACCGAATCTTTCCGATAACGTACGAAAAAATGAAGAAGGAGGAGTTATACCGCAGGAGGAGCGAGTATGAGTCATGCAACACTATACAACACTGTTTTAACTTATGATTCACTACATGTTCGTGTCATTATATCATATACACGCGCCTATTTCCAACATAAGACAGAAGTCTAACTTACCACGTGCAACTCATGACCCGGTTGGGAAAATCATGCATCAAACACACACGAAAACACCGCTGCTACCCCGGATAATAAATTATATCCATTGTTTTCAAAAGGCTGGATTTCTTCTCATTACATCCAAAAACACACTTCATCTTTCGTGCAATTGTTGACTTTTGAAATTAAACAAAGCTGAGTGGCGTGATAAGCTGTTAGCAAGCTCTAGCGTCTCCCGCTGATTGACGGGTGGGCGGGGTTTTCCGGGGGAAGTGTCCATATAAAGAAGTGATACGTATAGAAAACCCCTGAAACGTCAGTTGGACCTGTTATCGAAAAAAACTTTCCGAAACTTGTACGAACCCTGGCGAAGTGTAATCAGCACAGAAATGCTCTGTAACACGCCCAACTGCTTTTTTGACACTTTGCCTGCGTTTAGCATGAGACAACAACTCTATAACTGTGTTAATAAGTCAGAATGCTTGAAATACCATTGAACCCCCCCTTTAATCGTTTAAAAAAATGTGTTTATCCCAGCCCTAGATGTGGTGATGCGATGTGATGCTATGGTGTGATAATGTTATCTGATATATGTGGTGATGTGATGCAGTGATGTGATGCTGTTATGTGGTGATGCAGTGCTGTGATGATGTTATTATGTGTTGCTGTGATGGTTATGTGACACCCTGATGTGAAGTGATGCAATGATGCGATGTGGTAATGTTATGATGTGATGATAATGTGATGTTGGGATGCGGTGATGTGATGCTGTTATGATGTAGTAATGTGATAAGATGCTGTTATAATGTAGTGATGTTATGATGATGTGATATGATGTGTTTGTCAGCTACAGGTTACGGGCCAGAACTGGAAAAGGCTCTTGACAGGTTTGTTCTTCCCGACTGTCAGGCGGATGAGCTGGCGCTCTGTCAACAGTTTGATCAACCCGATCAGAACAAGAGATGGCGTGAGGGTGTTATTAAATCCAGTTTTAACTACCTGCTTCTTGACCCGCGGTGTGTATTTTTTCGCATTCTGCTGCATTTCATTTACATTTCATGACGAATAAAAGGAAAACTGATTTTTTCGTATTTTTCTCTTATTTTAATAGTGTGACTATGAATCTACCATATCGAAGTCGGTCAATGAGCCCTAAAGAGTGTTTCCAGACATTCATCAGTGCTGTTTTTTATGTTGGAAAGGGCAAACGCTCAAGACCTTACAGTCACCTCTATGAAGCTCTGGAATATTTCAAAGGAGATAAGACCTCTAAGGTAACATTGCCAATGCCTACATTACAGTTTAACAAAGACCTGTGGAAATGTGTTTTGTAGATGGTTTATCTTCCTGTAGACTGATGATGCACACACAGATCATGATCTTTATAGATTTGAATTATGCCTTTCACAACGTTTACTGTTCAACATTTTTACATTGTACATGTATATTATTTAAATTTATTATTTGATACTTTTATTTTGATTACATTCTGCTGTTTCTGTATAGCTTAGTGGTAGAGCATTGCGTTAGCACAGGGATGTCAAACCTAAGGCTTGCGGGCCAAATCAAGAGAGCAACCATAATGCTGATGTGGCCCGGGATGAAAGTGAAAGTGACATGCTTGTCAAGTATGCAATGCGAAATATGACCTCTGTATTTAACCCATCCTAGTGAGTAGTGAACTTCTATCCCAGCGCCCGGGGAGCAATTATGGTAAGGTGTCTTGCACAAGGGCACTGCTGTCACAAACCACCAGGTTACAAGCCCAACTCTCTAACCACAAGGGTACAACTGGCCTAGTGTCAAACTGAAATTGAGTTTGACACCCCTGCGTTATCAGCTCAAAGCTCAACCTTTAAAATGCAAATGAGCTGGGGCCTCATTTATAAACGTTGCGTACGCACAAAAGAAGGCGTACGCCACTCTCTACGTAATAGTTGTCATTTATAAAAAGCAAACTTGACGGGAAAATGTGCTGTCCGTCACGCAAGCTCTGACCCAGGCGTACCCACAAAAACGGGTGAAATGAGAAATGGCGACACCGTCGGTAGATGGAAGAAACACGTGAAAGTGAAAGTAAAAATGACAACACTACCTCTCATAAATAACATGAAGACTTCACAAAGCAAGTTTTACAATTAACAGCCTACACGAATATCCGTTTGATCGATCAGCAGTGAAACAAACAAAAAAAAAAATCGAAAATTACAACAGAAATTCAAATGAACACATATTTGCTAAAAGAAAAGTGAAATATGTTCTGCAATAATATTGGCATGTTGTGCAATTCATCCTCATAAAGAATATAGTTAACAGAACGAAATAATGTACAAAACTGATATTCTCGTCAATGTGTCCGTCTGGCCGAGCAGATATAGATGCAATTACATAGACAGATAGATAGATAGATAGATAGATAGATAGATAGATAGATAGATAGATAGATAGATAGATAGATAGATAGATAGATAGATAGATAGATAGATAGATTGATTAATTAATTGTCCACTGGGGAAAGTTGTTTTCATAGTAAACCATATCTTCATAATCTAGTACGGAATTATGGTATTCATGCATATGCCTTTAGTGTGTTTTATTTTTGATAAAACAATGTATGGCATATGTCTCAACCATTCAGAAAGCAACAAGAAATTACATTTGCGCTGAACAATGTCCTATTTCCACGTCGATTATTACCGCCATCTGTAGCTTGTCAGATGCAATTAAATGAATGGAAATAAAATGCCCCATCACAATGCGTAATGCCCACACTGTGCCCTCCAAACAACAATTTTCTCCTCTTTTCCACCTCGCCAACGATAACTTCTACTTCACATTGAGTGAAGTTAAGTTTTTTTGATTTCCTCTCTGTGTTTGCCATGATTTCGCAATCAATGCATATTAACTTGTGGGCGTTTCACGGACTATTTATGGGCAACTATGGGCGTGTCATGAAGCCGCAAAAGCTGCGCTACATTTAGAATTGATTGTGATTTATTAAGGGAAAAATGCGTAAGATGTGCGTGCGCACGGTTTTATAAATCCGAATATTTCTGTGCGTACGCGCGTCCTATGTTTCATCCGTACGCCACTTCTGACGCAAATCCTACGCAAAGTTTTATAAATGAGGCCCCTGATCTCTGTACTAAATTGCAGTGCTGTGGTTGGATAGTGCAGATTAAGGTTGGTATTATCCCCTTCTGGCATCACAGGGGGAGACAAGTTTCAATGACCTATTATTTCACATGTTTGCAGAGAATGGTTTACAAAACTAAGTTACTGGGTTGATCACATTTTCTAGGTTGACAGTAGGGATGGGCGATATGCCCTAAAATCCATTTTGCGATATACATTGCAGCCTCTTGCGATAGCGATATGTATTGCGGTATGATGCTTATAATAGACTCGTTTCAGAACACGTTATAAAGACCCTTAGAAAAAGTGTTTAAGTCCATAATGCCAATTTTGCGCGTGAAGCAGCAGTTAACTTATGAGCGATCTATCGGCATTGCCTCAATCGACATATTGGACACCCCTGCTCTACAGAGTATATTTTCCTGCTGCTTGTTGGACGGCTTAAATCCAAACCAAGTCCAAATAATAGATGTTGCACCAGTCTTTTTCACGAGCTCCTCTGTTTCGCTGACGCTTTCAGCCATGTTTATTGAAAATGACGAATATGATTATGCGTTGCAGCCGGCAGCAGCTCATGGCTCTAAATTTCACGGGTTGATAACGTCATCAACATGCATTATCGCAATAGAATTAAAATCTCTATCGTATGCCAATTTTGTATCGTTTATATTGCATATCGTTTATATTGCCCATCCCTAGTTGACAGAAGCACTGGGGACCCAATTTAAACATGAAAAACGTCAAAAAAACAACAATCAAATATGATTTAAATCAGGGGTGTCCAATCCTGCTCCTGGCCATCGACTGTCCTGCAAAGTTCAGCTCCAACCCAAATCAAATACACCTGAAGCAGCTAATCAAGGACTTCACGATTACTTGAAAATTGAAGGCAGGTGTGTTTGATTAGAGTTGGACCTGAACTCTGCAGGATAGTCGATCGCCAGGAGCAGGATTGGACACCCCTGATTTATATATTATCATCTAAAATTTGCATATCAGATTTTCATAAGGTGTGAATTAGTGATACTAACAGTAAAAAGAACTGTCTGTAGGATTATAGAGGATCATTATATTAGTGGTGCTAATGAGAAAATATGGATATAAAAATGCATGTAGAAATTATAAGTAGATGGCTTCATGTTTTGTTATTCTACTGTAGCAGGTTGTCAGACTGTAATAACTAAACTCATTGATGTATTGGCGAATGAGAATGAAGTGTTCAGCAGTATAAATGTTGATGTATCGTGTATGTGTTTTGTTTGGCAGAAACTTTGTTCAAAAGTACAGCACATCTTACAGATCTGGAACAGTGGACATGGTGTCATCTCTCTGCATTGTTTCCAGAACGTCATCGCTGTTGAAGCTTACACACGAGAGGCCTGTATGGTGGATGCTATCGGTGAGAAGACCTTTGATGTTTATTACTTGTAAGAATAATTGAGACGTTCAGATGCAAAACCCTCTAAGTGCGTCTGATATGTTTTCTTGTAAATTTGCTTTTTTTGTTTAGTTTTAATTTCACTTTAATGACAATGAAATTGCTATTATTCAGTAACTTAAATGCCTTATTTTCACTTTACAGTTATTTCATGTCTTTTGCTACAAAACCCTCTAAATGCATGCAAACATTTTTGGTAAAAACCTCCACTTCTGAAATAAATCCCCAAGACATCGTAAACTGTCACAAAATCCCTAAATATGTGACAAGAAACTTCAGAATGTAAAAAAGCGCACATTTGGGGGTGCTGTGATCCATGTCACTGCCACATTTGAATTGTATTCAGGTCCAAGTTTTGCATGTTGTCGTTCATCCAGCAATCTTCTGTGCATTTAGAGGACTTTGCTGAAAAATTTCTGCACGAGAGCGCCCCCTGGCTTTTGGATGTGCTGGGATTTCACCGTAATTCATTCAAATTCATTCATTGAGAAAACGCACATTTGCATGATTAATCGTTACACCACCAGTACAATCGCCCAGTGAGATGTCTTTTAGGTTTGTGTAAACGCAAACGGCCAGCAGACTCAGAGTTAGTGCATTATTTGCAAAGGGGAGACAGCTGATATCTGTGGTGACCTGCTGGCGGAACAAAGCACAAATGCTTATTTGTTTCACATCTAAAACCATGCGGGAAACATGACCATGCCATATTCAAGCACGCCCTGGTCACTCCATTGCTTAAAAAAAACCCACGCTGAACCCCTCTCTTACTGACAGTTACAGACCCATCTCACTTCTTCCATTCATTGTGAGACACTTGAGAGAGCTGATTTGAATCAAGTGTCCTCCTTTCTATCTCAGAACGACCTACTTGATGACAAGCAGTCAGGCTTCAAATGCAACCACTTCACCTAAACAGTGTTGTTAGCTGTCACAGAAGCATTACGGCTAGCATCCTTGGTTCGGATTTTACTAGACCTATCTATCTATTGCAATCCGGCCAGCCACATCTCTTGCAACATTTAAAAAATAATTAAAAACCCATCTCTTCCAAAAATACTTGATCTAGATATTGACCGAATTTCTATCTCTTCTCTAATTTCAGTTGAAAAAGCACTTAACTTCTTTGTTTTTCTTTCAACATGTATTGTTTCAGAATAGTGAAGGCCTTTTGTACTATTGCCTTTCTATGATACATTGCTTTTGTTTTCTAATCTCTGTAAGTAGCTTTTGGATAAATTCCTAAATGTAAATATTCCTTCTTTTCAAAGCGTTTGGGTGGTTCAGAGCATCTGTCATTGCTAAGTAACCTAAGCATTGCTTGATGTTGTGAAAAGCACCCACCGTCGGAAAAATAAATTGGCACCTTTGAACATGCACATTTGTAAAGAAATGTATATCTGGTCCTCGCTTTCATTTTTATATTTAAAAATATATATATGCTTTTTATATAGGCCTAAGCATTCTCATGAAGTGCGTATAAATAGCACACAGTGTAAAAGTTGTGCAATACATTCCAATTCCGCGTGCATATTATACGTCAGTCATCCCCGTTCACTTAATATAGCGCATCTTTTTGTTTCTCTTTTTTTCTTTTCTTTTGTTTTGCTTTTTTTTAAGCATTGTCGTGGATTCGGACTGCAATAAAATCATTTGGACTACTACCCCTGTAAATGATGAAAATATCTTATGTCCCCATGAGAAACAATTACTGGCTAAATGGTGCTTTTGCCTTATTATTCTCATCACTGCTTTTTAGTTTGTAGCGAGGACTGTGTTTAAATTACGTTAATATTCATGTTTTTTTTTAATAGGGCTGAAGATGCTTACAAACCAGAAACGTGGAGATTACTATGGTGTGGTATCAACCTGGCCTGTCCGGAAAAAACGAGAGTTAGGAGTTCATCTGCTTTACCGCGCAATGCAAATCTTCTTAGCTGAAGGAGAACGACAGCTCAGACCGGCTGACATCAGATGAATCCTTCAGCCCCTATACTCAAACATATAAAACTGCGCTCATCACTATTCAAATCAACATATGACCATTTGTGTTTATATGAAGCTACACACATCCTTCAATCATGTTGTGAGTTTTATTATTTGACATCGTCTTTTGGCAACAGTGGAAATGAAATTGATTCTGTAATGCAAAAAAATTAAAGAAGATCATGTACATGTAACTGTATTAGTACCAGAAGTATGATTCATAAATAGTTGTTAGAAATCCTGTAAATAGTTTTTCATTTTATTAAATGACTTCTTAAAATGTGGATTTTGGTCATTTGTGTGTGAAAGAACAGAAGCGAGTGATGATGAGTTCAAATGAGAAAACAAACAACTCTGCTGTATGAGAAAATCATTTATTTACTTCATAAAATTTTTTATTCTCTTAAAGCTTTTTTTTTGCCACAGTCATTTTTAGTTGGCACAAGGGGTAACACACGGTAACCCTAATAATAATAATAACAACAACAACAGTAAGGCGTGTTAGACTACAGTTGGAAATAAAATACTCAAAACGGTTCTCAATTCAATGCTGATAGTGTGACCCTCTGTAAAAGTAAACACAACTGAAGGCAGAAGAGTAAATGCATTCTAAAGAGTGAGAGCCATCTGCTGTGTCCCGTTAATATTTACTCTTAATTATCTTAATCCTCTTACACATGAAGACACATCCTACTTTGAGATTGTTTTTGTATCTGTCTACGTGCAAAATATACTAAATGCGGTGGATGAGAGGGTTTTTCATCCTGGGTGGAAAACAACAGGAACCAATTTCAGATTTTATGTATTTGAATGTGCCATTTTGCAGACTTTCGAAAAATACTTTATGTAAATCATATTTACAGTATAGTTTTAATTCCATGCATTTTTATTTTAAAATAAAATTTAAGGCACACAAAATCTTGACAAGAATCTGTACACAAAATTGAAAGCTATAACTTTAAAGACAAATCAACTGGCTGCAAAGTTTGTTTTTGAGTTTAATGCACTGTTGTATGTAACATTACTTACAATTTCGCATTTTAGACCCATAAATCAAAAGTCTTAGTTCATGTAACTTTTTGACACAAAATCCTAATGCAAGTGTCATACAGTATAATGGATGAATGTCTGCTCGGTTCAGGACAGGCTAAATATTGCGGCATAAGTATATTTACAAGATGAATTATGTGAATGATTTGTTAAAGAGAAATGTTTTTAGTTTAGACTTAAATATCTGATATGTCTGATATCGAACTTTGTTTGGTAAATTATTCCAGAGCATACCGGGGCTAAGTAGGAAAAGCATCTAGCACCTTTAGACACTTTTGATATTCTAGGGATAATTAAGTGACCAGTATTTTGAGATTGCAGTCCATGCAATGGATTGTTTTCTGACAATTCTTGAAGATATGGAGGCACTATACCATTTAAAGCAACACCAAAGAGTCTTTTTACCTTAAAATAACGTTTCCAAAAAAGTTTCAGCCGTTCATCCACTCGAAACAGGGTGAACGGCACTTTCACATTCGCTTTGCAGCCCTCTATCGGCCAAAACCGCACTAAAGAAGTTTCCAACCGTCGGGTCGCGGTCCTGTAGTTCAAGTGAAAACTACAAAAACTTGCTTTATGGCAGACCTACAATCCAATCAGAGCCAGCTTTGCTGCAGTAAGCTAAATTATTTACGTCAGTGGTAATGGACAATTCTGTTTCCAACCTGTAGGGGGAGCAAAGAGCAAAAACTCTTTAGTGTTGCTTTAAGGCTTTATAGATGATTAGCAATATTTTTAAATCTTTATGGTATTTAACTGGTAACCGGTGTAAAGATGCCAGAATGTGGTTCATACTTCTTGGATCAAGTAAGCACTCATGCAGTGGCGTTTGAACCAGCTGAAGCTTGTTTACCTGATTTTGCTCGACACTCCCAAGTAACGAGTTACAATAGTCTATTCTAGAGGTCATAAATGCGTGGATAAGCTTCTATGCATCTGATGCAGACAGCATATGGTGTATTTTTGAGATATTTCTAAGATGGAAGAATGCTGTGCGACAGTCGTTGTAGATATGACTATCGAAGGATAGTTTGCTGTTGAACATCACACTTAGGTTCTTGACTGTGGAAGATGGCACAATAGTTTCAAACATTCAGCCATCTATGGCCAACTTGTAATCTGACATATTTCTTTTGGAGCTATTCAGTTCAATAATAAGTATCTCTGTCTTATTGGAGTTTAGCATAAAGAAATAATTTGCCATCCAGTAAGTGATGTCACTAACACCGTCTGTTATTTAATACAGTCAGTTAGAAAACTGCTGGGTTTCGGTAAGGTGTGAGGAGATGAAAAGGATAGGACCTAGAACCGTTCCTTGCGGTATGCCATATTTAACCAGAGAATGACATGACTTTTCCTCATTTACATAAAGTGTTAGCGGTTGATTAATTACGATCTAAACCAGGCTAATGCCTGACCACTGATGCCAACATAGTTTTTTAGTCTATTGAGTAAAGCCTGGTGCACACTGTGAGATTTCAGCCACGATTTAGCTGCCTGGGACAAATTTTGAAATCCTAAAAATACCTGGCAGTGTCAGAAATTTTGAGACACAATCCTGCTGTGTGACATCTCCCTGCGACAACCGGCAGATCAAGAACCAATTGAAGCAATGAACCCGATGACGCAATTAGTGCAACAACAAATTAATGCAGACAATGTCAAAAAGAGCCAAGTGGACATACAAGCTGTACATACAAATGCCAGGTACTTGTCTCGTTCATTTTAATTAATCCCTTACGAACATTAACCATGGTTTTACTACAGTTAAAACCAAAAAACCATGGTTACTGTAGTAAAACCATGTTAACCACAAAATAACAATAGTTTTGACAACCAGGGTTTTGAAAAACTATAGTTAAACCATGGTTAGTATTGTCGTCTTCTTTGAATCCGTTGCAATTTCAGATGTCATTCTGCCAGTATCTGGCACAGGTCACGGCTGATGAGGTTGGTTCAGCCAGATCCTGGGGACTGCACTGGGGGGCATTTTCACACTCCAGTAGGTGGGACATTGTCTGTACTGCCCCGCAGTTACATGTGTCGTCTGTCTGGAGGTTCCATATCTTCATAAGTGCTTTGACCTCCCCTGTTCCACTCGTAGTCTGTTGAGGGTCTTCCAGGTTGGCCATGGGAGATCGTGCCCGCTGGCGAGACATTCAGTCGGAGTAATTACTCTCTCCATCCAGTCTTGGGCTCGTGTGGTTAGCTGGTTCCATTCATCTTTCCAAATGTTGGTCCTTGCTATTTTTTTTGGGTTGTCCGGAGAGGTGGGACTGTCAGCAGAAAACTGGCTCTCGATTTCAGGCGGTGTGGGGGTGCTGTGTGTCCATGCAGGGGATGTCTGGTGTCATACTCCAGTGTTCTCCACTTGTCTTGGGCGATGATGGATCGTCTGATGTAAGGGGGGGGCAATGCCAGCTAGAGCGTAGAGACATAGTAGAGCCGTTGTTTTTATGCATCCCATAATAATGTGGCAGGTGTCGTTGAGAGCTGTGTCAATCAGTTTGGTATGGTGTGAGCGACTCCAGTTTGAGCATGCATATTCGGCTGTGGAGAAACACAGAGCTAGAGCAGTTGCACAGATGGTTGATGGATCGGCACCACATTTTGAGTTTACCAGTTTGCGCAGGATGTTATTGCGAGTGTATATCTTGGCTTTGGTGTTCTGGAGGTGGGTTTTGAAAGAGACTGTCCTGTCGAGTACACAGTGTAAGGGTGGTTGTCGAGTTTGTAGCCATCCCATGAGATGCGCAGTTCTTTTTTCGCATCTCGGTTTTTTTAAATGGAAACTGCATAGTTGGGTTTTTGATGGATTGGGTTTCAGATGGTTATTTTTGTAGTAGGTTGTCATCTCTCGGAGGGCACTTTCCAGAACAACCTCAATCTTCTGGAAGTTCTCCTGTTGGGTGGTGATGTTAGTATAGTAAAACCATGGTTTTGCTGATAGTAATCAATACACCAAAAAACCATGGTTACTACACTATTACAACAATAAAACCATGGTTAATTTTCATAAGGGATGAGTCATGATTCAAATGAATGCTTCAGCGTGTGTTCACCTAGTTGTCGCCAACTGATGACGTAAAACTACGGAGGCATTGTTTGCGTGCGTTTGATTTTTAAGTCTTTAAACTCGTACAAGTCTGACATGGATGGAAACTGAGATCATACAGTGTGATAACATGGACTTAATTACAATCTTGTTTGCACAGTGTGGCAAACAACAATCCTAAGGACTATTTAAAATTGCGCACTGTATACAAGCCTTTAGATTGTGTGATCTACTGTGTCAAAGGCTGCACTAAGGTAATATAAGAATTAAGATTTCACCACTATCGGATGTTAAAAGGAGGTCATTTGTAACTCTAAGCAGTGCTGTCTCTCTGCTATGGTGGGGCCTGAATCCTGATTGGAACTTGGTCTAAAATGATTAAGCTCTTACTGGTTGAGCTGTGGCTTTTTATTTTTTATGAATAACTGCCAGTTTGAAAGCTGTAGGAACGTACCCTAGTTCTGGCGATGAGTTAAAGATATTTAGAATTGGGTCTGACATGACAGGGAATACCTCTTTTAATTTTGTGGGAACAGGGTCTATATACACAATGATAATTGGATTTTATTAATTTTGCGGGCTCTTCTATTGTAGTAGCTTTTAATGACTCAAGTTGTTCATGTGGTAGTTTACTGTTCATTGTACTATTGGATAAAATGGTGGCTGCTTGCATAGCTTCAATATTTTCCCTAACAACCACAATTTTGTTAGTGAAGAAGTATTTCGTTCTGTGTTAGAGTTTCATATCTGTTTCTGTTTTTTACTAGTCAGTTTCTTAGTATGGTGCCGCCTTTTGCAGGTAATACAACATCAGTTTGTTGTGGGAATAACAGATACAAGTCCTGCACAATGACAAATGGATGAAAACGTTTACTGCCTCAATTCTCTGAAACACCCCAAGATGACCCAGTAATATTCTGGTGATTGTGCAGCCCATAAGAGATGTTAAACAGTCTGTGTTTTGGTGCTTTTTCATTCTGATTCAAGTCCCCTACGTTCAGGATACCATTGGGTGCACATGGTCCTCCATAATGGTTCGGTAGTCCTTGGCAGTGATGTGCACATCTAGCACAAAGTAATGGTTAACAATACTGCCTAGACTTCCTCAGCTGGGGCCTTCATTTATGAAACGTGCATACACACAGGTTTGATCGTAGAGTATGTGTACCCAAAATCCATGGCAACGTTCACATTTATAAAAACGTTGTGGAAAAGTGCTTAGGGTCATGTCAGGGTCTACGCAGACTTACGTACTTTTGCTTGTCTGATTGTTGCAGACTTTTGGAAATACAAGCCATTCTTGCTGCATGAAGAGGAACATTGAACATTGACAGGCGCTCTTTTATATGTCAATGAAATTGGGCATCATTTAAAGGCGGAGATCTAAAACTGCCTCGCTGCGCACATGTTCAAGATCATTTGCAATTTATAGATTTCACATATGAAAGAAAGGGGTTTGCGCATTTTCTGTGGGTACGTTCGTTCTATGAATCCAACATACGCATTTTTGAGAAATGATTGCGAGATCAAATTTAGGATGGTTTCTACACAGCATTTTATAAATGAGGCCCGAGAACTTTGGGTATAGCAAACTGAACTTTGGCAATGGCAGCTAATTAAAAGTTTGACCATAGCAGCCCAACCATTAAAGGGGACAGAGAATGAAAAAACATTTTTACCTCGTCTTTGTTGAATAATGGTAGTCTACCCACATTCACAAACATACAAAAAGTGCTAAACATGCTAAACATCTTAGTCTCATAAAAATTCCTCTTTTAGAAATGTCAGCCAGAAAACAGCCCAATCTGAAAAACTGATGCTTATGACATCACAGGCATCTAACTGCCCCTCCATTTTAAAATAATTGGCTACATTTTTTGAGTGGCAGCAAAGTCAGCCAATCAGTAATGAGATTGCAAGTTAAGCCAGTAGGGGGAGCCAAATAGGTGCAAAACCACTTGTTTAAAATCCCCCACCCTAATAGAGCTATCTGAGAGAGGTTTTTAGGAAGCTTCTAAGGCTTTACAGACCCAAACAAAACATTTTTTGTCTACATGTCACATCACAAAACAAGGATAAATACTCCGTTCAATCATTCTATGTCACCTTTAAGATTTCCCATTGAGCTCCTGATGAAGAGTTTTGGTAAAACTTGGTAAAGGTGACAGTGGGCAAATTAAATTCTGCAGTTATGCGGGCAGCTGTTTTTTAATACAATTCGGGTTAGTACCCGACATTACTTTCGGTCAGCTTCCTCTTGCGTCAACAACAGTTCCTCCTAAATGGGTTATTGTGCTTTGTGCAGGTAAGCCAACTTTAGCCTATAGATGCTTTGGCTCTCAATACACAACAAAGACTTGCTGTCCTAATGATAACAGATTTGACATGCAAAAAAAGTATTTGTGACACGTTTGTCAAGTAGCCTATGAAACACATACTTAAAACATGACCTCGGCATTTAACCCATCCCAGCGAGCAGTTAATGAACACACACAGCAATGGGCAGCTATCAGGGAGCAAAGGTGCGAATCGAACGAGCAACTCAAGACCGACTCCCCGAACCATTAGGCTATGACTGCCTACCATATCTCCCATTATGTAAATTTATATGCACACAAATATAAAACAGCCAGTTTGAATAAATAGCCAGAAGAGGCACAAGAAGATAAGTAACAGACTTTAATTCAAAAATAACACAATAATATGAGTAATGCACAAATAAATTAGAGTGTTCAGTAAAAACGTGCCTATGTAGATGCCAGAGCGTGGAATCAAATGGTATAACTCACAGCCAGAAGACATACGAGGCATTTCAAACATCTCATCAGTAAGCTCTTGTACAAAAACAAAGTAACCATTTCATTAAGAGGGCTGTACATCAAACTCAGATTTACAGACATTATCAGAAAGACCACAATCAGGGCAGGAACATTGTCATTGAGTAAACCATTTATTCTTCTTGTGAAAAGGCCATTCACATAACAGGTATTACTGTGTGCTTGCTTTATTGCTTTCTGTACGTATAGACGAAACGGTACCAACCGTACCATTACCATAATGAGGACTATTGGACACGGCTGAAATAACAATCTTTGAAGAAGAAGAAGAAGAGAGTTTATAGCGAAGCAACCCCTGAGATAATGAGCTTTTAAAAGGGGCACATGATAAGTAATTAGCACTTCTTCACAAAAATATCTGCCACCTTAACGAGGACCCAATGGCAGGCGATGGGAATATAAAGGGGAAAAATATCAAGCAAAAATTGAATAGCATGAATAGGCCTTTTGTACAACGTTGTGGACAGATGTTATTTTGCGATTAATAAAAATACTGAGTGGAATGTAAAGCATATGTGCATTAATGGTCTGTAGATAACAGTATAATCTCTACTGTTAGTGGTCCCAAAAGAGCAGAATCAGAATTAACTAAAGTTTGGTGAGGCCTAACATGTTTTCTAAGGCATTCTCCACAATATGATTGTCTTTGGTTTAGTAATCTATTCACACCTAAAAATGACCATCCAGCAGCTTTTCTGCATTGTGCCAAATAAACTTTACACGTTCACAGTTATTTTCAGCATTGTTTCATATACTGTATGAAGAAACGATCTACCACAGATGTAGAGACGGCCGAATTAGTTTATGGAAGTAGAACGAAAGAAAAAAGTTTGTTGTTTTGTTTAGCAGGAACTTCTATTGTTTCAGTATCATCACGCTTTCCCTCGCTGGGAACTTCTCTGAACGTACACACATCAGGAGTGCAGAATAATATACAAAGAGCAAAAATACAGGGCGAGACTTAAGATCTGGCCAGCCAGCTTCAAAGCGTCATCTGTCAATCAGTTAGAAATTCTGCTGTCTGCGTTTTTTTGCATCCATGGCATCGAGAATGGGTTGCCTCTTAGCGGTGTAGCGCTGTCGCAATTCTTCGATTTCACGCTCCATCATGGGATCCAGGGCACTGAGACGCATCTGCAGCTCTTCAAAATCCAGGTTTTTCAGCTAAGCAAACAAGCACACACACAGAGAGAGTGATTCACCTCATCAAAGCTTCATTAAATCATATGAGACCAATCAAAATATCCATGCACTTACAAAATCAAAGTCTCCATCTTGCGGCACTTTCCAGTTGTCAGGGAAAGCGGTTTTTATCACGTAAGGATCTTGCTGGTTGTGATTGTAACTCTCTTGTGCTTTGTTTGAATCCTGCTTGTCAAAGTAGTCCATGAAGGACGGACGAGGAGCTTGCAGAGCTGTAGGATTTCCTAAACAAGGAGAAAACATACAATATAAGCATGGGATGGATGGATTCCCCCCCCTAGGGGAAGAAATTGAGATGTGACTGTAAGAAACTCACTTCTCATCGATCCGACATCTACCTCCTCTTCTTCATCATCGCTGTTGATGACCATGGTACCCAGATCCGACTCTAGCATGGTGCTGCCATGCTCGATCATAGTCTGCGCCCCATCGCTCATAGTGCCTGTGGCTCGCATGGTGCCGGCGCTTTCCGAGCCAGACTTCACCATGGTATGGGAATCCACTTCCACTTCCTCATCCTGTACAAGGCAGACAAAGTCAGATAAAACTCGTGGGAAAAACAGGCAAACAGACCCATAGTAGAGCACAATTTCCTACCGAGTTCTCCTCGTCCTCCTCGAGCTCTCTCTGCATCTCCTGTTGTCTCTTTACCTTCATCTCCATAGCTTCTGTGATCAGGTCTCGTAGAATGGTTACTGGTTTAGCATTAGTTATAAATGGATGCTGCAAAAAAGATATAATATTTATAATCATGTTTACTAAATTCTGAGCAACAATTGTTGGCGATGTACAGCCCTACCTGAGACTCACCTGAGAAAAATGTGAAATTGGGCATAATGTGTACTTTAAAACAGTTATCAGTATTAAAGGAAAAGTCAATTTTCTTAAAAAAAAATCTAGATAATTTACTCACCACCATGTCATCCAAAATGCCGATGTCCCTCCTTGTTCAGTCGAGAAGAAACAATATTTCTTGAGGAAAACATTCCAGGATCTTTTCATTTTAATGGACCCCAAAACCTAACAGTTTAAAATTGCAGCTTCAAAGGACTCTAAACGATCTCAAACGAGGCACAAGGGCCCCATCCAGCGAAACGACTGTCATTCCTGACAAGAAAAAAAATGCACTTTCAAACCTTCTCTTCTATCTACGGTCCTGTGATGCGCCAGCACGACCTCACATAATACGTCATCACATCAAGAGGTCACAGATGACGAATGTGAAACTACGCCCCAGTGTTTACAAGTGTGGAGAAAGAGGACTGTTCCGACAATGTCGAATGATACCAATTAATGTCTTTTTTTTAGTTTGTCTTAAAATCGTACGCAAATGTGCAGTTCATTATGTAACACGTGAACCTTCCACGGCATTACGCAATTACGCGAGGTTGCGCTGGCGCGTCACAGGACCGGAGATAGACGAGAAGTTTTGGTTTAAAAGTGCACATTTTTTATTTTTCTTGTCAAAAATGACAATTGCTTCGCTAGATAAGACCCTTATGCTTCGTTTGGGATTGTTTAGAGTCCTTTGAAACTCAATTTTAAACTGTTACGTCTTGGTGTCCAATAAAGTCCATTCAGAATTTTTAACATTTTAAATGTCAAAAAACACAATTTCCTCTCGACTGAACAAAGAAAGACACCAACACTGGGACGACATGATGGTGAGTAAATTATCCAGATTTAAAAAAAATTGCATAATCGTTTAACGCTTCATTTATTTCTTCTATGCACTGATATGGTAGACATATTTCTTTAAAATGATGTACATCTATAGATATACGTCTTGAAACTAATTATATCATGCAGATTTGTGATTTTCAGATTAAAATTAATCATTTTAATTTTTGATATGAAGGCACATTTTGTTGGCTATTCACTTTTTCACACCGCGGTCAATGTAAAATGACCTTTAGCCTGGATTTCACAGACAGGGTCACATTTGTGGTTGATATAGTTAAACTAAACTAGCTTTTAGATTGAAGTGTTTCCAAAAATAAGGAAGTGGTTTTCCAAGTGAAAACCCAAATCTGCATAGTCATCTAGTCAACTGAACAAGAACCTAACCCATTCCTCCCACATAACTACACAACAGAAATGATTTTTAGATGTAATGTCCAAACCTGCAGTAGTTGAGTTGCTGTTGCTCTCTGCTCTGGGTTCTTCACCAGACATTTCTTCACAAAATCTGTGAATTCATCACTCCACAGCTCCGGTTTCCGGAAGGTGGGTGGAGGATTTGTTGGGATCATAAAAATAGCCTGACACAAATACAAAAAAGGGTGATAAGAGAAGTTATAACCTTACCATTTCACATCAAGACAGATACTGTGGTGAATACAGTATAATTGTGTGTTTTTCTAACCCTCATCGGATGAATGTCTGCATAAGGAGGCTTTCCTTCAGCCATTTCTATAGACGTGATGCCAAGAGACCAGATATCTGCCACACAGTTATACCCGATCTCCTGAATGACCTCAGGCGCCATCCAAAATGGTGTTCCAATTACAGTGTTTCTCTTGGCCATTGTGTCCTATTGAGGTTATTGAAAAAGAAAACAAATTATAACTGTATGCATTAACAACTAATGCTAATAATACATTATTATGAATAACTTACTGTGAGTTGTCCAGCCACTCCAAAATCAGCCAGTTTAGCATGACCCTCTGTATTGAGTAGAATATTCCCAGCTTTAATGTCCCTGTGGATTTTCCTCATGAAATGGAGATACTCCAGACCTTTCAATGTGGATTTAAGGACTGTAGCGATCTCATCTTCAGTAAGCTGAGCAAGAGAAAAAATATGCTTTTAAACATGTGCTGAAAACACCTGCCTTTAAACCTTTGTGAACACACACACTTCCCCCGTAGGTATGTCTGGGATCACTCCCGTCAAGGGGATCAACTTAGAAACATTGCTGTTACATTAACAGAACGCGTTGTGTGTGTGAACAAAAGGCAGGAACCATGCCATAAGGGATGCGTGTCATCGCAACAAGACGTTATGGTCACTTCATGTGTTTTTTCTGATTGAATAGCTATCTGATTTGTTTGAACCCTTCTATTTACATCTGGCCACATAAATGCATTTTGGCTGAATGGATATCAATTCTCTCGGATTCTTCTATTCCCGCACAAAATGCTAATACACTATTCATTACTCCGCCTTCAAAACTTAAGATGAGGCTTATACAACAAAAGGCAGCACTTACTTTATGTTAGGAAAGGGCACGAGCTGGAGCGCACAGCACAGAGCAGCAGGAGACGGTGCATGACAGTGGGATTAAGAGTTTAACAAAACGCTCTCTGAAAGTTTTATTTCTTTGTTTAATATAATTGAGTTTGTTATTGGACTTTTTTATTGGTTCTAGAAAGCTTTTATACCCACTGTCAGTGTGCCATTTTTGTTTGTTTGCCTCTCTCCCTGTAAACTTGTAAGTGACGTGCCTACGTTTGGGAGGAGTAAAGCGCGACATATTTGGCTTCATCTAGGGCAGTGTTTCCCAATCCTGGTCCTCGAGGCCCCCCTGACAGAAAGTTTTAGATGTCTCCTTATTTTAAACACCTGATTTAACTTATCAGCCTACTTCAAAAATGGTAAAGATGTCTCCCTATCAAGCTGATGAGTTAAATCAGGTGTGTTAAATAAGGAGACATCTAAAACTTTCTGGCAGGGGGGCCTCGAGGACCAGGATTGGGAACCACTGATCTAGGGTATTTTTTAAAAATGATTTTAGATCACCACAATGATTGCACCTCTCTCTAAAAACACAAGGGGGAGGTGCAGCGCCTGTATAAACGAAACTGTATCAGATGGCGCAAAACTTCTGCATGCTGCAAAACTTCAATAAGCAAGGTATACAGAGGTTTTAAACAGTCAAGGTTTCAAAACCACTATGTTCTGTGATACCGTATCCAAGGTATGAGCTGTGTTTATACAAATTAATTACATCATTAAGTCATGTGACTGATTTGATGTTTACATTTAATATACATTACGAAAATATTATATATTTTTTGAAGCATATTATAATTTAAAGCCTTTATTTCACCTGGCATTTGAAAATAACACATTGTAGTGTTGCAATGGCAATACCGGAACACTGTGAAACCGTGGTATTTTTGCTTAAGGTTATCATACCGCCAAAATCTTATACCAGCCCATGCCTAAGTGGTAGGATTGACTACTATTTAAGGCCTGTTCTGCTATGTTTAGTTTATTTAGATTTTCAGTTATTTTTCAGACACTTTATTCTGTTTATTTCTTATAAAGAATTTTCAGTATTCATTAAATAATTGCTTTTAAATATGTGTTATGTGTATTAATACTTACTGTCAGGAAAAACTTGCAAAAGATTTAATTTAAATAATCACAAAAATTATTTCATGGCTGTCACATTTATAAGACAATTAATCGTCAGCCAAATTTCATAACCATGACAGCTCTAGCTTAATCAACCAGATATATTTACACTTAACCAGTTTCATCTGAATAGCTATCTGATCAAAGAAAACACATGACCAGGTGTAAAAAAGCTTTTAGATCCAACATTCACGACGAGAAACGTCTGCAAACTGGTATAAAGCAGAGATCTGGGAGCTCCCCGCTATCAGCGATGAAACTGAGATCATTCAACCTCATAATTGAACAACACTTCATGCACTATACCGCCCTACAAAGCCAAAGCGAACCTCTTTTTCCATAATATGTGTGTAAGAACGTCTTTATAAAGTCTCTTTTTCCATCACTTACAGTTTTATTGCGAAGTCGGATGATATCAGACACTGATCCAGCGCCACAGTATTCCATCACAATCCACAGATCCGTGTTCTTAAAATAACTGCCATAGTACTTCACCACATACGGACTGATAAAACAAGATAGACACAATCATCACCATGTTGGACATTTTCAGTTTTTCATGATAGGTTTGTGTGTTCCATTGGATCGAACCCACAACCTAATGCAATGTTGAGCTCCAGGAACACTGATGTTTATGGGCTTTACCTGTCACACTGCTGCATTATGGAGATCTCCTTGATGATCTCCTGCAGGTCTGATTCCACAGGAACCTGTTTGATAGCCACCACCTGGCCTGATTCCTTGTGAATGGCTTTAAACACACTGCCATATGATCTGAACACAAATATGAGTTTAATACACAAATCAAATCACGTGTATATTCTGTGAGATGTTTTATACATTGTGAGTATTACCCTTCTCCAAGCTTTTCAAGAACGTCAAATACTTCCTCTGGCTGCTTGGTTAGACTGTCTTCACTGAGTTTCTTCAGTTTACTGTCGAGAAAAAGACAATCGTACATTATTTATTGCATACAATGTTAGCACTCGGACACTAACACTGTCCTTAACTAACAAACTTCCTGACATATAAATATATACACGTCAGATTAATCTTACAGCTGTATGAGCCGTTTATAAAAACAACCAACACCCTCATATAGGAATTCATATACGTTAGGTTCAGCAACTGTTTGGTAGACATCTCAACGCCAAAAGTGCCACAATTGATGAGTGTTTTCCCTGTTTAAATGTCGTTTACTGTTCTTCACTGTTTTTGTTTGGTTGTTGAGACGAGGCCTGTAAATATTAGCCAAGATGATAACTAGTTAGCCAGGCTGGCTGTTTCACTTATTTTTGGGCATCGGCTGATCCATTCTTCTTATTTAAATGTATTACTAGTTTCTGATTAATATCAAACACTTTGCTGTCTCAAAACTTAAATAAAACAGCAATAACGCATGTTTTGTTTGGACTTTCAGGAAGCAACGCTATCCGCTTTTCCGTGCCGCTACTAAAGCGATGTGAAGCCAGATGACGTGTGAATTTTTCCATGCTAAATTGCATTTCAAAATAAAAGTCTCACTTACAAACTGTTTTTCAGGAATTTAAATAATCATATTTTAAATCTATTATCATCTGTTCTTTCCGTAAATGTACTTTTAAATTAACCTGTTTTATCATAATACTGGTATGTTAAGTTTTGGTTCAGTATTGTTGCTGATATTAAATATAGTTATTTATTCATATGTACATTTCACAGACACTTTTGTCCAAAGCGACCTACGGTGCAAAAAATTCTTACTAAGTCTTATTTCTGTCTTGTTTTCCAATATAAATATCTAATAATTCTTACACTGAGATCTTGATAAGCAAAGTATCTTAAGATATTAAGTCTTGTTTACGGAAATAAATTATGCAATTCAAAAGATTTTTGCCTAAAACAAGTAAAAATATCTGCCAATAGGGTAAGGAATATTTACTTAAATGGAGTATATCAAAATAAGTTGAAACTTGAATTAAGTCAAATTTTCTTCCCATATTTCAAAAAAATATATTTTCAAATATAATTTCAAATATATTTAAAAATTTACAAAAAAAGCCAAAAAATATATGTACTGAAATATATTTTGAATTATATTTACAAAAATGTATTATTCACAAATATATTTTTGGCCATTTTTGTATATTTTTATATATATATGCAAAAATATACTTATAATTGTATATTTTATTAATACTTTTATATTTTGGCCAGGACAAATATATTTCTGCTTTATGGGTTGTAAAGTTAAAAATGTATTTGTTGCCCCTAAAATACATTTTAAAATATATGTTAATATACAAAGCTTAAAACTAAATATATTTTCTAAATTCAAAAATATATTTAATTAAGCTTTACTTCCCGTACTACCGAGCCCCTAAGGGGACATTGGAGTAAAAAAATCTAAATTTTAGTTTCATGTGCTCACGCGAAACCTTCATGTGCAGAATTTTTTTTAAAGTTTAGTTCCACGTGTGCACGTGAAAGCGAAAGTTTCACGTGCGCACTCGAAACTATACATGACAGTTTCACTTGCGCACGGGAAAGTTTTACGTGAGCACGCAATAGTTTTATGTTCGCATGCCAAACTAAACTTTATTTTATTTTTGCTTCATCTCCCCTTAGGGGCTCCGTACTTACAAAATGTATTTAGCATATATATATATATATATATATATATATATATATATATATATATATATATATATATATATATATATATATATATATATATATATATATGGCCATGTATTTTATTTTGCCATATGGGTTAAGATGTCTTGTTTACTGAAATAAATAATGAAATTCAAGAGGTTTATGCTTAAAACAAGTAAAAAAATCTGACAATGAGGTGAGAAAAATATACTTCATTCAAGGTTTAACTTATTTCGATAAACTCAACTTAAGTAAATTTTTATTTGTCCATTTTTACTTGTTTTAAGCATAAAACTTTTGAATTAGATAATTTATTTCAGTAAACTTTTTTTTTTACAAAATTACTCTGTCCTCAGTATTTGTTTACGTCAATTTTAATGGGGCTATAGCATCTTTATATTGTAAAGAACTTCCCAAATTGAATGAGTTATTTTGGTGGTGTTGCAGATCAATTTAAATGAAAGAGGATAATTTTTGCCTTCACACAGAGGGCTTTCTCGATGTATCATCGGTCAAAATGGGTGATCTGTCACTCACAGCTTCAGGGCTTTGGTCACGGCTGCCACTAACCAACCAATCCCTGGGAAGGTTCAACATGGAGTGTAAGTGCTGCCTAGCAACGGGTTATTAGGTTATGGATTGTTTTGTCCTATTACAATGCAATCAAAGGAAAGAGCGGTACAAATGGTCAGTAGCATCTGTATGGTTTAAATTTGCATCATGTTGTCATGTTCAAGTGTCAACTTTATCTAGCTTGTATCTCTATAACTCTATAACCTGTTATACATGCAGAGTTTACATGCTGTGTTTTGCTTTCTATACAGTCAAGTAAATACACACAAACAACAAATATTTGTCTTGTCAAAAAAGCAACATGACGACAGCTGACAGCATGAAATAGAGGGAAAGGGCAATCTGTGGATAAGCAAGGGTTGAGGGGGGCGAGAGAGAGAGAGAAAGAGAGAGAGCGAGGGGAGGGGGGGTCTGATACCAGCACCGCGTCAGACCAGAGAGGATATAGCTGAACACAACCAAAGCCAACACTTCTATTTGAAGGACAAACAGGAGCTTTACCATCAGCAGCATTGGATTATTGGATAATAAACAATACTCGGCTGTCTAAGGTGGTGGACACAGACTGAAAGCCTTGTGTGTGTGCTTGTGTGTATGTCTGTGTGTGTGTGTGTGTGTGTGTGTGTGTGTGAAGAGAGAAAACAGCACAGCGTAATACAGCACTGGATCAGTGTACTGTTCATGAACACAGTTGTGGAGAATGAATCTTGACCCTGTACAGGTCATGAAGGGGCCAGACCCCATGCCCAACACCTGTCCAACAACCTCCAATGGAGATAGCAAAGGACCCTGGGAGGACAGCAAGGATATACATGAAAACGACGGTCCTACAAAGAAGCCTAAATCTGTGAGTATCACATTATTCACATCATTGAAAACTCACTAACATTTACGTATGATCTGATTTTCCGTTTCCCACTTCTGGTGATGTCAACACTTGACTGTCTCCTTCTTGTGTGTCTAATGTTTACATAGCACACGTGTTTCCAAAGCCTTTACGTTTGTTAGCCATCATCAGCGGGTAACACCATCATTTTTCTCATGAAATCATATTCATAACACATAAAGTTCACCTTATTTTGCCTGGTTGCAGATATGAACGTGTTCATAAGAGAACCAGAAGAGATTAGGGGAGGGGATTGATATTAGGTAACAGTACTGAATGTAAGGAGATAATGCCATCTGAGGGGGAGCAGGTGTAGCTCTTTTAAGTCATCCACAGCTTATTTAGAGAGCGCTAACACCCTCATATAGATATCGAAATGCCATCTGTCAAATGCACTATCAATGCGGGCAAGGACAGAGGTTTATCATTAAAGATCTGATTATACAGTAAAGCTTTTAGAGAGACATATAGTACAAAACTTTTGCATGACCAAAAAGCAACGTGCACTGAGTGAAGAGATGCTTTCAATGTGAACAACGTGCACTGCTTTATAAAAATACTTAGTTTTAATACTCAGATCATGAAACTGTGTTGGATAAGTGTACTGGTTACCGTTGTATTATCTACCTCTCTCTCTCTCTCTCTTTCTCTCTCTCTCTCTCTCTCTCTCTCTCTCAGTCTGTCGTTCTATACTTATTCTAAGCGTCATTGGCCTTTTCAGCTCTATTAATAACCTGATCTTTGTTATCCTCTGCTATTCTCTCATTCCCTCAATACCTGATCTGTTTATCCCAGACTGCACTATCAACATCAATAAACACAACAACCCTCCACATACACATGCTGGTTTCCATTTTTAATAGACAGTTTTAGTAGTAACAACATAAACAAACGGCTCTCGTGGAACAAACGTAACTTCCGGTAAACTTCCAGATAGAGTCCCTTTATAGTAATTTATTTCTGATAACAGCTAAATACTTAGATTACCTTAGTTTAAATCAAAGCTATCAAAAACTACACTGAACTAAAGTTACCATGTAAAATGAATGTATACAATGTTAACTACAGATCCTTAAATTCTTGCCTGGCTGCCAAATCCACACAATGGTGATCCAAGCTCGCCATCTCCCCTCGTCTTTTGCAAACACAAACATTTGTTATTTTCCACGAGGTGTTTATTCCAGAGGTCTCTTTAGTTGCCAGCCAGACCGATAAATAAGCACAGACCAGAAGTTAACTTCGGGCCAGGCATGTAACCATGACAACACGCTTGCATCCGAAGAAACCGTTTATAGACCTTTTGCATGTTTGCAAACAGAAATTACGTTTTTTTTTTTGTGGGCGGAGCGCAACTGGTGGCAGAAAGTGTCAGCTCTGCAATATCGGTGTGAAGTGTTTTAGTGTTTTAAGTCTGTTTCTCCTATGTTTCTCTTTAGTGTAATGTTTCTTATAGTGTTTTCATCACGTTACGTTTATTTTTTATATAAATTAAAAGTTTAAATGGCTTGGCTACTGATATGTGCATGTATGTAATGTATATGTATTGTTCTTTATTGGTAAATCAATTATTTTTACCGTATGAATCACTAAAGTACATACAAGAGCAATACTATCATGTATTCTATATAATATCATTTATTAAATATTTCATTATTTTCCTGTTTTATATTATTTCTTCCTTATATTATTATGTTTGCTCTAAAACTATTATAAAACTATTATGTTTACATACAAATTTATTTGTATAGGCCTGTTTATATATTAATAACACTTTACATGATGTGTGTGTTATATTTATATATTTATTAAGTATGTAAACATCTTAATTTTAGAACAAACAGGACGAAGACATAGGCTAAGATAGAAGGTAAAAAGAAGTAATAGAAAACGAAAAAATTAAGAAATATTTAATAAATGGTGATATTATTGATATTATGAACTCATTCAAATCTTTAATCTTTCTAAATAAATTATAAATGTAACGTGATGAAAACGCTATAAGAGACACATTGAGGGATCAGACTTCGACAGATCACCGGATATCTTCTCTAATTATTTTCTAATTATTAAAAGATTTCCGAATAATTTGATCACTCCAGTCTGTCCGTTTAAGGGCTTTTATTGCAACCATAAACACTTACGTTTATCTTCAAATGGTGTCTTCGACGACGGTATACTATAAAAATGAATGTCATATATTTTGGCATTCCTATTCTGACACTCAACAGGACATTTTCAACTGAGTTATCTTGTTCGTTTCACTCGTGTCTAATTAATTTCCACTGTTTTTCTGCCACCACATGGTGAAAATTGTCAATCCATGAGGTCAGAAAACTACTGAGATTACCATCTTTGTGGGGTAAGGTCATGAGTAGAAAGTCCTCATCTCTTTAAACATGTTTTCTTGAATGACACATAAACTGTGTGTTGATATTAAAATACATTATTATGAAACTGATCATTTCTTTTGTTCCAGTCTTTGGGTAAGTGAACGTCTTGGTGACATTCAAATACATTAATCATTTAGTTTATTTTTAAGATTGTTTAGTTGTTGATGGTAAGAGTCAATCCTGAACTCTTTATGGTGTGTGTGTGTGTGTGTGTGTGTGTGTGTGTGTGTGTGTGTGTAACTGTAGCTAAGCTAACTGAGTGTAATTACAGTGAACCATTAATAACTTCACACTGGATTTATATATAACATCACCTCAGGAGAACAACATGGCATGCTATCATTCAGCTTCACTTCCAACCTGTTTGTCTGAAATTGAGTGTAAGCAAATAGTAATATTCTCAATATCAACATCAATAAACACACGAGATGTAAATGTATTTAAAAATATGTTTTACATAACAGACTGATCTCTGTGCCTGTGAAATGAAGGTTGATATGAAATGTTATTTTATAAAGGTGCCGGTGAGACGGGTCAGGAAGGTGGAGGGAGGCATATTCTTTGTAAGTATTTTTAAAATGGTGTCTACGGACATGCAGACGTCCATCTCTGCCGTCTCATTAACATCTTGTTCTGCTTGGTTCTGTACTAAACGCATGACCCACAGCATGAGTTAACACAACACAACAACACAATTCACTTTATTTGTATGACATCACTGAGTGCAAAATTGTATTTAAAAGCCATTTCTGTCTGGTATATTTACATTTATCAGGACTCAACAGTAAGAATGTGAGAATGATATAAAGAGAAAAACATCTCAGTGTTGTGATCTACTCATACTCTAAATAAATACACAACAATTGTTTAATAAAATAGACCTAGATGGAGGCAAAAAAAAAGGAAAAACTGGAGATGATCCTGTCACATCATTCCTCCATTGAGAGAGCATGTACAGGACAGCCAATCTGGTTCACTTTTACAAATGTCTTTCACGGTCTTAATCACTGACCTTACAGAGTCAGATAAAATGGAAAATGCAGAAGTTAACACAAACTAACTATGAAAAATACTTCTGCAGCATTTAGTACGTTTATGTTAATTTCTGCATTTACTAATGAATTAATAAAATCAAAAGTTAAGAATAGGGTAACACTTTATTTTACAGTGCCTTTGTTACACATGCTACATGTAATTATTATAGTAATAACAGTTAATTATGCATAGTTACGTGCAACTAACCCTAAATCAAACCCTTATCCAAACCCAACCCTATAGTAAGTACATGTTGTTATTGATTATTACTTAGTACTTAAATGTATAATTACACTGTAACAGTGATGCCGTAAAATAAAGTGTGACCAAGAATAGTTAAAGAAAATGAGGGTTCTGTCGTCATTTCTGTATCCTCGTGTTGGTCTGGGCCTGTATGGGTTTCTGTGTTCTGCTAAACACAAAATAAGATATTTTCAGAAATTATGGTAAGCCAACAGTTGACTGTAGCGGAGAGTACAGCCAAATGTATTATTTTTTTTTTTACTTTTAAAGATAATGAAAGTAACACAAAGGTGGGTCAAAAGTAACAGAACAAGATAGATTTTTGTGTTACACTTGTTTTTAATAAAAATACTTGTTAATATGTAACTGCAAACATATTTTGTTACTTATCTTATCTTATAATTAAATTACATTTTCATTTTAAATTTCAGTTTTATCTAATGTTTTAAAAGCAAACCGACAATACAAACTTGAATTGTTGAGAATAAAATTTTTTTAATATATGAACACAAGTGTTACTTTCATCCCAGCAGGAACTCCTGACATCTGAACCCGGTTTACTTTTTTGAAAACTCAGTTGAAAAACTAAACAAGGCAAACTTCAGGATGTGTTACAGCACTAGGTAGTGCTGTGCTGATTTATACTGTAACACATGAAACCAGAAACACAAAGTGTAATTAGAAATAAATGACCACTTTAGAAATGTACTTGAAGTGTTAATCACGAGAAACAATAATGAAATAATGTAATATTTGTCATATCTGTCAAGGGCTGCATGCTAAAGATGCTGTCAAAGTTTTTAATGCAAATGAAGTTTGGGCTCTGAGGAAATCACTTGGGTTCTCCCCATCCATTGGCTTCCATAGTAAGAAAAAGAAATACTATTAGTACCAATCAGGGTCATTCTTTATTTCTGGTGGCAAGTGGTGTCCCTCTACTTTACAACAGTTAAAATAAACTTTAAATACCAATAAATTATAAAAACATTCCATGTTTGTATTGTGTGGGATAAACACAATTCATGGACTATTAAAAATTACTTTTATTTAAAATACATATTTAACTGAGTTTGAGAGATTACATTTGTAACAAAATATGCATGTTCCCGTCACCTCAGAGAGGTATTATGGATTGTAATTGCAACAATATAAAAATGTAACACAAATGAAGTGGTTACATTGTGAATATAGATTTAATTTAACATTTAACGTTAGTTAAAATAGTTCCCCAAATTCATGTCTGTGGTGTTCAATGGATGTCGCCCCTTTAAAAAAAGGGGGAAATCTATTTGGACAACTTCCTGTGTGCAAAGGTCATTGCAGGTGCTGATTGATCTGAGGGATGCATGGTGAGTGCATTCTTTCTTATAAGTTTTCTTAAAGTTAGCTAAATTTCGACAATTACATGTGTTGCACTTTATTAGTGTTTGTGGTGTTATGCAGGGGCGTCAGTTTGTGTTGAAAAATGTTGAAAAGATCAGATGAAAAAACATTACAGCATGACGGGGAAAAATATTGAATAACGGCGCATCAAAAATGGGCATAGCGTAGGCCAGTCAACAACACGAAATACTCAACAATGTCGACTGCACATGTAACAGTCCCTGCAACACCAGCTCAACCGAACAGTACCAAAGCACCAGCACGTTAAGTCAATGATAACAATGAAATTCATTATGTAAAAGAAAACACACCATAAGCATACAATGCCACATATGTGACCCTGGACCACAAAACCAGTCGTAAGTCCCATAGGGGTGATTCTTGAGAAATTACACTTATGAGGTGTCATGAAACATTTTGATAAAAAATGCTATCAAAATAAGAAGCATACAGTTACAAACATCTCTTCATGTACTATTTTGCACATGATTTCAAATGACATCATACAAACAATTTTGTTGTTTTTTCCACATTTAAGGTGAAAATTTAATTACCGCAATGTGTCCGTAACTGGATTTGGGTTCTTTGACATGAAAATATTTATAATTAAAAAATAAAAAAATAAAAAGCTTCAGTGCATGTTATACTATAAACATTTACAGTAAAGAAACATGGTGGATTTGGAATATAAATGTATCTAAGACCAATTTTTTTCTCATCCTCCGCAACAGTTTTCAATCATTGTTTAAACCCTCAAGGAACTAACATTTTCAAAAAAAAAAAAAAATAGTTGGAAGAGATATAATTGATTGTGACACTCAAGATGGCTACCAGAAGCAGTGCTTATTTTTTCTCCACAGATAAAAGTTGAAATTTTGTTTGTCCTAGTAGACAACTTTTAGTTCTTAATACCGACACATGAGTTTGCAAATGTATATATTTAATGTAATATGTATCAAAAAATGTAAATAATTCTATAGGAAATATTTTTAAATCCTCTAAAAATAATGGTTATAGACGTTTCAGCAGTAACAACATAAACAAGTGGCTGTCGTGGTCCGCACGTAACTTCTGGTAAACTCCGCTAAGAATAAGGCTATATCCACACGAAGCCGGTGCATTCCCTATCCGATCATTTTTTTTCCTTGCTCTAAAAAAATAATCCGTAAACACGAAACCACTGAAACCGACTGAAACCGGTGTAGAAATATGCCGGACCAGTATGGGGCGCTGTAATTCTGCTACAGATATACACTATACACGGAGAAGAAGACTTTGAGCATGCGCATAACCAACGTATGGTGTTGTCCATTATCGCTTGTTGGTCACCACAATTGCATAGAAGCAATAGATTTTGCTGTAATAAAGCTAGTAGGCTTTAGTTGCTTCTGGTTTCAGATTTATCCACTTTAGGACCAGGTTTCAAAAAATAGCGGTTTCACTCTCTGAAATCGCCGGATCCGTGTGGATGAAACGCCTATACGATAACAAATTTATGCGTATACAGTGATTCGCGTCTCCGTGTGGACAGCCCCTAAATAACAACAAAGTTCTTTAAACGTAGTTTATTTATATAACAAGCAAAAAAACAACACATAGATTACCTAGGAAACCAAAACATTTGTTATTTTCGATGAGGCATTTGTTCAAGAGATCAATTAAGCAACTAGTCAGACCATTAAAAAAACAAAACCTGAAGTAAAGTTCGGATCCAGACGTGTATCGCGTCAGGGCACGTGCGTCCGATGAAACCATCTATAGTAAGTTCAGACCTTAATCTTGTGTAAAAAAAAATGGCTTCAATGGCTTTTTTAAAAAATCTGATGCTGGACACCTTCTAAATCTGGATTTCATGAGAATCACCCACAGGCATCGCTTGATTTTTCAGAACATTTTAACCAAATGTTTTCAAAAAGTGGTGGGGACAAGTCCCCAGTGTCCCCATTGTACATGACACCTATAGTGTTATGTTAATAACTTGCAGATTTTAAATATTTTAATCAAATTTTTGCTAAATACATACTTATTAATATTTCCTAAATGTCCCTACATCTTGAACTCATCATGATGGCAGCCTCCATTTTAGAAAAGACTGGATTTAAGCTAATTTGTCTGTAGTGTTACTTACTGTGGTGTTACTGTCTGTGGTGTTACTGTCTTTTTACTTATATATTACTTATTAAATATTGGTACACCACAGACATAAGTTGAAGTTTCACCAGTGTTTTTATTTTTAATTATGTTATTAAGCTTCAATGTTAATGGATATAGCATATTAAAATTATTTAAATGCATAACAATACATTTTATTAAAAGAAAACGAACAAGCATTTTTACAATTTCTGCCTCACATTTGCCACCCCATTTGAAGAATGACCCATCAATTGTGTACCATTATTTATTTATTTATTTCAAAATGTCTTCTTTTGTGTTTGGCAGAGTGCAGGGGCTCATGCAGGTTTGGATCGACGTGGGGGTGAAGAAATTATGACAGAATTTTCATTTTTGTTTGAATGCACCATGCTAACAGGATGAACTGTATTGGCATTACCAAAGATGAATAAATGATGAAAAACTATATTTCTTATTGTTAGTTCATGTTAGCATTTGGCCTGTAACGCATTTACTAATGTTAACAATTACAACCTTATGGTAAAGTGCTACCAAACAAACTATCAACAGCTTTAGTGAAGTGGTCAGTGGTCTTTTTGTCTCCAAAAAAAATTAAAACATCACAATGTTTACTAATTGAAAAAGGGACAATCAGAATCACATTATTGTTAATATAAGTAGTGTACATTTCTAAAAATGTAAGATTGCATTCTTATACAGTAGTGGGGTCAGTAAAAATATTGACAGGTCCTGTACTGTATATTTGTGTGTAAGGTAAAGAATAGATGGAATGTTTATTGCTGTATGCATAATGAACTGTGATGTCTTGTGAGTGACCACATTAGAGAGAGAAATGAATACCTAATAATCACACGTGTGATTGATTATTATAGAAAGCATATAATGTCTGTAGGTATATGTGCATAGTAATACGTTGGGTAAGTGGGCCATAAAAGTTTGAGTCCGATCCTGAGTAGCACTTCAATGTTCACTTGTTCCTGGCGGTTGTCATTGACTTTTAGACTAAATGTTCCTCTCTAGCGTTGTGCTGACTGATTAAATCCAAATCCAGTCATTCCTACAAACCCACTCTCTCTGCAATCGTGCCATGTACTGTAGTGGTCACTCATTCACTCACATTTCCCAGTAATGTCTGATTTCTATAACCACTAACGAAAAACTCTCCCATCAAACCCCTCCGGATGTCCCAGCATGAGTGAAGTGTCTCATCTGGAATGACAAATCATTCTCCTGTTCTTTAGGGAAAGAGGCTTTTACTCGCCACAGATCCATTCACACAGGCTAGTCTTGTTCCCATAACCCCCACAGGCAGCACATCTTCATCTGGTTGGAGGGTGGTCGCTGGATTTAGGTCGTGTCGCGCAGCACGCACAGCAATCTGGCTGCGTCATACGGTAGCCCCTTTCCAAAATTAACTAGCCTTTCTCTTCCTGGTGGTTTCCTGTGACATACTGAGCAGTCAGCTGATAGGTGGACCATGTGACAGACTGGACATGTGTTTATGCTCTATCGCTGGGAATCACATTACTAACTACAACAACATCTGATACTTTCACCAACCGTGTGTTATAGCTACAAGCACTCATGAAAAGATAGAAGTGTGATATAACCGTGTTGTTTTGATTGATCTGCATCACTCTGTGGTCTGTAACAGCTACATATAAAAATACTCTCTTCAAAAGATCAGTTCAGTGGCCGGTTGCTTAGCCTGGTCATCAAATTTTTTCTTTAAGACTGGTCATAGGTCAGTTATAAATAAAGGTAGATGAAGATCTAATGCAGTGCAACACAGTCTCACGGGGAGTTGTGTTGTGGTGGCGAAAAGTTTTGATTAATTTGTTCGTGTTTGGTGACGCGAGTTTCCGCTGTTTTTCGTGTCTCTGGAGGCGAGTGTCTTTTTCGTCCTTCCCAGCGCGAGTTTCTGTCGGTGGCTGTTCGTGTCTGTGGCATGGCTTTCTTTATCGTGTCGTTTTGTATTTTGTTTTATCATCGTTGTTTCCTGTTTTTAAATAAATGTCGCGTTGGGTTGGGGTTTGATACGCGGTTTGCGTTAGGATGTTATTTTTTTCATTGGTTTGTACATGTTTTTCGTCCACTTTTAAAACTTTTCTCGCCTGGAGTTGGGGTTAGGGCTGGGGTTTGGGTTAGGAAGTCGCAGAAAGTGATTCTAGCCCAAACCCCAAGCGACAGTGGTCAAAAGGTGGAAAACAACGATGAGAAATCAAAATATAAAATAACACGATAAAGAAAGTCGTGCCACAGACACGAACAGCCATTGATAGAAATTCGTGCTGGGAAGGACGAAAAAGACATTAGTCTCCAGAGACACGAAAAACAGTGGAAATTCGTGTCATCAAACACGAATAAATTAATCAAAATTTTCGTTACTATAACACAACTTGCCGTGAGACTGGGTTGCACAGTAAGACTTTTTAGTCCTAACCAATTGCTAGTTTGACTAATTTGTTTGACTTGACGCGGCACTGTGCAGATTGGTGGTAGGCTATCGTTGTAAGGTAATGAAGTTAACACTTTACCTTATTGCATAATGTTTCTTAAACGTTTATGTAGTGTAGGTGCAGTTTGAAAAAACTTTATAAACGTTTATATCTAAATATTTATGGCTGGCATTTTTTTTCATTTGCAGGTGTAGCAAAAAGTAAGTTTTAGGCCCTGACTAGAGAAGAAGAGCGACAGTCACAATAATCCCAAATTTCCTAGTCCTGTTTGATCAAGAGTGAATGTCTAAATGAGATAATAATGACACATGAATTGGTTTTAAACTGACTGCTTGCTTGCTTGAAGAGAGGAATACTGCACTTCAAACTCTCCTCTTTCTCATCTGGCTTTCTCTGTCTTGTTTTAAAGCAGACTTTATCTAAGCGTTAAGACTAGGGTTGCCAACTTTCTCACTCTGTAATATGAGACACAAGATGGTCTGCCGCAGCAGTGAGGATATGGTTTTATGTATACAGTGTATTTAAAGGGATAGTTCACTTTGAGGTGAAAATTCTGTCATCATGTTCTCATCCTCATGTTGTTTTAACCTGTATAAATTTTTTTTCTGATGAACACAAAAGAAAATATTTTGAGAAATGATGGTAAACACACAGCAGTAAGTGACCATTGACTTAAATGATAAATGATGGTAAGCACACAGTTGACGGTACCCATTAAATTCCATTATATTTTTTATTCCTACTATGGAAGTTTATGGTCACTTACTGCTGTGTGTTTACCATCATTTCTCAAAATATCTTCTTCTGTGTTCATCAGAAAAAAGAAAGAAATTCATACCGGTTTAAAACAACATGAGGATGAGTAAATGATGACAGAAGTTTCATTTTAAAGTGAACTATCCCTTTAATCCATTTGTCAAAATGATAGCTAATCTTCTAATTAATTATTAATTAATAACTCTTATGCCTTGGCAATACGGTAGGTTAATTAATAGTTTGTTAATTTACAGCAGGTACTTTTAACACAGTCATTTAATTGAACTGTTACCTCTAACATCAGTCTAAAACAAAACACTTGTGACTCTCGCACTAAGGGTAAATAAAACGTTATCCCCTTTATGTTAATCCTACGTGTGACAAACTAGCATATATTCTGTAAACTGTAGTTTTTTCAGAATCAACATCAAATATGTATACAGATTGTGCTTGAAGAGGTCTGTGATTGGATGAAAGGTATTGAAGATCATGTTCAAGTGCCACATGAAGTTGAACAAGCTTGTTGTATCAGTCACTAGTTAGATGGGACGTCCCGTACGGGACAAATAAATTAGGCTTAAAATATGGGACGTCCCAGCTAATATGGGACATTTGGCAACCCTAGTTAAGACTGATTGATGAGAGACCCTCTTACTACAGTATGTGGTAGCATTTGAATTCTGTAACATAAAAACATAAAACAGACTTTTAGAAATACATTTGATGAATTACAATTTAAATACAACTACTGCAAGACAAACAAAAAGATGCCAAACAGGATATGCAAATGACCCACTTAAAGACATAAAACATTGTGTTTAGTACCTCAGATTAGATAAATGAGCGGAGAGAAGGCAGTGTCCTGTGGCTGTTCGAACACATTCAACCAGATGTGCGTTTACACTACAAAAGCAATCAGATCGAAAGGGTTTTCGACTACCTCTAAATGTGGTCGAAAATGTACGAGCTCAAAACATTTTAAACACCGTTTACACATGGCATTAACGTCATCCACTTGTGATTCGATCGACGAAAACGCATGTTAATGCCAAGTGTAAACAGCCTCTAAGGAAGGATGTGTTAATTTTTTACACATTGTTTTGTTTTATCCTATTTAACACATTATGTGTCATTTCGTGTTGAAAAAAATAAAAGGGACAACACAAGATGTGTTAAAACAACACAAAGTCTGTTGTTCCAATGATAACAAAGAGATCATTTAACATGTTGTCCTTAACTAGAAACAACACGTGTTGTTTTAACACGTTTGTTTAAGAGCAACTGTGAAACATGTACTTATGTAGTTGATCTAATGTACAGTATTTTAGCCTAATAAAAAATTATGTTTTCAAAAGTCTGAAACATGGATGTTAACTCATTTACTTACAGCTTATATGCTAACAATGTTTAATGAATGTCTCTTATTGTGCCTGTTTTCAGCCTAAACCAGAGAACGCAGTCACCATAGCCGTATCATCACGGGTTTTGTTTCGCACAGACATCGAACAGAAAGTGTATGAAGAGAAAGGAGTGGAGGAATATCTCAGATATCAGATCCAACATGAGAACGAACCTTTAGCTCCTGGTCCAGCATTCCCATTTGTTAAGGTAATAATGTGCTAGGATATTTGTTAACTTGTATTTAAGCAAATATTGTTTGATCAAATTTTACAATGAGTTGTTTTTTGAGAAATGTTAAACACTGTTTTTAAATATATACAATACTGACCATTCCCATAGCCTTGATATATGTTGCAGACATGAGAGTAGATCTCTTAGTAATAAACAGGAAATTACAAATCCATTTATAACTGACAGTATTTTTCTAAAGCAATTTGATATCATTTGTTTGAATCAGAAGTACATTTTTCCCACACTCTTGGTAGTGTTGGGAAGTCCAAATCTTTTTTGTGAAGAACTGGTGAATAATTTTTTTAACCGATTCTTTGAAACGAACTGTCCAAAAAATGATTCACCAGTTCTTTAACATCCTCACGTAATGATGATCTAATTCTATTATCCAGGAGGTAAAAATACACTAAAACATGTTTAAATAAAGTTGTGCATGGTTGATTTATATTTTAGTCTATTAGATCATCTATCATTATTTAGTCGTGCAACTAAAGCACCTTCAAAAACTTTTAACAGAAATCATGATTAAGTACATAACAACTTAAAATATAATTTGCACATGGACAATCACCCAACATTAAACACATTTTAGTCATAATGCTGTTTAAAATAATTAGCTGTACCATGCATATTTCTTTTACGTTTAATGGTAATATTAAATAAACTTACTTTTCGTCAGTTCATACATGTTCATAGTATTAGCAGCAACTCACTGATGACCAACATGTGTACTGTTTGGCTCACGCATGCTCCGTATCCACAGCTCTTTGATTCTCAGTTCTTTGGAGGCGTCCGATAGAAACTGTTCTAAAATCAGTGAACTGGTGACTCCATATGAGTCGAAACCTGTTTCTGACTCGAGAATCGCTGTATTGACCTGTTCGGTAAATGCATCCGCAGTATTAGCCGCTTATCATGTCGAACCTATGAGTCGGACGCGTCCAATAGAAACCGTTTTCAAATCAGTGCACTTTTGACTCCATAAATGCAGCCACCTGTTCCTGACTTGAGAATCGCTGTATTGACCTGTTCGGTAAATGCATGCGCAGTATAAGCCGCTTATCGTGTCAGACCTATAAGTCAGATGTGTCCAATAGAAACCGTTCTTAAATTAGTGCACTGGTGACTCCATAAATGTAGCAACCTGTTCCTGACTCGAGAATCGCTGTATTGACCTGTTCGGTAAATGCATGCGCAGTATTAGCCGCTTATCATGTCGAACCTATGAGTCGGACGCGTCCAATAGAAACCGTTCTCAAATCAGTGCACTGGTGACTCCATAAATGTAGCCACCTGTTCCTGACTTGAGAATCGCTGTATACTCCTGTTCAGTAAACGCATGCGCAATACTAGCGGCTCATCGTGTCGAACCCATGAGTCGGACGCGTCCAAAAAGAAACGACTCTCAAATCAGTGCACTGGTGACTCCATAAATGTAGCAACCTGTTCCTGACTCGAGAATCGCTGTATACTCCTGTTCAGTAAACGCATGCGCAGTATTAACGGCTTATCGAGTCGGACACGTCCGATAGAAACCCTTCTTGATTCAGTGTATGGTGACTCAGGAATTCCAGTAGGTGTGCTGTGCATACTCAGTATCAACAAAGTTCACCAGGTCTTGGTTCAGTCAGTGTGCTGTTGGGGAGAGCTCCTATGAAGAGTTGATACATCTGATACAAATATCTCCCTCTTATTTCGAATTGGAATGACTGTCGAGCACATCCCTTACAAAAATTATTCATGGTTTTATTGTGGTAAAAGTGTAGCACCATGTTTTTTTTGGTGTTCTGATTACTATCAGCAAAACTATGGTTTTTGAAAACCATGGTTGTCAAAACCATGGTTATTTTGTGGTTACCATGGTTTTACTACAGTAACCATGTTTTTTTTTGATAAAGGATTCAGTCCGATTTGGTGTACTGATTCAACTTGTTCACTGAGAAGAACTGGTTTAAAAGAGTGATTCATTCACTAACTCTTGGGTTTGCTAGCACCATTCTCTAACAGTTGACTTTAGCAATATTAGCTGTATTGTTTGTTGACGATTTGACGTTTTTGAAAAATTGGGGTGGACATGCATCTCCAGGTAAAATCTATGCCACCACTTGCAGTACCTAATTTCACTTTCTCTTTTCTTAGGCACTGGAGACAGTGAACATCCAATTGCGGGAACTTTATCCAGCCAGCGAGGAACTTTTTGACATTGTGCTGGTAACTTACAACCATGCCCACGTAGGGGTGAGACTCATCAACACCATCAACTACCACAGTAAGAATCCTTACTGACCGTTCCCATACCCTTGATTCTTACTATCTACAGACATACACACTGTCTGACAGGACGAATGCTGGACAATAAGCTGCTAATGGAATAAAACCCTATTTGTCTGTACAGTACAAATATTTATGACAAACTGATGACTTTGCATGGAAAGGAAAATAAATATGCCATTCTGAGGACACAAAAGCATGCAAAAAGTTCTTGTTCTGATTTCATAGAAGATAAATCTCCAGCTGGCCAATCATATCTTCCCACAGAGATGCATGAGACACCTCTAACCTTTGTATTTCAAACCAGCCACTTCCTGCTCGGTTCCCTGCAGTGCCACAGCTGGAGCGGTTTTAAACGTTCTGGTGGCTAAATCGTAGAAAAACAAACATTGGCCTATCTTTTGGCCTTTATTTGAACAAAATAACAAATATGTGGATATGGACTGACGTTTCTATCTGAAGTCAGAAAGTCATAGCGCTGCAGTTCTTCCCATTCTAAAATTCTGTCAAAATATAATCTTGGTATTTTTAATATGACTGCAAGCCCATGTGTCAAATCCCATCATTAGATTATGAGACTTCAATTGGATTTCACACACAATGTCGCACACTCAACATTTTCTGTTCATTATATTTGGCTGTGAATCAAACATCTAGAAGAAGAGTCCGTGACCGAACATTTGATATGTAATATCTTAAGTCCCCAATGATACAATTAAAATCTCACTAGGGAACATGCTGTGTTGTGCTTATGAACCTTATATACCCTGAATGAAAACAAGAAATCACCATATACAGTGGGGTATAGAGAAGAACCCCCCCCCCATTAAAATACCTGTACAACACACATGTGATAATTTACATTTTGGTGCTTTGCAGCCTAGGACGAGGACAGGGGCAGTTTTTGTTTTGTCTAGCTGTATTTACTCAGTGCAGTCACTTATAACATTTAGGTGAAATATATAACACGGGTATGTCAGAAAAAATTAACAAATAAAAAACTAAATCAACGATTTAGAAAAAGGATCACCCCTTGTGTCAGTATTTTGTTAAACCACATTTTTCTTTAATTACAGCCTTAAGTCTGTTGGGATACGTCTCTATTAACTTTGCACATCTAGACTCTGCAATATTAGCCCGCTCTTCTTTGCAGAACTTCTTAAGTTCACTTAAATTTAATGGTGTCTGTTTATGGACTGCATTCTTCAAGTCATTCCACAGATTTTCAATGAGGTTTAAGTCTGGGCTCTGACTAGGCCATGCAAGGACACTCACCTTTCCCTCCTTTAACCACCTTGTAGTCAGTTTTGCTGTGTGTTCAGGTCATTGTCATGTTGGAAGGGAAGCCTTCTTCCTATTGACAACTTTTAGCAGAGAGCAGCAGATTTTCCTCAAGAATTTGACAATATTTTGCCCCATCCATTTTTCCTTCTATCCTAACAAGTGCTCCAGTTCTTGCTGCAGAGAAACACCCCCATTACAGGATATTACCACCTTCACGTTTTACTGTAGGAATGGTGTTATTTGGATGGTGAGCTGTGTTGGATTTCTGCCAGACATATCATTTGGTGTTGAGGCCATAACATCTGACCATAACACATTGTTCCATGTGGCCACAGAACCTTTAAGGTGTGTTTTGGCAAAGCTCAGTCGTGAGCTTTCTTGAGCAATGTTTTTTTTTCTTGCAACCCTCCCATACAAGCCACATTTGTGAAGAATTTGTTATATTATTGTCACATGCACACAATGCCCACTCTTCGTCATAAACTCCTGCAACTGCTTCAGGGTTGCTGTAGGCCTCTTGGTTGTCTATCTGACCAGTTTCCTCTTGGCTGTTTTACCCAGTTTGGAGTACTGATCCAGGGAGGGTCTGTGTTGTACCAAATACCTTCCACTTGCTTCTAGGCATTGATAAAGCCTTTGACTTTTTTATATCCATCTCCTGACTTGTGCCTGTCCACAACTTTATCCCAGAGATTTTTTGACAGTGCCTTGCCACCCATAGTTGATAGTTTGCTTCAGTTGCACTACCAATTAGTGATGTTAGGTTCTTGAACGAATCGTTCTGTTGAGCCGGTTCTCAGGAAGTAACCGGTTGAGCCGGTTCACAAATCGAACTGAATCGAACTTTAGTTTTGGGCATAGGTTCCGGGTTGATGACGCAGGACGCACAGCCGAAATAGCACTTTGAACTAAAAAATAACCGAACGAAGTTTGTCGATGATGCCGAAGCGAGAATTGCCGATGATTCTGCGTGTGAATCACAGAGGATTTGAACGAGCCTGATACACGAAGTTTCTTGTTTTATTAGTTTCTTGATATGCTTGTTTTATTAAAAATCTTTAGTTTTAGTATGATTTATTGTGCATGCAAATCATATTGTAGTTGTTTAAGGAAGACCAATGAGTTTAAAAGACAAGTTTATTTATTCTTTATACTTACACATCCACAATTGTGCACCAGTGTCTTTTAGGAATCTTATTCAAGTTGTAGGCTAGTCAAAACTGGTATCTGGCATTTACAATCCGTGATTGAAACTGTGACCACAAACATTATAATATCTTGTGAATGAAAGGCAATAAATCAGCTATGCCTTCAAAAAAACACCTTTTTATTTGAATGTTTTAATGTGTTGACACAAACTACTTTATTTGAATGTTTCATACAAGTAATTCGAAAATAAATGCGTAGCAATGTCATTTCTTGATGACGTCAGGAACCGTTGAATCTGCTTTTTGAACCGGTTCAATGAGCCGAACTGTCCGAAAAGAGCTGGTTCGCGGAAATGAATCGGACTTTGCATCACTACTACCAATGAGTGAAATGCTCCAGAAAATGTAATGTCATGCTAAGCCAATCAAAATGACCACAGCTGAAAGTCAAATGAGTTTGTCTGGAATTGACAAGGTGATTAGCTACACCTGATTGAGTTAACATTAACGTTAACGTTTTCTGATATATTGGGGTATATCTTTCACTTGTATATTATAATTTAAACAGAGTAAATACAGCTAGATAAAACAAAATTGTGTCTGTGCTCATTTAAGGCTGCAAAGCAACAAAATGTGATTCTTTTAAAGGGGGTTGATTCTTTTTTATACCCACTATAGTTACATCAAAATCCTCTTTGACTGTTTCCTCTCCTTCGCATCAAGTCTTTTTCTCGTTTGGACTCATTCTGCTCCACATCTTGTTTCCTTCTGGCCAAACTTGGCACGACACGGTCATGTAAATAACAACTGCTGATGATGTCTTGTTGAGCTGGCACAGTGCGTGCACTAATATGTCAGATGCTAAAAGAGGCGCATAACCCCAACATTCCCATCCATCTAACCTTTCCATCAGCTGAACCATGATGTCACACTGTCAACACCAAGAAGTCTCAGTTACAAAATACTCTCATTGAAAGGAAAGAAAATCAATAAACATCGAATTGAGGTTTTATCAATTTTGTATCCATGTTGTCCACAACTAACAAACTTGTAGTGTCTAGACTCTAGAGCATCTTTGATTGGGACTCGTGTTAATCTTTTTCTCTTGTTCTCAGATCTGTTCATTGAACGCTTCTGCATGACAGGAGGCAGCAGTCCCATCGGGTACCTGAAAGCGTGGCAAACAAACTTATACCTGTCAGCTGATGCTCAGAAGGTGCAGGAGGCCCTTGCTGAAGGTTAGCACATGCTCACATTTACTGATTACTTAAGTGTCATGTATGTCATTTCACTACCAGCATCAGAAGCAATTTGCTTGTTTGCAGTGTGGCACAGAAATGAGAGGGGACTCTTGAAATCATGCTCATTATTATAATATTTGTAGGATATTACTGCTTCTAAATTAAATGTAACAATTTCAAGAAATTAACTAGATTTTAATTAAACTAAATTCACATATGAGCAGAATTGCATACCGTCTACAAAGTTTTTTTTATGATGAATTGTTAATAATTAAGAACAAATAGGAGGTTGTACTGCAGCAGTCTGTCAGTGTATGTCAGACAGTGCACATGAACTTAGGAATTCAAGGGAATTCTGTCATAATTCTCATGTGGTTCTTAACCCGTATGAACCTGATAAACACAAAGTGATGATCAAAATCATTTTGACTTTACTATACATGTAGTTTTATATTTAGACAGTGATTTAAATTGTTTCAGTCAAACACAATTAGAGTTCTGTTAAATAATATCTTAATATCAATCTATTAAAAATATCTTTCTAGCTTTTTCAGGGCTGGAAATGGGGGGAGGGATGTGGGGGACGGAGAACACCTCAAACTAATAAGAATTTGTAAAAAGGTGGAATTGAAAATGAATTTTATTTAAACAACTTAATGAAGTTTATTTAACTAAATTCGGGAGAAGCATGATCATGTAATCCAACCAATCAGCATGAAGAGGTCTATATATATAGCCACCCCTAAATCATGTTTTATTAACAAAGTTCGAGAGAAACAAGTTCAATGAATCTACCTAATCATCCTGAAAATTTTGACCAGCTGTCAGCAATCAGGTGATCAGCATTATTGGAAACTTATATAGACTGGCAATCAACTCACCCATGTTCCTCGATAGTTTGTCCATTGCCGCAACGTACGAGAAAAACAACAATGTCCGAAAAAGAACTTTCCTCATCCGACGATGAATCCCTAATCGCCCAGGATGTGGCCCAAGCATCAATGCTGCTTTCCACTGCAACAAAGAGCACTCACGCTCAAGCCGTCGCACCGAGAGCCTTAGCAACTCCACACGACCATTGACCCAACGTCTCGTACCTCAAGACGCCGAAGATCACCCTCACCTCCACCACCAAGACATCTTCCCCAGCATGGTCCTACGCTTCAGCACCCCTGCCAATTCCTGCAATAGCGAAATGGACAGTGCTTAGCTTAAGATAACGGCGACATCTTCTTTTACAAGAACATTAATAAAGTGGAGCTTTACAATCTTTACATCTCTCTCCAACCAACTCTTCCATCTTCAAAATCCACTCTCTGCCGAAAAACTACAAACAAAACAAGGAAAGATCATGAAGCTCCATCTCTACACTCACCAAAAGCCATCCTTCCTTCTTTGCAAGAGTGGTTTCGTCAGGCCGCATCCAAATTCCTCCACCAAGCCTCAATCATTTTTACGCTTCATCGAGCACTGCAAGGCAGTCTGACTAACACCACATGCTGCAACACCTTTTAGCGATACAGGTCTCCCATCCAGCTCAAGTTTTCGATGAGCCACAGTTACCTTTAAAAACCCACCACATATCCAATTACATGCCCTTTTTTGATTGCTTTAAACCGCTACAGTAAAATCATTTGCTCCGCCTTTCCCCAAAGAAAATGGGAAATTAATGATTATCTCACGATTATAGCGGAACTTGCTTTATCTGACTGAGGCGCCCCACAAGCTTTTTCAGCCAAATATGCCATCTTTGTTTCCCAATTGAACCAATGCCCGCACTGGTGCGCAATAGACCTGGATCCCCACAACAGTCTTTCTTGGGTGTTGTAACATCATATGCGCGGTCTGCAGATCATTCCACCTGTCCTCTCATTAACCCTTCTATGCCCCCATGTCCAAACTCCCCTCAACCAAAATCATTCAGCTACATTCCACACCCAGCAAATACCAACTTTTACTCCTCAAGTTCCAAAAAACTTGCACCTACAATTCCACTAACCAAGTTTGCAATAGCTTCAACACAGGACATTGCACATGACAACATTGTCAATACATGCACATTTTTTACAACTATTGTGGCAGTGCTCATGCCCACATCATTTGCCCTGTAAAAAGGTCTCAAAATAAAAATGTTAAACATTATTTGTCAACTCTCATCTTATTTGTCTTTTTCCCATCTGTCTGCAGATTTGTCTCAACACCCCGATACAAACTTTCCAATTATTTTTTGACAGGGCTTAAACACAGTTTTAAACCCGGCATGGAACCGCACTTGCAGCGCAAGACACAATAGATATGCTTATTAAAAAAGAAGTCGAATCTGGTTTCATGATTGGTCCCTTCAACACCCCACCTTTCGAATGTTTCCGTATCAGCCCAATCCAAGTGGCTCCCCAAAAATTTGAGGTAAGAAACGACTACCAGACTCTCCTAGCCTACCTACATTCCAGAAACTCCCAGGCTAGATCCACATCAGACCCACTGCCACAGCAGTATTGTTTCCTTTGCTCCTGCAGGAGCCCTGCTTTTCACAATCTCTGCCCCCGAAGGAGCCCTGTTTCTCAACTGCCGCAGCTGTACTATTTCCTCTGTTCCCACAGGAGCCCTGCTTTTCACAAACTAATCTTCCACAGGAGCCCTGTTTCTCAACTACCACAGCGATACTATTTCCTCTGCTCCCACAGGAGCCATGCTTTTTACAATATCCACTGCCACAGCAGTGTTGTTTCCTCTGCTGCCTCAGGAGCCCTGCTTTTCACAATTCTCACCCAAGTTGCGAGAAGTGGAAGACGTAGTCAAGAAGGCAATGTCAGCATCAGCTCCAGGACTGAATGCTTCAGCAACCTGCACATGTGTTTCTCTCTAGAGGGCTACATGATGGGGTGGCAGCAGCTAGAACACGGAATTGCAATGGGATCTCCACCAGCCTTTGAGGGAATCCTCATTGGTGCCAGGCAGGTGGTTGGAGGTATCAAATTACCATCGGACATGAGGTTTCCACCCTTGAGGAGCTACATGGATGACGTGACAAGCATCCTCCAAATGGCTCCTTGCACAACCAGACTCAAGAATTTTGATGAGCTTTTCGCATGGGCAGGGATGAAGGTCAAGGCGGAAAAATCAAGAAGTCTGTCAATAAGGAGAGGGGTACCGCAAGCCAAGGACATCTTTGTCGCAAAATAGGGGAGCCCATTCCACAGCTGGATGAGAAACCTTTGCGAAGCCTGGGGAGGCAGTACACGGCAGACTTGTCAGACAGGCAGATGGGAAAGCTAGCCAAACACCAACTCACTAAAGGGCTGGCAAAGATTGAGGAGAGTCAACTGCCCGGGAAGCACAAGGTGTGGTGCTACCAGCACATCCTGTACCAACGTATCCTGTGACCCCTAAAGGTCTGTGAAATTGCCTCCTCAGAAGGCAGCGGAATGGATATGCTTGCCCCAATGCTTTATAGATGCAGGTCTCTTCCCTTGGAGCATGCTGGAGCTGCCCATGGTAACCAGACTTGCCTTGCTCTAAAACTTAAGAACTCAGCAGACCTGCTCATAAGGAGGGCAAATGTTTCCATCCGAACAGGCCGCAAATGGAAAGCACTGGCAGAGGTAGATTGTGCCATCAACAGTCTGCAACACAGAGAGGTGATGGGGGGCTGTCCAGACCAATCGTGCCGGACTGGGTTGGGGAGCAGCGCAGCAATTCTGGTCCAAAGCCACCAAGAGACAGCAGAAGATCATGGTGTTAGCTTCCTGCTGAGGGCAAACTACGACACCCTCCCATGCCCTAGGATCCTTGCACTGTGATATAGTGATGAAGTAGGCTGTCAACTATTTTGTCAGGATGCAGAATGGCACTGTCCCAGGGGCACTTCAGGTGGCGCCATGATCAGATCCTGATGAAACTGGGTGAGATCCTGAAGAGCCGTAGGGTGTTAGCAAATCGCTTACCTGCAACAAGAGAGCATGCCCTGGTATAGTTTGTAAAGCCTGGCAGTACACATCAACCTTCTGCCTAGAAGAAGAACAGCATGCTTTCACCTGAAAAAGAGTGGCAGATGTTGGCAGACCTCAGGAAGCAGCTGGATTTCCAAGAGAGGTCTTGACCACTACTCTCCGGCCAGATATAGTCATGTGGTCCCGCAGTGGCGAAATGGGTTCTCCTCATCGATTTAACCATCCCCTGGGAGGAGAACATGACCGCAGCCCACGAAAGGACACAGCCAAAGTACACCGAGCTGGCAGCGGAGTGCCAAGATGCTGGCTGGAAAGCAACTGTTCACCCTGTGGAGGTCGGCTGCCAGGGCTTTGTGGGCAAAGCAGCAATCCAGCTACTACACAGAATGGGCATAACAGGCTCAAGCATGAGGGAAGCCATTGGGAGAGGAAGCGGAGAAAGGGAGCTACTGGCTTTGGTTGAGGAGGAATGATATTGGGTGGGGATTAACATAATAGTGAAGGCAGCTCCAATGTGTGGCGGGGAGACGTCCTTAGCATGCCACCGCAAATCTTATTACACCATTCATTTATTATTATCTAGCACATTATAAGAGTTAAAGTCCCTCTTTGGTCAATAATTTTATCAGTTAACCAGTGGTGGCTGGTGACTTCAAAATATGTGTTCATTGAACCATGTGTATCATGTGTCATGTCAAAATATGTGCCTGCTAACGTTTTAAAGGTTTATGAGGCACTAACAAGACACTAACTTAACAGTAAACTCTGATTACACATGAAATTAAGTGAGTATCTGGCAAACGTAAGCGTCTCTTTTATCATTAACCCCTTTGAAGTGTCTGCAGTAGGCACTTATTTTGACATGATGCGTGATAGGTTCACATGACATGCCAAACACATATTTTGACATGACGAGCCACACACATAACAGGCTAAATACATTTTTTGATAAGCTTCACGTTGTGCGCTCTCCAAAATAAGTCATCGGCCGCCACTGCAGTTAAAACTCATCTTTGAGCAAATGTCAAAGGGACAGTAATTGCTTCATACTTTTAAACAGCTTGAAAGTAATTCTACACGCTTAGAGGCGTATTTAGTATACACAGATCTGTGAATATGTGAATTAGTCCCTGCCTCTACTTAATTGCACAGTTTGGACCATAGATTTATCTGTACATAGATGCTGCGTTCGGCAGTTTAAGACACGTAGCTGCTAAGTCCGAAATGCACACTTTTGCAGCATATATTTTTTCAGCACTGATATTAACAACAGAGTTTATTGCTGCTTCATCATTAAGTTTTTAAGGTTTACATTACATTTGCGACTATGGATTGGACAGACTCTTTTATCCAAAGCAACTTACAGTGCAATCAAGCTATACGTGTTCCCTGCATGGGATGGAAGCAATAACCTTTGTGTTTCTAAGCCAATGCTCAACTAGAAATACTAGTAAAAATACTAACCTTGTGTTTTTTCTCCCAGGCATTGCAGCAGCCACCATGTTCATGCCAGATAAACAGATGGAAGTATCAGAGACGCAGCTAAAAGTGGCATTTGATGGCGACGCTGTGCTCTTCTCTGATGAGTCCGAGCGAATTTTTAAAGCTCATGGTCTGGACAAGTTCTTCGAACATGAGAGGGAAAATGAAAACACTTTGTTAGATCATGTACGCACCTGACTTTTATTATTACTACCGATTTGTGCTGCATATGATGAAATGCAAAATTCCTGTTTAAAGGTCACGTCATAAGTCAAAAATAGTCATTATTTTGCAACTATTTGTTGAGGCTAGAAGCACAGACATTGTATAATTTAAAGTAGCCATTAAATTAAAATGAAAAAAACAGTAATTTTTAAAAAAAGATAAAGTGAAATTTTCAACAGCAAAACTGACAATCTGTCTAGCAGACATTATTATATCTACTGTAAGTAACGTATGTCTCCGGTTCACAGGGCCCACTGAAAGGTTTCCTGGAGTTGCTTGGAAAGCTTCAGAAGAAATTCTACGCTAAAGGCCACCGTCTGGACTGTCCCATCCGTACTTACCTCGTGACCGCTCGCAGCGCAGCCAGCTCAGGCATCCGTGCCTTAAAGACTCTCCGTGCCTGGGGATTGGAGATAGATGAGGCTCTTTTCCTGGCAGGGGCACCCAAAGGCCCCATGTTAGAGAAAATCCGGCCCCACATCTACTTCGATGATCAGATGTTTCATGTGGAAGGTGCTGCAGAGATGGGTGCCATCGCTGCCCATGTGCCCTATGGAATTGCACAGAAATACCCTCGTAAACAATAAACAAGCTCAGTAAAATAAAAGAGAAAGGCAAGATTTAAGATACAGACAGTGCTTACTTTGGGCAGACTTTGGATGGTGACAGATCTGTCTGTACTCTCTTGGCCTTATTTTCATGTGGCTTATACAAGGTCACACATGACTTTATATGCAACTGAAGATTCAACCCAGCCCTCTTCTTACAGCATTATTCATATTTCTGTACGTAATGAAAATTGCAGATGAGGTCTGTGCTTCACTGTAATGAAAGGTCAGTTTCTCATCTAAGCATTATCTGCTTACAGGTCCATTTTAATAGTGGAAATACACCGGATTGGTACATCTGCATGTGTGCTGCTATTTTTGTAAGCCATTATGGGTTTCCTTCAGTGGGTTATGAATATAAGACATGAAAAGAGAAAGAAGATACTCTGAATTTCTGTATCATCTGTTTACACGGTGTGGGCTTCAACCACACTGTTTACTTTAGCAATAGACTGTCATTGTGTTCTTGTTTATTGCTGTATATGGTGTTGTGTGAGAAGAAACTGCATAATTTCTCCATGTGATCTAAAGTGATGTAAAGCAAGTAGTTATTTATGATGGATGCTAGTCTGTATGTGCAACATTGCAAAAAAGCCATAATATTTAGCATTTTAATAAAGAAAGCCATTGATAGTGAATGATTTAGTTTATTCTGTGTTACCTGTACTTGCTGTTTTTCTCATCTGCATATAATATATTTTTTGACAGAAAACAGTTGTACTGCATTAATTCCTTTTGTGTCCTGTATAAAGTATTCAATTGGCCATCTGGAGTATAGAGAGAAGTTCATATGGGTTAATCCTTCGTCCAGAGCTCGTATAAATAAAAACATAGGTTACAAATGTACATGTTTGGGTTTAGATGAATCCAGGACTAGGCCTTAGTTATCATAGGACATTTAAGTAGTTTTTACAAACATAACTTATATTAAATCATAACTGGTGTTCAACTTTTCTACAGATATACAGGTGCTACTTACGACATATGTGTGTCCCTGTTTAGATAAGATAAATTCAAAATAAACCTTATTGTTTTGTAACTATTTTACGATTTGTGTGTGTCCCTCAGTTTGGTTTACCACCCTGTCACACTAATTTGTTTTGTCTATAAATAATGTACTGCTGCTTTAAATTACATCACAAAGTGGAAGTGACATCATTTGAGCCTTGTAGCCACCAAAAAGGCTTTCACCGAAACACCCGGCCAGTTCCGGTAACTCCGGGCAACCATAATCAGATGATATCAGCATCAGGTGTGCTGATCAAGCGTGGCGATTGGCGATTGGGCAGTTCAGAAGAGAAGAGGAGTATAAAAAGAGCATCAGGAAAGCAGGAAGTTGAAGTTTATTCCAACAAACATTGTGGGGGAGACGGAAGTGTTTGGTGTGTTGGAGAGGCGTATTATTGAGAAGTTTGCAGACTGGGTGAAGACAAAGTGGAGGATGGAGCCAAATGAAAACGAAGATAAGTACTTAGGAAATTCCTGTCAAAGTGACTGTGTTGATCTGTGCTGTTTGCTTCAAAGAGAATGTGGATATTGAAGAGTCATTGTGTGATACATTGGAAGGACCGAAGGAGTGTGCTATTAGCAACCTTGTATACGCTGTTCCTCTGGAAGAGAAAGAAACATCAAGAGTCAACAAACTGTGAATATGTGGAGTGTTTTGCCAGTGACATCGCTTGCTAAACTGTGTGTCCCAGTGCATCCCCTAAGTGCTCGCTCAGCGTGTATACGGCCCCACCCAAAGAAAGGAGTGGTGGGCGAGCCGAAGCTAGCTAGCTACGAAGAGAAAAGAGTGGGGTTTACAAGTCGTGGATGTGACGTCTCCATTGGTCATCCTCCGTATCCACCCGTTCTGCGGTTCAGGACCAAATCCCGGCCAACATGGTGATCAGACCCTATTTCACCATGAGTGTGTGTGGCGTGCTGTAGGTGAGTTTTTGACGTGTGTACATTTGAAGAATTGTAGTGTTGTGCTTTGTCAATGTTGTCAGCGATCATTCACTAGGCTGAAGAGGAGAACTTGGACCGAAGGAAGTGAGCTGGCATCGGGGAACGACCGATACACCTATTATACAACCCGACTGTGACTCGTAATTCCTGCTCTCACCTGGTGGTGGTGTGCCAACTGAAAGGAAGTAAGAATATTGCTGTGAATATTGTGTTGAGTATTTTGAAGGAGGGAGAGCTTTAATTGGCTGCTGTGTGGAAGAAAGTTCATTTGCTGTCCTGGTGTATGATTATACGCCTGTTGAGTGTTTACAGATGCCCGCCCCTGTCTAGATCTCTTCTCCCGCTGTTGGAAGAGAGGAGAGGGAAGCGACTGGCCCACTTGTACAGTACATCATCTGGTGTGGTGTTCTAGTCTCTTACCCACCGTTCAGGATTTCATCAGTGGCTGTATTAGGCCCAAAGTGCAGCAGCTTTGACCTGCCCCTCCATCTGTACGTCTGTTCGGAGTCAAGAGGCGTTGTAACTCTCCCTGCATATTAGTATATTGTTGAAGAGCCTCTGTGTGTCTGTTACCAGTCTGCAGGTTCGAGCCAAGGGCTCTGTGACGACGTGGGACTGTTCTACGATGTATTGGAAGTCCATGTGCAAGTGCTGTGCTGGAAGCCTGTCCTAGTGAGGAAGGCTAGAAGCTTGCTGTGTGTCCTACATCCTCTCCTGCCACCTAAGCCCCAACGAGCTAAAGCTTGACATCCGCCTATCTACGCGTCTGTGAGTTGTATTTATTTCAAGCCCTGTATACTCACCTGTACGCCCAGTGCCCCGTGTACCTACCTGTATGCTCACCTGTACACCCAAAGCCAAGTGCCCAGTGTACTTCCTTGTATACTCACCTGTACGCCCAAAGCCCAGTGTACCTTCCTGTATACTCACCGCTCTGTATACTCACATGTACGCCTAAAGCCAAGTGTCCAGTGTACCTTGTATACTCACTTGTATACCTTCTAGACGTCTCCAGCTCCAAGTCTAGGCATACACTTGAATACCTTCTAGACGCCGTATTGAACGCTCAGCGTACTCCTCTACAAGGTGACCTGTAAGGTATTTACCGACTCATCCCCCAGAGTACTTACCTGTTTCTGTTTTACGCCCAGGAAGGGAGGTTGGAGTGTCCATCGGGAGCCCACCTGAAAGACACAAGGAGTGGAAGTTGAGGATATCCCCCTGTAATTCACGAGAGGAAAAAGATAACGACAGGCTGAGAGGATTTACCTGTAATCCCAGTGAGAGTCAGAAGCGACTTATTCAAAGTCCCCGCACTTACCCTTTTAAGAATCCCTTCCCCTGCTTTAATATTTAATAAAGATTTGTTATATTTATCTTGCTCTTTCGTCTGTTTGGTTGTTGGGGCATTTTTGGGACCTCCTTGGGGTGGAAACTGAGGAAGGGGCATGACTCACGTTGGAAGTGGTCTGCTCCGACCTGTGACAGTGGGCTGAGAAAAAAGTAAAAGCACAGCTATATGTTTGTGTTTACATTATATGCACTTTTATATGCGTCAAAACACTTAATTGACTTACCGTCTGTGGTTCCGACTCCTAAACAGGGAACCACAATGATCCAAATCCAGCATTGAACTGAGCCTTGTTTGTAAAGCAATCGTCTCTGAAATGCCCATTCGCAATTATGTTGCTATCCGGGAAAAAACAAACTGCATCCACTGCTGTCTTAAGACAGGGTTACTAGGACAGCCGAACAAGGCTTATTTTTCCTTACAACCAAAAACATGCTTGCTTCATTATGCCATTGTAAATTATCACTTATTACACATCTATAAAATGCTTTATTCTGATTGGCGAGTCGCAACATTGTAAGGTTTGTTCTTTTCAGATAACTACAGCTTAAAACTAATAACACAGTAACCTGGATGGTGCAAACAATTTAACAGGTATAGTGTAATATTACGCAAAAATAAATACATGTCTTTCAATAACATTATATTTAGAAATAATTAAACCAAATAGTGTGTTAGTGTTTGAGACATTTGAACATCTTGTCTTAAAACCCAAAGTAAACATATTTTTCTCACGGAAGGCCTGCAAATGTGCAACTTTGAAACAGACAGTTCAGACTTTTTCAAACTGCGAATCATGCCCAAATTATTTGAAACTTGAACACAAAACCCAATGGCATTTTGGGAGGGCATATAAACATCAGAAGCATATTAACAAAAATAGATCAGATACAGAATTACTTATTGATTCTAACTTGGATGTTTTGTGTACGTCTGAAACTTGGTTGACTAGCAACGTTCCTACTGACCTAATTGACACACCAGGATACACGTTATAGGAAAGACAGGCCCAAGGAAAGGGGAGGGGGGGAACATTTTAAGGTTGTAGAGCTTGAATTAAAGGTACATTTGGAGAGCTTAGGACTCTGTACGTAATTCTCTCACCAATCATGAAATTTAGTATAGTTGTATTATATAATCCTCCATCGCATGATTCAAATTTCTACAATGAACTGAAAAGTCTTCTGTCTACTGTTGATAACTCTTGTGAATGTATGTTGTTTAGGGACTTTAACATTAATTAGACATATTAACAGGGAAAGACAAAACTAAAATCAACTATGGAATAATGTAAATATAAACAGATGATTGATAGACCTACACGAATTACTAAAAGGAGTGAAACACTTATAGACCTGATTTTTACAGAATAGTCCAGAGAGAGTAACAAAAACATACAATCTTATTACTGGGGTTTCAGATCATAACATGACACTGATCAAAAGAAAGCTAACTAAAAAGCGCCTAGTTTATCACAATAAAATAGAAAATCAAATTTTAACATCTGGAATTCCTAAGTCAAAAGTGGCTGATTTTTAAAAATATCTGACGGAAGCCAACAGGAAAGGGTAACTAAAGAGCCCGATATTTACCATAGTGCAACTACTTTTGCTTCTACTAAAACAAACACTGACCATCTTATTTACACTAGTGAAAGTAGTGTCTGAACTGCGGAAAGCCAAGAAAAATTATTTTTATAAACTTATTGAAGAGGCCAAGGCAACAGTTATAAATGTCACGATCTCGGTCTGATCGGCCGTTCTGTTTTTTGCTTCTCTGTGTTTGTTTTGTATTTTGATAGCTCCACACGTGCGCATCTGTCACCAGGGGGATCTCATTATCGGTTATTTCCTGCACCTGCATCCTTCACCGGTTCCTGATTTTCTCCCCATTTGGTTTGGTATTTATGCTGCGTTCCAGGCAGGTTTTTGAGCCCATGAATTACGACTTCAAAGCCACGACTCACGACTCTATGCGTTCCATGCAGCCTGTAACCTAGGGCTGCACGATATATCGAAAATGTATCGCCATCGCGATAACTGTGTATGCGATATGCATATCGCAGGGAGCTGCGATAACTTGCATTTATTTTACGTGTCTATCATTTGAGTGTTGCATGCTTAGATCGTCCAAATGACACCGATCAGAAGGTGGTTCCCACACACTTACTTTACTTGGGCGGCTCTCTCAAGTATATTAACAACTGTACACGTATATTTAGCATCAAATTTTGTTTTTTTCTGTCCGTGATAATGACATTATGCGTGCGAGCAGGTCGTGTCTTTTCTGATGAGTTCGCTGTGCGTTCGCGTGCTTTCTGTTTCTCGATGGATTAGGTGCGACGCAAAGCTCAGTGTCACATTGTTTCCTTCCATGTTCCTGAACTTGATCACAGTTGTATCCATTAGAGGTCTTCACGGAAGGACACGAGTCAATATTTTGAAAGGTCAGTCGGGTCCGAGTCGGTCCCATTTTAATTACTTCAGGTACCGGGTCTGTTTAAACCCAAGTCGATCAGAGACGGCCGTGAAGAGTCAGTCAGCGCTAACGCACTATAGCGCATGTGCAGTCTCAACAGGCCTCCGGTTTCTATGGCAATGAAAACTGACTCTTGTTTATATAAAGTCACGGCCACGCGCTCCACTTTCTTTCTCCCATGTTTATAGTATTATTATCAATGAACCTTCTTTTTATATCTAAAATGTTTGCTACAAAGATGGTAGCAAATAACCAATGCTAATGCCAAGCCCATTGTACTGAACAAGCAGCTAAAACTGTCAAACAGTCATTATGTAAGCTGAATCTACATACTTTATATAGAGTATACTTTTGAATCTAAAGTAATGACGGATTAAGCTCTTTTAATCTGCAACAGAGGAATAGAAAGAGAGGCACTTATACTGCTTATACACAAACCTATCAACTTTATAATCTTTAGACCTATTTATAATCCATAGACCTGCATTGTCTATCATTAATATATTATACATTTTATTGTATAAAGTTAGTCTTTCTACACCTCTCACAATGTTAAAAGATCCCTTTAAAGGGGGTCATATTCACAAGTTCATTCAGCTTTGTTCATGTCAAAGAGAAAGGAAATAGAGTTTGGAGTAGTTGGATTTATGAAATTAATATAAAAATTCAATAAATCAAAGTACTGCGTTATGGTCACACATTACTAGTTTTTTGTCACATGTATAGCATAGTTTAATTACATCTTTAGAATATGCATTACCTCTTTATTTCATTGCATATCTAAATGCTAAAATTAAAGCAAATAAAAAATAATTTCTCTAAATAAGACATATCGCAAGGCATATCGCCATCGCACCCACAAACAGAACTATCGCATATCGCATATTTTCTCATTATCGTGCAGCCCTACTGTAACCCGTGTTTTTACAACCTTCTACCTGTGAAAGTGCACTGGAACGGCAGTCAAACCTGTGACTTCCCACCCGTGAACTCGTACTAGATCGATGTACTCCCAGTTCAGAGTCGTGAATCGTGGTTTTGAAGTCGTAATTTACGGGTTACCGGTTGCCTGGAACGCAGCATTAGTCTCACTATGTTCCTTGTTCTTCGCGAATTCGTCACTGTTATGTCTTGCCTTTTGTCTATTCTAGTCTTGTTCTCAGTTTGTTGGATTTATTTTGTATTTTTGACTTCTGTTTTTTATTGTTTTTGCCTGTTCTGTCTGCTGCCTCTGCTCTGCCATCTCCTTTACCAGGATTATAGCACCCCAGCCGCTGTCCAGCAGCACTGAGACTGGTTGTGGCCACTGTCCAGCTGTACCCGTCGGCCTTCTTGGCTGATTCTGCTCATCTCTCCCCGAAACTGTTCGGTTGTTATCTCTCCCTGACCGACTTGGCGGATGCGTTCTCCAGTTTTTGCTCAGTGACTTTGTCTCTCCCTGGCATTGCCCAGTGTTTATTTCTTTGTCCATCATTTATCCTTTATTAAACTATTGTTTCATCTGCAACTGGATCCTGGAACTGAAAACTTAAATATTACATTTATCAAGAAACACCAAAGTTGTCTATTAATGCCCATTACATATTTAGTACATTTATCCATCCAAAAAACAGGTTCCCAGAAAGCTGGAAAACAATAATTACTCCAGGTTATTAATCAGGAGATAAGGATTTAGCAAGTAACTACACGCCTCTCTGTAGTTTCAAATGGGTTGAAGTCCAGTATGCTTACAAACAGCATGGGTGTGCCACAAGGATCTGTGCTTGGTCCATTACTTTTCACAATGTACATTAATGACCTGCCGAGCTGCTGCCCAGGTGTCAACTGCCAGATGCACGCTGAAGACACTGTCATCTATATGTCCTCTAAAACACCCAGCCTGTCAGGCGAGCACCTGACCCAGACTTTATTAGGCATCTTGGAATGGCTTGAGCTATCCCATCTAACTCTTAATGTAAAAAAACTATATGCTTCTCCATCCGTAACAGGCCTGTTCATGAATTATTTGAGGTCAGATTAAGGATGAAATCATTGAAGTAGTGAGTGAAGTGAAGTATTTAGGGATTATCCTAGATACATATAAAAAAATTGATAGTCAGTTTAAGTACATTTGTAATAAGGTCAAACCAAATTTAAACGTTTTTTTTTTTTTAAAAGGAACCTGTCATATCAAGCTGCAAAACTATACATGCATGCAATGATTTTTCCTCATTTCTCATATTGCATCACATCATGGTCGCAGGTTTCCTCAACCACTATGAAACCTATAATCTTAATATACAAGCAAGCAATAAAAATCATGGACCAGAAACCACTAAAATGGCATAATTGCCGTATTTTAAGGAAACAGAACCTTTTCACTTTTGAATTTTTTTTTATCAATTTCAGTATTCTAAGATTCTTTTAAATGTCTAAATATTCATGTGTCAGGATTGTTCTCTGAATTGGCTTCAGAGCTCTCACAAAGCAATCACACAGGTTGCTACTTGTGGTGATCGTCTGGCCCCAAGATGCAAGGCTTCTTTCTTCCAGTCTGCTCTCTCTGTAAAGAAGGCCAAACTTTGGAACTCTGTACCCATTTGCCTAAAATTAGAAACCAATAGTAAAGCTTTTAACAAAGGTTAAAGTCTAAACAACAGTGCTCACATGAATATTCCTAAACTGGTTAATTTCTTGCTCATATTACCTTTGCTCTGTATCTTATTTTGTTCCTTATATCGAAAATTGCTTGCATTCCTTTCATTTTCTTTGATTTATTTTCCTGTGATTTGTTGTTGTTTCTTCCATCTCTTTTTTTTGATATTTTAATTGTTTTATTTTTTTTAAAAGTCACCTATGGAAAAATGTTGCAAATTAGCACTTGTGCTAAACACTCAAGCAATATTGCATCTGGTTTGTCCAATGAAATAAAATGTCATATCATTTGTTAAAAAATAGCTGAAAAATTATGATAAAATTCTGTTTTTTTTTAAAATAAAAGTGTGACATGTGTGTCAAGTATGCAACGCATTTAACTGCAAGTCATAAACACACAGACATGGAGCCGTGCAGCTATCCCTACAGCAGCCAGGGAGCAGTTGGGGTTAAGGAGCCTTGCTAATCAGGTATCTTATGGCGCTTTTCCATTGCATAGTAGCCCATGGTTTGGGTCGGGTCAGCTCACTTTACTTTGGCTGGTAAGTTTTTCCATTGCGTTTAGTAACACTTCAGAGTGGGAGAGATTATAGGCGTGTCGTTATATTTACGCTGCCTGCTGCTGTGACATCATACAAGTGAGAGCATCGTTGGAATGCAGTGTTTCCCATAAATTCATTTATTTGTCAGTCCGCCACAAAATCAAAATCATCAACACCTGTGGCGTCAGTTAATGTGCTCCGCTAATAGTTGCAAAAATGTCATGCATACATGCTAATGTACGTGTCGCGGAAATACCCCCACAAACTGCAAGGAAAACACTGGTATGTTGTTCCTGATTCTCATGTTCGCTAAAAGGTAGTTTGTGAACTTACAAAGCACAGATGACAACAGGTTTGCTTGAGACAGCACAAGCACAAAGGTAAAGCTAATGATGAAGGTTTAGCAAAGATGCTGGTAGTGATGATTTTTACTATTAGCTCAGCTCGCTTGGAACCCCAACTGAGGTGGTACTAAAAGTATTGGGTAGTATATACTCTACCCAGTGGTAAACTAAAGTTTCACTGTCAGCATCATTACTTCTGTATAGACAAAATACTGTATTTATAACATAATAACAGTCCTGCAGCTGCTTTTTGTTTTAGAATATAAAATTTTTAAAGTAATCTACATGTATTGCATTGATTTGCATTATTTCTGCCATGCACCTCCTTAGTACAACAGTAGATGGCAGCAATGCTTTATGTTATCCTAAATCATTAGATTTGGCAGTTTAGAACAAAAATGTTAATGTAAGCTTAGATTTGTTTCTAAAAACAAAACTTATGAACTTGTCAATTTATGCATTTAATTTATGTATAAGGATTCCTTTCAAGACATAACATTTTTTTTCTCTTTGTTATGTATTTGCTGAGTGTTTCCTATAAAAATGAAACCAAAATTTGCCAGCATTCAGACATTTGTTTGAAAAAGAATGCACATGACCTCTGATCTTCATTACAGAGAAATGATTTTGTTGCTGCCGTGATGTTAATAATCTGAAGAAACATCTGATGTCAGTTGACTCTTGAGGGGTTTAAAGAGATGAAATGAATGCTCTCTCTGTGTGAACTACTCAGACTTTGCCAAACCATGGCTGCAGTTTATTAAAGAAACTTAAAAAGCAGCTGTGTCTCTGAGGTGTTATTGCAGTAATGAGAACATGCGTGTATAGTGACTGATCAGAGACCAGTGTCAGCTGTAGGATTCATATGCTCTTATCAAGTCTCCATTACATAAACGAATGAAAATCCTTTTCTAAGTAGACTTTTAATAAAGATGTCTGATTGATAATGAACTATAAGAGTCATTATTGGGATGATTTTTACAAACCACCTCTCTCTTTAAAGGCGGGGTGCGTGATTTTTGAAAAACACTTTGAAAAAGGGAGTCGGGCCGACTACCAAAACACACTTGTAGCCAATCAGCAGTAAGGTGCGTGTCTACTAAACGACATCATTGCCTGGGTTGCGTACGTGTGGGGCGGGTCTATCAAAAGAAGGTCCAGTGGCCGGTTGCATAAAACTTAAAGACTAGTCTTAAAAGTTAGTCATGAATTTTTTTTCTTCAAGGCTGATCATAACTGTTTTAAGTATGTTACCTAGAAAGGTAGATTGGTCTAATTTAAATCCAAATAATAAGACTGATTAGCCCTAATTAATTGCTAGTTAGTCAGAATCATTCTTAAGACGCAGTCTTAATGTCACGGCTATGTTTATGCAACCGGCCACAGGGCGTGTTTGTTTAGGTGAATTCAAATGTAAACATTGGCCTTCAGAGGTCATGCACCCGGCCTTTAATGCAATGCTATATTAAAATCAAATGAACTGCTGTAGTATTATTCAGTATGCGTTAATAATTCATCAATTATTCTGACACCTTTAAATGAATGTGTCTACGCTGGAGACGTTTGGACATGATTATGTGCATAAAGCTCAAACTCAACATCAATCCTGCCTGTAATCAATAGTGATGCTAAAACAAGTTTTGCTGCTCAAGGAACGGCGTGTTTATATCCAGTCAGGAAAATAAATTCAGACCATTTTATTTCCTTCCTGTTGTTGTGTAGTCAGTTTATGGTGTCTGGTCTGATAAGCTCTGGTCTGAAGCAGCATGTATTTTCTGATAAGTCTTATTTTGTCAGAGGCACACAGAGTATTTGACTTAAAAATGACCTCAGCTCAGCACAGTCTCATTTTACTATAGTTAAAGGTGCCATAGATTATAAAACTGTATTTATGTAGGCATAGATGAATAATAAGAGCTCTGTACATGGTAATGACACCTCGTAAGTCTCAAACATGACTGTTTCCTAAGGACCGCTGGAAAACAGACCAATCTCAACATAACACACCAGTCGCGTTGCTATGGGTGGGCCTGTCAGCTAGGCCCACCCACCTGCCTATCCAGTAAAGATTATAAGTTATCCTAATGAGTAAATTATGTTGCAATTATCACTATTGACCTATAAAATAAATCTTTTTTTTTAACTCTTTTTTTGCTATTATAATAAAGTTAATTTTGTAAATAGTAGTGCAATAAATAACGCATTTCGAACAGCCTCCTCGCCCCTCCTACACCCCACATCATAGAAATTAACACCCGATTTAAGGCTGACACGTAAGTGTTAAAATGTTTTAAAAGATTATTATTGAGTCTCTTGGACATAAATGATGACTGATTATGAGACGTAAGAAGGCGTAAAGAGCTGCTTCAACTGTAGACTGGTAAGTAGCCTAATTAAATGTTTTGCTTTAAACAAATGCAAATATTGCGTTTATTTAGAATTTTTTTAATGCTACCCCACAGATTTATTATATATGAGGACTTTGTACCTGTGGATATGATGAGAGAACCGTTTTTATGTTATGCTTAAATTTCAAAACATCCACGGCTCTGTTCTTGTGCTGAAACGGCGCATTTATAAATGTTTTATCTCCTGTTTGTTACAAATAAACTATTTTAAAGTACAAACCTTTTCTTGCATATTTGTAAATTATTCTTTGAGATTACTGATCATGTAGGCTATCCATACATTTACAACAATTAAAAGCCTGCTATTTTTACTTCCATGACTGAAAGAAAACGACTTTTAAAGGTTTAAATGAAGAATTTCGTTGCAAAACGAGAGAACTCCGTTTTTAACATTTTTGTCAAATTATTATTATGTTATCAGGTTATTATTTTGTTTTCTAGTGCTACTTAGCTGTATTTTTTAAGTTTAAAAACAAACCAAATGCTGAATTGATATTAATTGGAATGCACAACCAAAAAAACGAGATTTCTGAAAAAAAAACGGAGTTATCTCATTTTGCAATGAAACTCTTCAAATACCAACAAATTAGGCTACTATTTAAAGTATTTTTTAAAGTACAAAGCTTTTCTTGCATATTTGTAAAATATTATTTGAGATAACACGGATCATCTGGGCTATCAATACATTTACAGCAATTAAAAGCGTTTTCCATGACTGAAAAAAACGACTTTTAAAGGTTTTAATACAAAAAAATAAAAATTTCATTACAAATAAAAACAACGCAATTTTTTTATATCAATCTTAAACTGGTGGTCTTCTTCCTCCGCTTAGTTTTTTAGTTTACAAATTCTGCCAAAATATGGAATCGGGATGGCGCAAGGGCAACTGGCTTGTAAAGGAGATGAGACTCTTATGGGTTTATTGCACATTGCGCTTAGATTGTTAAAATAGAGCCCATACAGGCTTTTGTTCTTATTAAAAGGTGATATATTGAAGCTGGTGTAGTTGTGTGTTTGTATATTTTGATAACAGATGCATTTTTGGTTAAGGCCCACCTGATTTTCTCTGGGCCCATCCATATTGTGAATCCTGGCTACGCTAGTGTAACACACAGTCGAGATGTACGCCCCAACATTAAATTACACATTAAATTAAGTTGTTACAATGCTAAAAACAAGGTTTTGACTCTGGAGTTAGCGCTATATGCTAGTTAATGCTATATGCTAGTTAATGCTATATGCTAGTTAATGCTATATGCTAGCATTTAGGCTGAAGTTCTGCTATTGACGTTACAGTTACGTTTTGCAGGTCCATACTGAAAAAAATAACACAAACTTACCACTCAGAACCGTTCATTAATAATCTCCAAACAAATTCTTGAAATTCTGTATCTTCATCAGACAAATCCTAGGGTTATAAATGGACATGTAAAACTGTCTCTGGATCATGTTTGCACTTAATTAAGTCACATGCAATCTATGTAGATATCAGAGAACAAATTAATCGATTATTTCAATGCATTCTTTGGAACCTTCAAAATGAGATAATCCAAACAAACAGCTGGTGTGTGTAACGTTACCACGGTGAGGACGACGAGGAGTCGATGATACAAATAACATTAACACTTTACTGAAATTTAAACATTACAACAAGGCATACACAAGAACGTAACATGAACAATAACCAACAAAGGGAGGAACTGAACAGGGAGAATAAATACACAGAGTGATGAGGGAGCTAAACAGGTGCAGGTGGGTAAGACTGATTAGAACAAATGAAGACAGGTGCAGTCAATACGGGATGATGTGTGACAGAACGCCCCCCTCGAATAGGCGTGTCCTTGTGCCGTGATGACAGAAGGAAGGAGAATGGCAAAGGGGCAGATGCTTAGTTGTAGGGCGTAAAGGAGTCGGCAAAGTAGTCCATGGTGAAGCTGAAGGTGGAAGGAGCCAGGGTGGAATGGGTGACGTGACAAGGGAATCCCAGGGTCCAAACACCGGAAGTGGAGACATGGGGAAATGGGCAACCGGTAATGAGAGGATGACGGCCTGGGATGGCAACAAGCTTAGGAAGCACAGAGGCTAGCCGCTGACTCCCAGGACAGAGGCGCTGGTGGGGACTCGGCTGAACGGGGCGATGATGAGGTGAGAGAGGGCGACAGGGAAGCTAGAGGAAGGGAGGAGTCCGACGTAGACATAGGGGTGCAGGTGAGAGGCATAGCAAAATACCGGAAGTGTGTGTCGTAGAAAGGATGTCGACCGCCGACGGCTGATCTGGAGTCCCGAAGGAACCCAGCGGAGTCTCCGGGAAGACAGGCCGCGTTGGTGATGAGGGAGTGGTGAGGCAAGGTGCAGGTGACGGGTGTCCAATCTGCGGTGGTGGCATGGGACCGGAGATCCGAGGTGTGGATGGGAGCTCTCTTTTCTGCCCAGCTGGTGTAAGAGAGGTCCGAGGTGAAGCAGATGGGCCACGCTGAGCTAGCGACGGAGGCAGAGCAAAGGAGCGTGACGACAACAGGGATTGCCGATGGATCCAGCACAGGAGGAGGAATCAGGGTACAGGACGAATGAAGATTTCTGGACGAGGTCGGTGAAGACACAAGGGTGGGAATCAAGGGGGGATTAGGATCCGTCGACCACAGATCTATAAGTTTGATGTCTGCTCCTGGCTCTGCGATGGACTGATCCGCACGCTCAAGCTCCGGCTCAGATACAGAAACCGCCTCGGGCTCTGGAGCAAGGAAAGAGAGCCCCCTCCACCGGAGTGTCATTTCCAGGTATCCCAGGAGCACTCGGTTCTCCGGACGAAGAAGGAGGTGTAGTGCGGGTAAATTGTATAAACAGTTTGACCCCATCCTGCGCGCGCACCCGATAGTCATTCAATGTTTACAAACCTTAAAAGGGTCTATATAGAACCATATCTGGTGCTATAGTGGTGCTATATCACCCCCGTATGGTTCTTCATAGCTGCTATACTAAAAATGGTTCCCCTATGATTACGAGCCAACAACCACTTTTAGTGCTATTTAGCACTCATTTTTTTAGAATGGAGGGTTTGTTCTTTTAAATGTGTCAGTAACGCCACTTGAGTGGTATAATAAAGTCAATTAAACTTAATATGTGTTGCCGACATCCATCACTGGTGTACAAAATTCAGGGTAAGGCCACTTGAACATGTCCCATTGACCTCCATTCATTTTGTCTATAGGACAATTGAATAGAGAATCTTAAAAGTTGAATTCTGAGAAATGCCCAAGTTGCCCAAAGGGCAAACAAACAACTTTTACTTTGATAACCCTATAGAACATGTTACTGTATAAATGTTCACTGTACTCAACATTTCCAGGTCAACCTTTTGATTGAAATTTCGCCAAAGTTCATGTGTTAGGTGGCACCCCTAAATCTCAATGGATTTCCTTAAAACATTGCAAAAGTCATTTTTATGTTAATTGGAACAAAATGCAATCCCAGCCAAATTGATATTTTGAAATTAAAATTTCCCATTCAAATTTGATGCACCCTAGTGCGGGTGAGTCCATAATGTTTGTTTGGTCGGTTATTCTGTAATGTACCACGGTGAGGAAGACGAGGAGTCGAGGATACAAATAATATTAACACTTAACAGTGTGTTAGAAGGATGTTCAGCAAGGTTTGGCAAGTTAGGGCAACTGCTAGTGACTGTTTTAAAGCATTTTTTGGTTATACATTCTTTAAAAAAGTAAAACCATCTTTGGCTGTTCTGGTTCTATAAAGAAATCTGATAAAGTAATTTCAGAAAATTGTTTCTAATAAAAATATACTGTATATGTTAGACAAGTATTCAGTGGCGGCTGGTGCTAAAACAATTTGGGGGGGGGGGGTGCAAACACACTCAAAATCAAACTTTTGCTGTAGTAATGCAGTACTCTTAATAGCCATTTATCAGGTGATGAGTATCATTAGGCTACTACTTAGCTAAAATGCTGAAAATGTTACAGTTGAAATCAAACGCACGAAATGTACTTTGAATCTGTAATGAACTAATATCAAGGTAATCATTCCCACACACATGCACGCACGCACGCACACACACACACACACACACACACACACACACACACACACACAGAGAGGTTGCGATAGACTTTTTCAATCTCCGTCATTTTTTTTGATAAACAGCGTTGTAAAGAGTCAGTTATTATCCGTCATTTCATGTTTTAATTATTTTCATTTTCGTTCACATGTCCATTTCTAATCATAAACTTACACAAGCATACAAGTCAAATGTGTTTATTCATTTGTTTAGAGAACAGATAAACGGAGACCGTGCATCACTTTACCATCACATGAAGCAGATGAATTAAAGTGCCCATCTTATGACTGCTTTTCCACAAGTTAAATAGGTGTATGAGTTCCATAAAGCATGTTTCAAAAGTTGTTTGCTCGAAATAGCTTGTAGGAAAAGATTGCTACCCATCTCTAGGAGCCTCTGTTTCAGGGCATTTCAGATTGTGCCGTTTTGAGCTAGTCATTACATATTTATGAGCTGCTGCTCCTTTGATCACGCCCCACTACTAACGTCATGTGCGCGTGCATAGTGATATCGTGAGCAGTACAGACCATACTGTGTTATTATTTAACCCTTGTGTGGTGTTCGGGTCTGTGGGACTTGTTTTTAATGTTTATTGAAAGAAAAAATATGCAATTAATTGTTGTTTCAACCTCAGATTCATTGGCCTTAGCTCATTTTCTATGAAGAACATAAAAATAAACAACTTTATAATTACTGTACACTGTGTACCCCCCTACACATTTATATTACATATGTGGTGTTCGGGTCCACTGGACCCGGGGTTAATTTAAAGTGTAAAAAATGAATGTTCTGTGTCACTTTACTTTGTTTTTCTCCTATCTGGGACTCCTGTGAGTGCATGAGTGTGTTTGTATATTTGTCTGTACATATGTGATGGATGCATGTCAGAGTTTTGTCCTTCTACTCTTGCTGTAATGCCGCAAGGATACAACATGTTATATATACCGTGCATGAACATTTGTCTGTACCCACTGTCCAAAACACTTTATCTTTTGTCTAACAGGAACCATTCTACATTTTACCATTATCTCCCTTACAAAAAATGCATAGTTTTATTGTAGTAAAAGAGTAGTAATCATGGTTATTTGGTATATTTATTGCCATTTGTAAAACCATGGGTTTACCACAAAACCTATGGTGTGTGTGTGTGTGTGTGTGTGTACCTGGTAATTATCACGTTGTGGGGAACAATTGTTCCCACAAAGATAGGAATACCAGTGTTTTTGTGACCTTGTGGGGACATTTTGAGGTCCCCATGAGGAAACAAGCTTATAAATCAAACAGAATGATGTTTCTTGAAAATGTGAAGTAGGAGAAGGGTTTTTGTGATGGTTGGGGTTAGGGAATGGGGTAGGTTAGGGGAATAGAATATACAGTTTGTACAGTATAAAATGCATTACGTCTATGGAATGTCCCCACAAAACATGGAAACCAGAATGTGTGTGTGTGTGTGTGTGTGTGTGTGTGTGTGTGTGTGTGTGCGCGCCTGGTATTTATTACGTTGTGGGGACCAAATGTCCCACAAAGATGTGTGTGAGCATGAGTGTGTGAGAGAGAGTGAATAATAGAGAAAGTAAAATATTATCCATGTATTTTCATCATTCTAAGTTGTGGCCAATAGAAACACATTGTACTGCAATGTGTGTGGACATAATATGTACACAATATATGTGTATAAAATGCAAGAAATGCATAAGCAACACAACTACACAGTAAAAATTTGCTTCTTATGTGTTGTGTTGACTGGCAAGAACAGGTTATGTGTTCAGTGTGGATGATGTCTTATGATACAGCATCTGTTCAGTTGGGGCCTGTGCTGTGTAGACTGACAAAAATGTGTACAATTTCAAAAAGTTCAAAGAATTTAGCATCAACTGTGATGAAAAACTTTGTTTCATTTATACTTATTTAATATTAACATGTTTTTCCCTCAATATCTGGATCAGAATACAATTTTCTTCAAATGTCATATTATCACAAAAACGAATGGCACTTTAGTTCATTAATAGTCCTCTACCAGTGGTAAATGACAAATATTAACCATAAATTCTGTCTATGTTACTTGCAATAAGGCTAAAGTAAACATCAGTAAACAATATTACATGAATTTGTATGACTGCATTGATTTAAGATACTAATAATGCTCTGGGTCCACTAGACCCACAAACATTGTCTAAGTAACAAAAATATGAACACCACACAAGGGTTAATATATTATTATTATTAACGGTTTATGTTGCCAACAGACAAATCAAGCAGAAAAGTATCACTAATAAGTACACTACAGGAGAAGAAACTCATGACACACAATGATTCCAGAGTCAATTGTGATGTAGCAGCCTCAACAATAAACTCGATTTCCCTGGAAAATGCTAACATATTCCCGTTATAAAACATTTTCAAACGCATTATTTTCGCAAATTACAGAAATTAAGACCCGGCGGGGGATGTATACTGCTTGTGGACCGCGTGCTATTTGCTAGAAGCTAGCGGGAGGTCCGGACCGTAAAGTTATAAGAGGCTCGGGAGTTAGCCTTGTCAGAAAAGCCGGGGCGGTAAGGCCCGGTCTCAGTGTGTCAAACTCATCATGATACACAAAGATTCCAGTGTAAATTGTGATGTAGCAGTCTCAACAATAAACTCGTTTTCCCTGGAAAATGCTAACATATTCCCGTTATAAAACATTTTCAAACGCATTATTTTCGCAAATTACAGAAATTAAGACCCGGCGGGGGATGTATACTGCTTGTGGACTGCATGCTAATTGGTAGAAGCTAGCGGGAGGTCCGGACCGGAAAGTTATAAGAGGCTCGGGGGTTAGCCTTGTCAGAAAAGCCGGGTCGGTAAGGCCCGGTCTTGGCTAGTTTGGCAAAAAACTTTTAGTTTGGCAAAGCACTATTACTTAGTTCTTGTAGAATTGTAAAATAAAGCCGTTAAATATTTTTTTTTAACTTTCGAAACCACGCTGTAAACTATCTAGCCTGCAAAAATATCTATATAGCCTACTGTTTACAAACAATTTTAACATCACTATACATTTAAAAGGTATAATTTATGGGATTAGCATCAATGTATGATCTCTGTTTTGAGATACAAATGCTCTAGCATCATAAATGTAGTATTTTGTGACAGAAGATGACAACATGCAAAATATAACGTGACTTCTTACCTTTTGTGTTGATACAATGATCGCGAATCGAATCCAGTCTGTTTCAGATGTGTGAATGATCCATGAAAGTCCAATAAAATACATCCAATTACCATTTTTGTCCACAAATGTGTATAATCCGTGAAATATAGATACATAGTCTGTTGTTTACATCAGATCTGATGACTATTTGCGTCATAACACACTGTATATAAGATTACTCCGGGTTCCAATAACCACGCGTTAAAACTTTTTTTTTAAAGTAGGCGGGAGTATATTCAATTTCAATTCAATTCAATTTTATTTATATAGCGCTTTTCACAATACTCAATTGTTTCAAAGCAGCTTTACATTAATAGAAGCAGTAAAAGCACAGAATAATGACAGATAGCACAACATAATACACAATAGCATAAGCTGTCAAATTTGCTGAGGCTATGACTCGACATTATGAACGAGCGTATTACTAATGTAACGTCTAGGAGAAGAAGCTAAATTAAGCCCAAGCAGGCTACCTCCCCGGGGTAAAAAACCCCCTAGGAGAAAAAAAAAAAAAAAACCCGGGTTTGTTATCCGTGGAAAAAAAAATAAAAGTCCTAGGGGGGAAAAAACCGTGGGGGATAAATATTTATATAAACACATTTAAAAGGATAAGGAGATTAAGCGGGGATTAAGCGGGGTTTAAGCGGGTTCTGCCGGTGGTCGTTGGTCAGGCATCAGCTGGGCATCACAGTGATGGACGACCAGTAGATCAGAGGTGAGTCGACTTTCACATCTACCGGAACTGGGTCTGTTTGTCCCATTGTCCTCAGGGTCGAGGACAGGACAGGGAGAGAAAAACAAAATCATATTAGCGTAGGGGCCGTTCACATGTAATGCAAGTGTCACACAGTGATGTGGTTTAATCAGCTTAGTTTCAGACAGACTAACTATTGCGGCATAATTATATTATCCACAGTTGAGGATTTTGCAAATTGGGGGCCCACTGCGACGGTATATATGGTAACTAAGGGTCACCTTCTGATTTTTAAGAGAAAGAGAAAATGAAACCTGTCGACCCGTTTGACTAAGGCCTGTAACCCCACTGTCGTCGTTAATGCAGGTTCAGTGGCAAACGGGTCTATATTGCATGCTATTTACAAGATCATGAGAAAACGCCAACATCGCAACCTGACCATACGTGCCAACCCGTTTGACTAAGGCTGGAGGCCCCACTGTCGTCGTTAATGCAGGTTCAGTGGCAAACGGGTCTGTATGGCATACTATTCACAAGACACAAAAAAGCGCCAAAATCGCAACCCGACCATACGTGCCAACCCGTTTGACTAAGGCTGGAAGCCCCACTGTCGTCGTTAATGCAGGTTCAGTGGCAAACGGGTCTGTATGGCATAGTATTCGCAATATAAAGAAAGCGCCAAAAGCCCAACCCAACCGTACGTGCCAACCCGTTTGACTAAGGCCGGATGCCCCACTGTCGTCGTTAATGCAGGTTCAGTGGCAAACGGGTTTGTATGGCATACTATTCACAAGAACACGAAAGTTCCAAAATCGCAATCCGACTATACGTTAAGATAAGGTTTTTATTTATTTATTTGGTTGGTCTGTTTTATGACCGCGAGTGCTTTGTTCGGTACAAATAACTATTTCGAGTTAAGTACTTTTACTAGACAAATTATGCGAATGCTTTGTTGAAGAGAAAAGTTTTAAGTCTAGATTTAAAATTATCGACTGTGTCTGATTCTCGGACATCGGTTGGTAAATCATTCCAGAGCTTAGGGGCTAAGTAGGAAAAAGACCTTCCACTTTTAGACACTTTTGATAGTCTAGGGATAATCAAGAGACCAGAATTTTGTGACCGTAGTGTGCGTGATGGATTGTATTCTGATAGTAATTCTCTAAGGTATGAGGGTGCTAGGCCATTTAAAGCTTTGTAGGTGAGTAGTGATATTTTAAATTGTATGCGATATTTAACTGGTAGCCAGTGTAAAGATGCCAGAATTGGGCTTATGTGGTCGTACTTTTTAGATCGAGTAAGTACCCTTGCGGAAGCGTTTTGAACTAGCTGAAGCTTGTTTACTTGATTTGCATGGCATCCCCCGAGTAGCGAGTTACAATAGTCTATTCTAGAGGTCATAAAAGCATGGATAAGCTTCTCTGCGTCAGATGTAGACAGTATATGGCGTATTTTCGAGATATTTCTAAGGTGGAAGAAAGCTGTACGGCAGACGTTGGCGATATGACTATCGAAGGATAAGTTGCTGTCGAACATCACACCTAAGTTCCTTACCGTGGAAGATGGCACCACAGTCCAGCCATCTATGTGCAACGTGTAATCTGACATATTATGTTTGTAGCGATTTGGTTCAATAATAAGTATCTCTGTCTTATTGGAGTTCAGCTTAAGAAAGTTATGTGCCATCCAGTCACTAACATCGCTAAGGCAGTCTGTTAGCTTAGAAAACGTGTGTGTTTCGCTGGGATGTGAGGAGATGTAAAGCTGGGTATCATCCGCATAGCAGTGAAAACTTATGTTATGTTTCCTGATAATGTCTCCTAGAGGTAACATGTATAACGAGAACAGGATAGGACCTAAAACCGATCCCTGCGGTACACCGTATTTAACCAGGGAGTGATATGACTCTTCCTCGTTTACATAAACAAAGTGATAGCGATTGGTTAGATACGACCTAAACCATGCTAGCGCCTGAGCACTGATACCAACATAGTTTTCTAGTCTATTGAGTAAGATTGTATGATCTATTGTGTCAAAGGCTGCACTAAGGTCTAATAATATAAGAATTGAGATTTCACCACGATCGGATGTTAATAGGAGGTCATTTGTAACTCTAAGCAACGCTGTCTCTGTGCTATGGTGGGGCCTGAATCCTGATTGGAACTTTTCATATGTACTATTATTTGTCAAAAATGTGTGTAACTGGCTTGCCACTACCTTTTCTAATATTTTCGAAAGAAAAGGGAGATTTGAGATTGGTCTAAAGTTATTAAGCTCTCCCTGATCAAGCTGTGGTTTTTTATTCAGCGGTTTAATAACTGCTAGTTTGAAAGATGTTGGAACGTATCCTATTTCTAGCGATGAGTTAAAGATATTTAGAACCGGGGTTGACACTACAGGAAATACCTCTTTAAGTAGTTTTGTGGGAACGGGGTCTAATATACAGGACGATGATTTGGATGACGTTACTAGTTTAGAGAGCTCTTCTATTGTAGTAGGTTTAAATGAATCAAGATGTTCGTGTGGTAGTCTAGTGTTAAGTGAACTAACGGGTAGAGTGGTGGCTGCCTGTGTAGCTACGATGTTTTCCCTTATAGCCGTAATTTTGTTAGAAAAGAAGTTCATGAAGTCGTTACTATTGTGTTGGAGTTTACTATTGGTTTCTGTTTGTTCTTTGTTTCTAGTCAGTTTTGCAACGGTGCTAAAGAGGAAACGAGGGTTATTATGATTCTCATTTATAAGCTTGCTAAGATAGGTAGATCTGGCGGTTTTAATAGCCTGTCTGTAGTGTTTAACACTATCTTTCCATGCTGCACGCCATACTTCTAAGTTTGTGCTTCTATCATTTCTTTCCATTTTCCTAGTTGCCTTTTTAAGAGTGTGATGATCATACCATGGAGCTGGCGGCTTTTTCTTGATTCTCTTTTTTCGAATGGGAGCAACGGCATCCAATGTGTTAGAACAGACATTGTTTAGGTTTTCTATTACAATATCTAGATCATCACAGTTATCTGCATGTTTAATTTGGGACAGGTCTGGAAGAGTGCTAATAAAGCTATCTTTAGTGGTGGAAATTATTGTTCTGGCTAATCTGTAGCATGTTGTGGATTGAGTGATCCTATCTAGAAGTACAGTGTATGACACAAGGTAATGGTCAGAAACTGCATCACTCTGAGGTGATATTTTGATGTCATTAATATTAAGCCCGAGTGACAGAATTAAGTCTAATGTGTGCTTACGAGTATGCGTTGGCCCTGTCACGTTTTGTCTAATATTGAGAGAATTTAGAACGTCCATAAACGCACGTCCTAATGCATCTTTATGGTTATCCACATGAATATTAAAATCACCAACGATAAGAGCTTTATCTACAGTGACTACAAGCTCAGACAGAAAATCTGCTATTTCTTTAAGGAAATCTGCATGGTGGCCCGGAGGTCAATAGATTGTAGCTAAGGCAAAAGAGAGCTGTTTGTGGTTACGATCAGTTATTTCCATATTTAACAACATTAGTTCAAATGATTTAAATTTTAGTTCAGATTTTTGGTTTACTTTAAAAATTTTGTTGTATATTGTAGCTACACCACCCCCTCTCCCCTTTAACCTAGGTTCGTGTTTATAATAATAGTCTTGTGGGGTGGATTCGTTTAAACTAATGTAGTCGTCTGCTTTAAGCCAGGTTTCTGTTAAACAGAGTGCATCTAAGTTTTGGTCATTAATTATTTCATTAACAATAGGTTCTTTATTGGTAAGCGATCTAATGTTAAGAAGGCCGAATTTTAACATTCGAGGTTCATCTTGTAATGTATTGTTTTCTAATTTTATGTTGGTCAAATTTGTACGTGATGTGGCAAGCGGTGCTCTGTATTTGCTTGTTCGGGGAACAGATACAGTTGAAATGTGTTGATATTCTGGTAAGATCGACTCGAAGTTCTGGGATATATGTGATCTAGACATATCATGCCAGCTAACAGACGGACAGTTAAGCTGATCCGTCTGTTTCCTGACCTGGGCCCTGGATAGTCATACTATATCAGAATTAAGAATATTAATCAGATTTTTGGTGAGTATAGCACTTCCTTCTGATGTCGGATGAAGGCCATCTCGGGTTAGGAGAAATGGTCTACCCCAGAAATGCTTCCAATTGTCTATAAACCCTACATTATGCTGAGGGCACCACTTTGACATCCAGCCATTGAGAGACACTAATCTACTATGTGTTTCATCTCCCCGGTAGGCGGGGAGGGGACCAGAGCATATTACATTGTCTGACATTGTTTTTGCAATTTCACACATCTCCTTAATATTATCTTTGGTGATTTCCGACTGTCGGAGTCTGGTGTCATTTGTTCCGGCGTGAATAACAATCTTAGAAAACTTCCGTTTAGCATTAGCCAGCACTTTAAGTTTGGATCTAATGTCAGACGTTCTGGCTCCCGGTATACAGTCGACTAGGGTGTTTGGTGCCTCAATGTTAGTGTTCCTGAGTATAGAATCTCCAATGACCAGGGCACTTTTAACAGGTGTTTCAGCTAGTGTATTCCTTAGGGGATCGAATCTGTTAGAAAGTACCGTAACGTTATGGGTCTTAGATGGACGCCGTATATGACTATGCCGCCTGACAGTCACCCAGTTAGACCGCCGACTTGACTCTGATGTCGGGACCGAGCCATGTGTATTATGATAAACACTATGCGCGCTCGATACAGTATTTATAATGTTTACATTAGCATCTGATGTCGGAACACTATGTGCGCTCGATACATTGTTTGTAATGTTTACATTAGCATCTGATGTCGGAACCGAGCCATTAGTCTTTTCGCTCGATACAGTATTTACAACAGTAACATTAGCGGTTTTGCTATCCTCAACTAGCGTTCGGATGCGCGATTCTAGTTCAGCAACCTTCTCAGTTAATCTTAATACTTCAATACACTTAGTGCATGTAAACCCATCTATGCTAACGGCAGAAGCTAAACTATACATGTAGCAAGTAGTACATGTTACAATAACAAGCGGAGTCTTACCGCGTTCATGCTGGGCGATGGCGTCTTTGTTTACCCGAACGCACTCCGCGGAGCTGCATCGCGTTGGGGGTTTGGTTGTGGTACGCCTCAGTCGCCTGCGAACGTCTGGGTCCAGGGTGATGTTGGGCATGCTGAATCTGCGAAGGCCGGGCAGCGGCTCCTCCACAGCTTCCCGATCGCTTTCATGTTGGGCAATGGCGTCTCCGTTCACTCGCTTACGGTCCGTAAAGCTGCATCGCGTGGAGCACTCGTTTGTCGCATTCCTCGGTCGCTTGTGGACGTCCGGAGACATGGTGAAGTGGGCGCTGTAGCTCGCGTTGAATCTGCTCAAACCGATCAACTCCTTCGCAGCTTCCCGCTCAGGCGAGGACAGGTCAGAAAAGCATATATCAGATGAATCCGCCATTAGATCGGAAAATGCTAGCTTCAGTCGGCAGCGTTTGTTGAAGCTAGCGGGCTATATGCTAACACTGTGGGTGTTTATTAGTGATAAATAGTTTCACGTGGTAGTACTGCTCAATAATCCTCACGGTAAAGTATTCCTAGGTAAAACTTAATATATAAATAGGAATAAGATAGTAAAAAAGGCTTTTAGATGAAGAACTCGACGGAGCTCCGATGCACGATCTGTTCAGCGTGAAACCGGAAGTCGGATATCCAGCGCTATAATATCCAAATAGCGCTGTTATTTCAGTGAGACATGATAACAGCATAGAGGGTATCAGCGAAGTGACTGACTGCTCTGTGCTCTCTCTAGCTCCCTGGTGGGTGGAGACCTGCGAGTGGGGTGGTGGGCGGGAAAATTCAAACTGAATGTGACGAAACGGCTAGTTACGTCACTTCTGAGCTGAGTTTGAACTTGCGCAATCTGAGACTCAAGGCAGAGGACATTCAGAAACCTGTATCTCACTCAAAACAGCATGGATGGATTTTTTTCCAAGTTTGTATGTGTGTGGGAGCATCAGAGACACAAAATAACACCCCAAAACCCAGAAAAAGTGAGTTTTTCATAATATGGGTTCCTTTTTTTTCTCTCACAGTGACAGCGGAGGCAATAAAACACGGAGCTTTATGCTGAACAGGCAAATATGAACAAATCAAATAACAAAATACTACTGCGATTAAAATATCAATAAACATGTAAAAATCTGAATTGAACTAAACTCATCTGAAACCATCTTGTGTAATAAACGCATGAAGGCAGATTAATGCAGACTCTTGTCATTAGACTTTGTATCTTTACCTTAGACAGGCGTCTGGTTGCAGCGCTCCTGTAGTGTTTAACTTCAGCAGCCATGCGCAGACCAATCAGTGTATGACATCAAAATATCGCGAGAATGTTTAGAAACCAGGGCGTCATTTGAGCAACTACTGCCACCAACTGGACATGCCTATGAATTACATTGTCAAGTTAAGTTGTATGGGCAATCTGCCAAAATGGCGTTCAGATTTTTCTTTATCCTGCTTAAATTTTCTCCGTCAAAGACTTTTCGTTTAACGCGACCGAACACACACAAAAAGAGACAATTAAGTTGCCTAATCACAGGCTCGTACGTTTCTTTTTTCTTTTATAGCAAATAGCACAAACACATTTTTCCCTCACAACAGACTAAGTACATACAGTCCATCAGCTCAAAACAGTGGTTTTCTTGTGGGTGCTTTTTTAAACTCTACAACAACAAAACTAACAACAAAGTTGACCAAGCCACGTAATATACCGGATTATATGAGCTCTCGCTCTCATTATGTCCATGCAACACAAGCTCAAAAACGTGCCACAAAAGTTCATGTCGTGCACGTCTATCACGCATTCAGACTTTAAAACAGCAAACAGGGAAAAAAATTTATCTATCCTTTATTTATCTATCAATTAAATACCTTGTATTGGGTGATTTTGTAAAGATAAAAGCATATTTTCCGTATCTCAAGATATTTCACTTGCTTTCACTGATCTGTACTGTAGCTATCAGTTAACACAGCAATCTCCAACGCGGTTATGAGACTCTGAGAACGATCCAATCACAGGAGGTAAAAAACATTAAAAGCAATATTGATTCGCTTACAATATAAGTGGGAGTGTTTGGGGCGTACAGTCCTGCGCCCCAGGGTGGATCTGAAACAGCCACTTAGAGCTCAGCCTCAGGTCACATGTTTTTACCCTTTTTCCTGACCTACATAGACAATCATTAGGGTTGCGCCCCAGACACACAAACATGACACACACACAACGAACTCCGTTTTGATTTTTAATTGTTTTGAATAAATTATAACATAACAAACAGTGAAATAGTACAACTAAATGATTTATTTTGTATTCATTTGCACTATATATTTAACTTTTTGGTAACATGTTAAAGTAGCTTTCCTCTGTGGCCAGCTTTAAGGGGGCGGCGCCCCAGCGCCCCCTAGTGACCAGCCGCCACTGCACGTATTGCTGAAACACATTACAAAAACTGTGAACTATGCAGTTCTGAATTGTGGAGTTACACCATTCAACACCTTTCCTCCGTTCACAATTATGAGTATCCATTCAGGTTGTAGCTGTGTTTGACAGTTAAGAGAGACGGCTGACAGCTTTCCCGTAAATGGTTTTACTGCCACCAGCGTTCGCAAGCAGAGATTTCTCTCTCTCTTTTTTAAGATTTTGATAACTTAATTTATATACTTGGGGGTGTGACAAACATCATTCTGTTTGATTTATAAGCTTGTTTCCTCATGGGACCTCAAAATGTCCCCACAAGGTCAAAAATTGACTGGTATTCCTATCTTTCTGTATTCCTATCTTTCACAGCATGATAATTACCAGGTACACACACAAACTGCCAAATGAAACAATTTCTTCCAAACCACACACTCCAGCACCACTACAGCACCCTCCTCTCCCAGCATGATTTTGGTTGAGTTAAGTGAGTCGTTTCCGCTGCTGATGTGTCTTTATGTATTCACAACAGTGTTTTAGCAAATATATACGACCGCAGAAATAAGCTCTTATTGGATAGGCTGCAGTTATGTCCTGTATATGTTTATTGTTCAATATCCTGTATGAAATCAATACCCTCATTGCCCCTGTGATTGTAGCCAATAGATTTGCCTTTGTGGCAGTGAGGTAATAATGAGGTAATTGCCTGACTTTGAACTAATAACAATAATTATTCCCTATCAGCCTCAGCAGGAATTCATTAGAGAAAATCACACCAGTGAGTTAATCATTGTTATAATCCAACAGATTGACTAAATTAAATGTTTGGCTTGTATGTGCAGACAGTGTGAGGGACATTCACCTTTTGGGACATTTGATGACAATAAATTGAGTCTGTCAAATTCTAGTAAAAAACAAAACAACTACACATTTTTTATACAATCATGAAATGTAAATCTATAATAAATTTCAAATAAGGGCAGTAGTTCATGTTTCACTGGATAGTAGTCCAATCAGAATGAAGATCTTAATCAAAAGCATATATTGCTATATAAATCAATAAGCACCAAGAAGTCATGCTTTACAGTGAACTTATAATAACTAATGGGAGTTGTTTGATGACACAGCTTATAGCCTTTATAAAAAGGTTATTTTAGATACCTCTTAATGATATGATAATAGCTGTATTATTGCATAGCTACTTGCACTTCAAACAAAATCAACGTTCAAACAAAATGAGCATGCATAAAATTTCATATGTTATTAATTCTCTATATTTATATTAAAGGGGACATATCATAAAAATCTGACTTTTTTCATGTTTAAGTGCTATAATTGGGTCCCCTGTGCTTATATCAATCTAGAAAATGTGAAAAAGAACAACCCAGTAACTTAGTTTTGGTAAACAATTCTCTGCAAGCATGTAAAAATATAGAAGGGGGAATAGAGGGGAATAATACCGCCCCTTAATCTGCACTATCCAACCACTGCACTGCCATTTAGTGCAGAGATCAGCTCATTTGCATTTAAAAGGACACACCCAAAAACAGCACATTTATGCTCGCACCTACAAAGTGGCAATTTAAACATGCCTTAATAAATTATCTATTTGATATTTTGAGCTAAAACTTCTCATACGTACTCTGGGGACAGCAAAAAAATATTTGACATCTTTAAAAAGTCTTGTGAAATGTCCCCTTTAAAATATCTATAATATTATAATAACCATTCAGATGGTTGTTATTTGGGAATAACAAACTTTGTAATAACACAACTGACCAATCAGAATCAAGCACTTCAGAGAGCTGTGTAATAAGGTTTAATAAAATAAACATAAAATGTAATGATATTTATTAAAAAAATATTATGCTTCCATCATATAATGCAGTTCAACAGAAATTATGTAAGAAAATGATTAGCAAGCAACACATATATGCAGTGGAACAGCATGAAGTCAAACACCTGTTTTAAATGACTTTTTCAATCGTTTCAACAAGAAATATATGAATATCATTTGTATGCAAATGTGTGTGTAAATATAAAATACAATTCATGAGCATTAGGCAGATAGTGAGAGTCAGCAGTTTGTTGCTACAGATGAGGAAAAACCATGCTGTGAACCAACAGACCTGAGTCAAAAGTAACACCATATTTAATATTTAATGCTGAATATGAGGCTGTAAGACATACAGTGTGTTATGGGGATTGTTTAAATTGTTGTTGTGTATATCAGGCATAAAGCATGTATAAAGGGTAAAATTGGTAGTATGAATATGAAGTTTTTCTCAGACAGTGTTTAGATTAATCCAGGACTAGGCCTTAGTTATATTAGGACAAGTCGTTTTCACAAGCCTTACAATAACATTACTGGTGTGCATCTGATATGTCAATTAAGGCAAAATTAAGGCATGTTTTTAAATTAAGGCAGCTCAAACATTAGTCTGGGACTAGGATAAACCATGTTTGAGGGGCGGTTTCCCAGACAGGGATTAGACTAGTCCTAGACTTAAACACGTTTAAGAGCTCTCCAAACTGAAAACAACTTGCACTTACATATCTTAAAATACATCAGGGCTGTTTGTTTTACCTCAAAATGCACACAGGTAATGTTTTTAGTAAGGCATGTTTGTTAAAACTAGTTATATTTTCTAATTAATCTAAGGCCTAGTCCTGGATTAAGCTAATCCTGGTCCGGGAAACCACCCCTGAGAGTTTACTGTAGGCTACGCTAAATCATTATTTATTTTTATGATTCAGTTAAATATTAAGTCATGAATCTGATGTTACATATGTATTTGGAAAATGTACTGTATGTTAATGATATTATTGTACTGTAGTTTTTTAGACCTGTTTTTGAAGTATATATAAATAGCATGCCGTGTGAAAACTTATAGTCACGTAATTTTTTTATTCTTTTTCGTGATCATATCACGAATTTCTGTTCATTGTCATGTATTGGTTACTCAACAGTTTTTTCCTATTTTCTTACCATTTTCGCTTCGGTTTAGGGTTAGATTGACATAAAATGAGATCCTTCCCAAACCCAACTCTAACCCTAACGCCAGGCGACAATGTTTTAAAATTTAAAAAATATGAAAAAAAAATAAAAAAAAATAGTATAAACCAATACTTAAAGTGACATCCTAATGCAAACACCAAATCTAACCCTAAACTGAAGCGAGAATGGTTTAAAAATAGGAAAAAGCTGTTGAGTAACAAATACGTGACAATGACGATCACGAAAAAACACGGAAATTCGTGACAGTATCACGAAAAAGAATAAAAAAATTACGTGACTATAGGTACATAATTTTGTGAGACTGGGTAGGAAACATCGTGCAACACATTACGTCAAATTTCAATTTTATATATATGATACATCAGTCCTTCCGGTTCACTTAATACAGCACATCTTTATGTGTCGTTTTATGTATTGGTTCTTAATTTTTCTTTATTTTTACCACTGTCGCTTGGGTTTGGGGTTAGAACAGCTTTTGTTACATAATATGGCACCCTAACCCAAAACCCAATTCTAACCCCAATTCCAAGCGTCCATGTTTTAAAAATAGAGAAAATCATGAAGAAACTTATATATTAAATGACATCCTAAAGCCAATACCAAACCCAAGCGACAGTGGTTTAAAAAACAGAAAAAGGAGAAATCAATACATAAAACCACGCGAAAAGACACACCATATTAAGTGAACAGGGACTGGCATATCATATGCACGCATAATTGGAATTTGACATATTTATTGCGTGACTTTTCACACTGCGTGCTATTTTATAAAGCTTCATGAATTGCAAAAAAAAAGATTTATACTGGCACATGCCTACGTGGGGGTGAGTAAATAATGAGATTTATTGTCTTTGGATGATCTATTCCTTAAATCAGGGAATCAAATCTCCCCAAACTCCCAGCAAATCATACTCTGAATTTGGGAGGGACAATGCCCCCACCACACAATTTTGAGCACATAAGAATACTGATATTTCTTTATTCGGTCACTGATGCATGGACATCTGGAGATCAGTAAAGGCAGCCCACTTCATGGGTCCTGACAGAATCCATCAGGCTTCACTTAAACGCCAGTGAACACACAGAGCCATCAGTCCTGAATGACAGGTATAAAGAGATGTCAGTGAGGTGGTAGAGTATCTGTTGACATGTCACCATGCAGATGAAATCGATAAACTCATGCACAGCAAAGCATTGATTTCCAATCAGACTAAAACCAACGGTTAGACTCATTCTTTCTCATTCACAGACGTCTGAGCTTTACTAAATTGTATCTCCAGGCAGCGGAGAAGAATGAGAGGAATTACTCAAATCATCATGGTTGATATTATTACCGTGCTTAAACAAGCTTTATTTGTTTGAGCATCCCTGTGATACTGAAGCCGGCCTATGTGGTCGGCAGGAGGTATCCATGGCAACAGGATAAAGTTGTCCCTAGGTGTGGGCAATCTATGGTCAGTCTTTACAGTATTTATTAAATTAGAACCAGCTTACTGCTATCTCCATAGCAACCAAAGCCCAAGTAGCACCATTTACACAATCATCCATGCCTTTGTTTGGGGTTCTTGTTAAATAAGCAGTACCTTTATAAATCATCTTACTGTAGTGTGTGCGAGAGATGTCAACATTTAACATTACGTTTGTACCTCAATAGTTAACATGAACTGGCATCAAACACTAGATATGAAACCTTGATCAATCTTAATGTTAATGTCTACATATACTACATTCACTACTAGTGTTACCAAATTCATCAGAAGAAAATAAGGGACAATCTTGCCGAATACATATATTGACATGGCAATGCACACTCACAATGGCCTAAATACATGTTTGCATTGTGCACCCACGAAAAAGACTATATATATATTGGATATATGTATGTTGTTTCAAACTTCTATCCTTTTTTATGCTTTTTAGACCAGAAAAGGCAGAATTTTAGGGACTGAGAGCCTTCTTAAATCAAATGGTGATTGGTGCTGTCAGAACATTCTGTTCTCTATCTTTCACAGAATTAAGTCATGCGAGTTTTAAACAAGGTGAATAAATAACAGAATTTTCAATCTCAAAATTTTACAAACTGTACAACATGTAGGTCATATAGTTGAAGGTATTTTATATGATTTATTGATTATGTATGCATCAATGCATTTAATTTGTATGTTTATGGAAATTTACATAAACTTTGTGTGTATTAAATAAAATTTCAATGTATCAGTTTTTGTAACGTGTGGTGCTTTAAAGAATGCGAAGGCGAGTAGAATCCATGAAAAGAGGTTTATTAATGTAAATCCCAAAAAGGGGCAGCAAACACATCCAATGAGAGCAATCCACAAACGTAATCCAAAACAGGCAAAAGGTCAGGGCAGGCAGAGAACAATCACAATATCCAGAAACAGGCATGGGTCAAAAACAGGCAGATACAAAAACAGGATACAAGATAACAGATGAACAGGTAAACAGGCTGGGAATACAAAGTATTAATCAGCAATGATATGGTGAACAGGAAGTGGCTTTATACAAACCAGACAGGAAGTGGGAAGTGAAACATGGCATGATGGTATTTCAAAATAAAAGCCGGAAAAGAACAGTATAGACCCCTTCACGGTTCACGTCACAGGCGGTTCCCACTGCGCATGTCGGGGTCAGAAAAGTCATTACAGCAGATTGAGTTGCGTATTATTTGGTATCGTCAAAAATGCCTACTTACGTCGTGGGCTGTGAAACTCACACCAGGTCTTCTGTTAAGTTTTCGCGATTCATGCAAGATCTTAAAAACAAAAATATAGCTGCAAGCAGCAATACAGGGGTCAAGCCAAAAAGGGCACAGATGGAAGTAAAGTTGAGCTTGGATAAGCAGACTAAAGAACCTAGGTATACCTAATGATTTTAGATGAAAAAACGCAAAAGTAATCAACAAAAATAATCTATGTTCTTGTTTACTGCAATTGTCCTTCTTTTATTGACAATCATGGAACATTAGAGCACTGAAGAACATGTGAGTAATGTTTGCAGTGGAAAAACATGGGTCACAACATGTTATAACAACTTAAATGAGTCAAAAGAGACCATCCCCATGTCTCTCTGATGTTCTGATGCAGAGAAAAAGCTCTTGTAAAAACGAGTGATAAGGTATTCTCATTGGTTGCTAGAGAGTAAATGGACATCCACCAGTGATTATAGTTCAATCCATGAAAGGAATAATCCATGAAGACTCATGGTTTTAGATGTGTTGTTGCAGTAGTTTTAGGCAAAAATTTTCTATTTTCTATCTCAAAACCACTAGGTGGCGCTATGACCAAATGGTACATGCAACATCAGGTCATGACTGCGTTACATCTAGCTAGTTTCATGACTATACACTTTAGTTTACCAATGAAATAGTTGTATGATCCATGGGACTTGCTTGATATGAAAGGTTTTGTCCAATTATAAGGCCAACTAGTGGTGCAGGCATACCAATTTTTTAATGTGGCCTCAGACTGTGGTCGTATCAGCGTATCAAATCTGGTGAAAAAATCTCTTTTTGTTGCAGAGTTATAACCATTTGTGTGTAAAAACACAACATTTGAAAGTAATTTTTTTTTTTTTGCAATTTTCAGCCATTTCTGATGGAAATTTTAATATAACGGCAATATAGTTTTTTGTTCAGAAGGCAAGGCAAGGCAAGTTTATTTGTATAGCACATTTCATACACAGAGGTCATTCAAAGTGCTTTACATAGAAATGAGAAAACAATATATAAAAGAGAAAAAAGAAAATGTAAAAATAATAGATACACAATAAAATCACAATAAAAACAAAGATACATGAGAATTTAGAATAACAATTAAAGAAAATAAATGTGATTTTAATAAAAACACTTTAAAATGTTAAAAAGAATAAAACAGAAGTAAAAGTGACTTGAGTTAAAAGTGCAGTCAGTGTGAAGCAGCACAGTGCTCATTCAGTAAATGCAAAGTTAAACAGATGTGTTTTTAATTTAGATTTAAAAGTGTTTACTGTTGAAGCACATCTGATCTCTTCTGGAAGCTGATTCCAGCTAGAGGTGGCATAATAACTAAATGCTGACGCACCTTGTTTTGAGTGAACCCTTGGTGTTTCTAACTGACCTGATTCTAATGATCTGAGTAATCTTTTAGGTTTATATACAGTTAGCATATCTGTCATGTATTTGGGTCCTAAGCCATGAAGTGATTTATAAATGAGTAACAATACTTTAAAATCTATTCTAAATGTAACAGGAAGCCAGTGTAAGGACCTGAGGACTGGAGTAATGTGCTCAGATTTTTTGGTTCTGGTCAGAATTCTGGCAGCAGTGTTTTGTATGAGCTGCAGCTGTCTAATGATCTTTTTGGGGATGGTGATGAAAGCATGAACAAGTTTCTCTAAGTCCCGTCTTGATACAAAACATCTAATTCTGGCAATATTTCTGAGATGTTAGTAAGCTGATTTGCTTATTGCTTTCACGTGACTACTGAAATTAAGGTCAGACTCTAAAATTACACCAAGATTTCTGACTTTATTTTGTGTCTTTAGACCCCTAGAGTCAAGGTATGTGTTAACTTTGAGAGTTTCATCTTTATTTCCAAATACAATGACTTCAGTTTTGTCTTTGTTTAACTGGAGGAAGTTTTGAAGCATCCAACAGTTAATTTCATCAATGCATTTACATAGAGAGTCAATGGGGCTGTAGTCATTAGGTGACAGGGCTAAGTATATCTGGGAGTCATCTTCATAGCTGTGGTAAGCAATTTGGTTCTTTTTCATTATTTGACCAAGTGGGAGCATATACAAATTAAACAGAAGCGGTGCAAGAATTAAACCTTGTGGGACTCCACATGTCATGGATGTCCACTTAGATTTATGGTTACCTATGTTCACATAGTAACTTCTTCCTTTTAGGTATGTTTTAAACCATTTGAGGACCCTCCCAGAGAGCCCTACCCAGTTTTCCAGTCTATGTAAGGCACTGTATCAATCTCAGACTGACGTATAATAGGCAGTAGATTAGATAGAATTTCTGTGCGGCTGGAGACGGCCTTCATCTTTCTATCACATGTCAGGACAGAGATAGGGAAAGCTAAAGGGACATCGGGCACCCGCTTGTTCTTAAAATATTTATGATTGTTACTGCTGAGGTAGCGGGAACCCAACACACATCAGTTACCAGTGCTGTTTGCAGATGAGGGCTGGTGTGGTCCCTGACGTTGAGCCAGAGGTCGGAGTGCTCTCTCAGATGGAGGGGGAGGGCAGGCTGGGCCCGAAGGCTTTGGTGGTTGAGGAGCCCGCCGTTTCTTGGTTGATATTTGGGGACTCGCAGCAATAGAGTGGGAGAGCTTTGTTCCAGCAGATACCAGTTTCTCCATTTTCTCTGAAAAGCCCAGAAGTGGTGATGTTGGAGAGAGGGAGAGAGAGTGTGACGACATCAGCTGTGATTCTGGTGTTCCTGAAGGCTGGGAGGGAGTGTTATCATTCCTCTGGTCATTATCAACAGAAACGTCCTTGGGTGTTGATTCACAATCCAGCTGTAGCGAGGTCTGAGCTGTGTCTGTGAACAGTAGTTGTGACTGCAGAGTTTTATCCTTGTCATCTGAATGTCCATCCAGGTGCTGGTGTAAAATCCTGTGGTCATTTCTGCTGTTCAGTAGTGGACTGGCACACTCAGCTGATGGATGATGCATGGAGAAAAAGATATTGTCTTTAAGCAACCTAGCACCTAGTTTGTTTGGGTGGATACCATCTGTGTTAAAAAGTTGCCTTTGGCTCCAAAAGATATTGAAATTGTCAATGTAATTCAGTCCTCTCATGGTGCAGGTTTTTTGCAGCCATGAATTTAAACTTAGTAGCCGAGAAAACATATTTGTTCCCCGGGCTGGGAGAGGTCCACTGATGAAAGATTTAACTTTCAGTCTTGCAAGTGTTTCAAAAAGTTCATTGAAATCCACCTTAAGGAGCTCAGACTGCTCTTTCCGAATATCATTCTTTCCCACATGTATGACAATCCGACTGACAGACTTATGTTTCATCAGAATGTTGCAAAGTTCCTTGTTAACATCAGAAACCGTTGCACGAGGAAAACAGTATGTACGGGTAGCCTTGCTTTCAAAGTTTCTGATAATATTGTCACCCACTATCAGCGTGCTTGGCTCGGCTGCTGTCTGAGCGGAGTGCCGCTGCCTGTATGATATTGAGCGTCTGTTAGCTCTGTAAGCTACTGACTGATGTGATCTGTGTCCATTAACATTTGGGGATTCTTCACCCAAACTCATTAGTGCTTCAAATCTATTTTCAAGCCGTACAGGGGGTGGTAGAATACCAATATTGGCTACTCGAGTTGTACCCATATCTGGGGTAGATGATGCTAATGCAGCAATTTGTGACACTCGTGACAGTCTAATGTCTTGAGCACTTTTGGGTCTCGCACCCTGTTTATGCCATCGGTTTGTGTCCTCAATTACTTTAGGTTTCTCTGAGCTCACTATGACCTGTTTAAGAGCATTAGGTTCACAGGACTCACCAGCTTTATGTTGAGAAAGACCACGATGAAGCTCCGCTGTATGTTCTGGCAGGGTCGGCAGCGCCACAAGTAACTTTGTTTCGAGAACCGCAATCTTTTGTAAAAGTCTGTGGCAGTTTGAGCAGCAGGTGGATTGAGATCCAAAAGAAGGCATTTTTTCTTATTTTCTTCTGTTTGAGTGTGGGCAGCTGTGTTGTCCTGTTTTAGGATTGTCAGCTGCCGGCAATAGCAGACTGGTAGACTGCTATGACAGAAGGTAATGCATTGTTCTTCCCATGGTGTTTTCGAGTCGATCAGAATAACGCTCCCGGAGATATTCGCGCGTGTTTCTAAAGTGCTATTTTGCTGCGCAGGGCTAACCGTTAGGCGAATTCTGTCATGTTTGGTATCGTTGGACTCGGCAACTATTCAAATCTTCAAAGAAACAAGTCCCATGAAAATACATCAATCGGAGCCAAAGTTATAGGCGTGTAAAGCATAAGTCTGACCACTAAGTGGCGCTGTAACGAAACTCTGCATGGACCCTTAGTTCCTGACTGGCATCACAAGTACCAAGTATCGTGTCAATAGGCTTAAGTTTGGCAAAGATACAGCCACAAATCAGTTTTTTTTGCGCTCTACGTAAAATTTGTTGACGCGATTTACGGAAATGGATTGACGAATCAACATGAATTCCATAACTTTTTGCCATGAGGGTCTGTAGTTACATACCAATTTTCTTGACAATTGGTCAAAAGCTCTAGGACGAGTTCGCAAAAGTAGGTTTTACAAATAATTCAAAATGGCGGATAAATTTTCATGACGGAAAATAACGTTATATGATCCATTCGTCTTGAGCCAAGGAATCAGAGGAAACAAGAATTTCGTTTCTAGGACTTACGGATCAGAAGTTATAAGCAAAAACGGAAGTGCAACTTTGTGCAACGTTGGTGGCGCTAGCGGGTTTGATATAGAGACTCCAAATTTGCTGTGGAGACTTTTTGGACAGTCCTTTATAAGGGTGCCAAATTTCATAACTTTCCTATGTACGCTGCTATGGGCTGCCATAGACGCAATGGCAGAAAAAGGAAGAAGCCGGAAGAATAATAAGAAAACTAACGGATACAATAGGGGTCTTCGCCCATTCTGGACTTGACCCCTAAAAATACAACATCTGCAGCTGCAAGCAATTAACATGCAGACTGGAACAATGCAAATATCAAAGAGGCTTGTGTTTGTAGTGCTCACTTCATTTGAGGTAAGACATCATTTTTCAGCCTTGTTAGATTAAATTATAAAGCCTGGCTGGTATTTGTAAGGCGTGGAGTATAGATGTTAATGCTTTCCAATAAGACGATGGATGAAGGTATTCTCAACTATTAACTTTTATTCAAGTTAGCACAGAGAGCCTCAACAAGAACACGGGGCACACAGGCAAAAGCACTCCTCTCTTCCTCTCCTTTTCTCTTCCCCGCGCACATTCCCCCACCAAAATAAAAGTCCCTCATAATACATGAAAGAAATAGGTAAATGCCTTATAAAATAAAATAGACAAGAATGAAATACAACCATATAACAAACTTTGTCTGTCTCACATCAGTTACCCTGTGGGAAAAGAAACGTCCACGTTTCAACTTACAAGTGGGAGTTCAAATGTTAATTCAATTAACAATTCAGTGCAATAGAGGAAAGAAAAAAAATACATTAGACTGTAAAGATGATCCCTCCCAGTACATTTGTAGGCACAAAACAAGTATCAAATGATAAAACAATAATTATTACGTTCAATAACAATAAGGCATATTATTTTTTATATTCTTTTTTTTTAACAACAGTTAACAAACCAAAGGTTGAAACAGACATGTTATGACAGATTTTTTTTTTCACTTCACAACACAGTCTTTGAACCTAGCAGGCGGCTTGACAGGCCTGCGACCTAGCGGTCTAGAATTCATAACAACAGATTGACCCAGCTGCGGTGATACAATGTCTTTAAGGGGCTCAACATTAAAGTGCCCCGTTTGCGGAGTTAAGTTTGACTGGGGCTGTTCTGAAGGCAAAGGCCTGTCTGAGGTCGGATAAGGTACTTCACCAGAAAAGACAATAGAAGGCAAGTTCTCTTTCTCAATTAGTACTAGGGAGAACATCCTTTGCAAGTGGTGGTTCACTAGGAAACAGTACATCTGACACTGGTTGACTCAACTGAGATGCAGGAGACAGATACGGTTTGAGACGGTTATAATGTACAACCAGCGGTGTCTTTTCAGGAGCGGCTTTTGACTGAATGGCATAAAGTACAGCATGACCCTCAGTAGGTTGAACAATTTGTGTCACAACATAAGGTCCTTTCCAGGGCGGGGCGAGTTTACATCGCGAATGAGCAGCATCACTCAACCACACTAAATCGCCTACACTGTATGAGCTGTATTTGACCTTTTTGTCATATTGGGCTTTCTGCTGAGCATGAGCATGTTCATGATTCTCTTGATAGGACCTGTAAGCAAACTGTAGCTTCCTACAGACAGACCTGGCATACTCTGCTGGGGTACCAGGAGATGCACTAGAGAGTTCTACAGGACTAGAGAACAGTAAATGAACGGGCAACCTGGCTTCACGACCGTGAACAAGAAAGAAAGGTGTGTATCCAGTACTACTGTGAACACTAGTATTGTAAGAAAACTGTATTGACCTTAACATTGTATCCCATGGTTCAGCTTGCTGATACAGGCATTTTCTTAACTGATCCTTCAGGGTGCGATTAAATCTTTCAATTAAACCATCTCCTTCAGGATGATAAGGAGAGGTTCTGGTTTTGTTCACACCCAATTTTGAACACAACTCCTTAATCAAATCTGCCTCAAACTGACGCCCTTGATCAGTATGGAGATATTCAGGGACACCATGCTCTGTAATGTACTGCTCAAAAATACAATGTGCAACGGTTACAGCCCTTTGGTCCTTCATAGGGTATAAATTCACATATTTGGAGAAGTAGTCTTGAAGGACTAGAACGTATCTATGTCCGGTCGGTGACACAGGAAGCTCAGTAATGTCTGCTGCCACCTTTTCAAAAGGACCATTAGCATGAATAGTCTGCAGTGGAGCTACTCTATGTGGGACTGGCATAGACCTAGACTGGCATGCAACACATTGTTGACAATATTTCTCTATGTCTCTAGCCATGAATGGCCAATAGAAATGCTCTTTTGCCCTCCAAAGTGTCTTTTTATGACCTAGGTGTCCTACTGTGGAATGACCATGCAAAAACTGTAACACCTGAGGAACAACTTGACTAGGAATGACAATATGAAGGGTACGACACTCTTTTGGTCTGTTACAAGATAGACGGTAGATTTTGCCATCCTGTAACTGCAGTCTATCAAACTGTCGCCAATATACCCTGAGATCTGCTGAACTTTTCTTTACAACCCAAGCTGGAGGTCGCTTTCCTTCCTCCAACCAATCACGCACTGTCCTCAGTGTGCCGTCATCTGTCTGACATTGAGTGACGTCAAGTGATAGAGCCTCAGAAAGATCTAAGACAGCATTAACAGTAACTGGAGCAGTGTTTTCAGACTGTTTTGATTCATTTGAATTGGTATTGTCATAAGTAGGTTGGGAAATAGAGTCACTGTGACCTGGATGCCTAGATAGAGAGTCTGCATTTGTGTGCTTAGGGTTGCTTACCATCTCTATGCTTTATGACCCAATCATACACATCAAGCTCTAGCGCCCAGCGAGCCCTACGCCCTGTGGGATCTCGTTCGATAGGCATTTTCCTCAAACCTAACAAGGGGCGATGGTCGGTGACAATGACAAAAGGACACCCTTGCAAATAATGTGAAAAATGTCTGACAGACCAAACAATAGCCCACCACTCACGGTCAAAGGTGGACCAGTTACGCTCAGTTTTGGTCAACACATGACTGGCATAGGCTACTACCTTTTCAACTCCCTGCTGTTTCTGTGCAAGAACAGAGCCAATTGCTTGGTGAGAGGCATCAGTATAGAGAATGAAAGGCTCACTGAAATCTGGGTATGTGAGAATGGGAGAGGACGATAAAATACGGCGAAAGTATTGAAAAGCCTCCTCACATCCTTCTGTCCATATGAATTTAGCATGTTTTTGTGTCAGGGCATGTAAGGGAGCTGCTCTGTCTGCGAAACCTTTGATAAAGCGCCGATAGTAAGAGCAGAGGCCCATAAAAGCACGCATCTCTGTGGGTGTAGTCGGACGAGGCCAATTCAACACTTTGCCGGTTACTTTTGGGTCAGGTTTAATGCCGTCTTTTGAGACAATGTGTCCTAAAAAGAGCACGGACGGTTTGAAAAGCTGGCACTTTTGAGGATGGAGTTTGAGACCTGCCTGACGCAGTCTGCTAAACACCTCAGTAAGATCAGTAATGTGATTGTGAAATGATTTACTAAAGACAATTATGTCGTCAAGATACACCAAAGTCTTAGTCCAATGGAGGCCACGGAGGACAAGCTCCATCAAGCGCTGAAATGTTGGAGGCGCATTAGTGAGGCCCATTGGCAAAACCTTAAAATGATACAATGAATCACCAGTGGTGAAGGCTGTTTTCTCCATACTAGCATCCTCCATTGGGATTTGCCAGTAGCCACTGGACAAGTCTAACGTGCTAAACAAGGTAGCTCCTGCAAGAGCATCCAAACTGTCATCTACACGTGGCAGTGGGTGTGCATCTTTAACAGTAATTGAATTTAGGCGTCTGTAATCGATGCAAAATCTGTAAGACCCATCCTTCTTACGAACCAGTATAACTGGTGAGGCCCATGGGCTATGGCTAGGCTCGATTAAGTCAGCGTCAAGAAGTTTCTGCACTTGTTTGTGAATTTCCTCACGCAAAACAGGTGATGTTCGATATGCTTTCTGACGCAGTGGGGATTCAGAGGATGTGTGTATGTTGTGTTTGATCAAATTGGTCCTACCAAGATCAACAGGATAAGTGCTAAAAACATCACAGTTCTGTTGTAGTAGAGAGTGAACTACTTTCACCTCATCAGATGTAAGAATCTCTGTATCAACATGCACATCAAGTAATTTGCATGACGGGTTGGAAACAGTAACCTGAGCTACAGAGCTAGTTACAGGCACATACAAATGGGCATGTTACGCACAGAGTACAACTGACCCAAATGGGCTTCTTTGGGCAGATCAATGTCTTGATGAGTAGGGTTAAGTAAATGAGCTACAGTAAGGCCATTGACAACATTAGAGAAACTGCGAGCGACAGCTAGATCTTTGTCAAATGCAACATTTGGTTCCAAAATACCTTGAAAACCATGAAGCTGACTTCCCATTTCTGTGGCACATGTCACTGAGGCAGGAACAACAATCTCTGTCAAAGGGGGGACTGACACCTGTGAGAGCAGGGACACATTACAGCAAAAAGGCAATGTTTGAGAGGAACTAAGAAGAGGAATTTTGTCATTCTTAATCATAAAGAACCCAGACACAGTGTCAATTAATGCACCATGAGTTTTGAAAAAGTCCCACCCAAGAAGAACATCCTGTCTAGAGTCTCTTACAACATACATGTCCAAGCTGAATGTGTGCGAGCCCAAGCGCAATGTAACAGGTAATGAACCCAAAATGTCCAATTGTTGACCTGTAAGTGTGTGTGCAACCTGATAACTTTTCAGGAAGGGGCGATGTTTCAGCGCAGGGATGTGGTTACGTAACGTCTCACTAATCAGGGACAAAGCGGCACTGGTGTCCAGAAAAACAGTGACTGCTTGATCTTCAACGAGTCCCTTTATGTATGGTTTCCAGGTTGCAGTGTCCACTGAAGAGACTGTGGGGTCACCATGGGCCGGTGTCAGTTGAGCTGAAGACTGGCCCTCATCTCCAGCTACCACCCGTTTCCTGAGCGCTGATGCTCGGCGAAGTGTACATGGCGTGAATGGGGTCGTTGTGGACTTGGGGAATGACGAGTGTAATACCGTTCACCCCTCTGCCGGTCTCTGTCCTCAAATGGGCTGATGTCATCCCTGGCACGATATCTGTAGACAGGCGGAGCAGACATAGAGTCGGCATATGCAGTGTATCTCCGTTCAGGGCTAAAGTGGCGATCTGCTCCCTCATGATGGAAAGGTCTCCTAGGCTTTTCCCGCTGCTGATGGCTTGGGCTGGGGCTCCAGTGTGATCTACGATGGTCATCCCTAGAACGTGCAGGAGATCGTCCTCTGGAGTAAGGTGCATCCGCTGTATTGAAACGTGGATAGCGGGGGGCTGCAGTGTAGCGGTCATCTCTGGTGCTGTCCATAGAAGGCGATCTCCCACGATAAGGGAAATGTCGTTCAGGAGATGGGGCGGCATAGGCATGATGAGACTTTGATGGTGCTAATGTAGCTACAATGGACTGCAGTTTGTCTACTTTCAGATGAAGTTAATTGAGCTGGGCTGCCAGGGTATTAGTGGGCTCAGTAGTGAGGCTGTGCACAGGAGTAGGTTGAGAAATTGGAGATGTAAACGATGGGCAGGGCTCAGTAGCAGTAAAACGTGCCCTCTCACAGCGACCAGCCACTTTAATTGCGTCATCAAGAGTGGTAACACCAAACTCGTACAACTTAGCTTGCAATGCAGAGTCAAGTCCAGCCGTAAAACGTCGCAAAATTTCACCCTTAATGGCAGACTCTCCATAATCTGGATAAGCCTGGCGAACAAGGCGGGTCAATTCAGCAACATAAACTTCCAATGGCTCTGTAGTGAGACATGGTCTAGCATTCAAATATGTTTGGAAAGTTCTCAGTTGTTGTTTTTGATCAAACACTGCAGACATTTTGAGACATGTGGTGTCATAATTAGATTTGATGTCATCTGACAAACTGTCCCAGTAACTAAATGCAGCACCTGCCAATCTAGATGGAAGCACTTTGGTAAGCTGAGGTTTGTCCATACCTGAGGTCTCACGGCATACTTGAAACCGGCAGGCCCATTGAGAAAAGCTTTCGCTGCCATCTCCAGTGAAATCAGGGGGTAAAACAGCTCTAAAGTGCACATGAGGTGTTGACACATTGTCTTCTGCCATGTTTGAACAAACTGATATCAATGTCAAGCAGTTATTGCAGCATCACAATAGTTCAGTCCAGAAGAATCTCTTATTTTTGAGGAAAATAAAGTACTAATTAATATTTTAATGTAATGGCTACGATGGTGACATGTAAAGCATTTGTGAAGCAGGAAAAAAATTATATTTAATAAATTGGCTCTTTCAAATTGTCTCTTTGTTTTCCACAATGTGTGTTATTCCTTTCTTCTGTTTGAAATAAGCAGATTAGCAATAATTGCAGTTACCAAAGTCCGCCACTAGTGGGAACCAATCGCACATTTTCCAGGTTTTGCGGGAGCTGAGAGATGTTGGCAATGAGCCAATTCCCACGAGGCGAAGTCAGCGCGGATTTCTTGTTAAATAAAACTGAATAAACTAACAACTGCACTTTAAAAAGAAAACATGAGAGTGAAAACAAAGTGAAACTAACCCAAAAGTTATCAATATAGTTTCTCTGAATACCGTCCACGAAACTTGGAAAGATTATATGCAAAGGAAAAACGTTTCAAACGCAAAATAGCCTTAAGTACGAATGTTCCAGCATATATGATAACACAGCAGCCAACAATACCAGTCCAACAGCAACTCAGACGTCTGCAAATGTCCCAGTTTTGCTGCGATATCCCACCACTGCCACCAATAAATATGTAAGGCGTGGAGTATAGATGTTAATGCTTTCCAATAAGACGATGGATGAAGGTATTCTCAACTATTAACTTTTATTCAAGTTAGCACAGAGAGCCTCAACAAGAACACGGGGCACACAGGCAAAAGTACTCCCCTCTCCCTCTCCTTTTCTCTTCCCCGCACGCATTCCCCCACCAAAATAAAAGTCCCTCATAATACATGAAAGAAATAGGTAAATGCCTTATAAAATAAAATAGACAAGAATGAAATGCAACCATATAACAAACTTTGTCTGTCTCACAGTATGAAAAGTTTGACCCCATGCTGCGCGTGCACCCGATAGTCATTCAATGTTTACAAACCTTGAAGGGGTCTATAGAGACAGATTAATCTCATTAATAATTCACGCAAAAAACATGATTCATACATGCGTAGACAATTTCACATGCATGAAATCTAATTCACATACACAAAAATATATATATTCACAAAAAAACGATGTACATACACAAATAAAAATACATATTCATAAAATACGTTTCACAAACAAGAAAAAACAATTCACAAATGTAGAACTGTGTACGAAAAGTTTTACATTTTGAGTTTATCATGACGTGGGTCACTCGTACTCTTTAGCTAGTCAGATGCAAGCTTACCATTCAACCAATCATAACCCGTCAAGAGCGCAGCACTCAAGGAGCTCAGCAATGCACACCTTTTGCGCAATCTGGCAATCTCCTGACGTTTTTCCGGAAGAATCTTCCAGCGTATTTCGTATCTGAGTGTACTAGCAGCAAAATGCTTTCATATAATTCATTTGAGAGCGATTTATAACTAAAGTATATTTATAGCATTATATAGTTAACCATTATAGTAACGGCTTCCAGAAAGTTTAAATATCAACAGCAGAAAGAAAGTTAAGCTGAACATTGCTGTGTCCAGTTATGTGAGGACTCCTCAAAGTTCAACTCTGTATGAGTTTCCAAATGTTTTTTGTGGACGAAAAACACGCAGAAAATGGATTCACAACATTCGACGTGAGCGATTTAACATCACATCTCATACATGGATCTGCAGTCATTTTAAAAGTGATGATTTGATCGTGCTATTTACCCTTAAAGTGCGTCGCTGGCTGAGAAAGGACGCTGCCTTATCCAGTGAACCGAGTATTGCATTTAGTTTTGTTCAGGTGTAAATAATATTGACATGTATATAATCAACTTTTATTCAGTGTTGCCTGCACTACAGGACTGTAAATATAAATGACTTTGAACATTTGCAATGCAGTAATGAATGTAAATATACTGTTAATAACTTTTATTCAGTGTTGCATGCACTGCATGAATGTTAACATGTGGCTTTGAACATTTACAATGCAGTAATGTATTTTAAAATATACTGTAAATAACTTTCATACAGTGTTGCCTGCACTGCATGAATGTAAAACTAAATGACTTTGAACATTTACATTGCAGTAATGTATGTATGCACTGTTAAACCTTGCTGTAGATTTCTGGGTAAATAACTGTAAAATTGGCAGTATTCAGCTTTAACATCGGTGAAAGGTATTTTACTGTGATATGAGGTGCAGTTATGCTGCACTAATAATAAACTACAGTAAATTACTCTTTGCACCAATTAAAAGAAATAACTGTAATAATATCTGGTAAATTACTGTCCTCTTCATTTCCCATGATGCATTACGTCACAATTTATTTTACGACTAACTAAGAATAAGAGTCAACTTGATATTTGTTAGTATTCTGAAATAAGAGAGTCTTTATAACGTACGCAGCCTAGAAACGCGACCCCCAGGAGGCTGCAGCCTTCCGATTGAGAAACGATTCACGTGAGACTTCCAAAGCGCCTATCCATCTGGCCTGGCTGACTGCTGGCAATAGAGCCTCTTTAAAACAACTGCTGGCAGCGGTGGGATTCAAACCCACGCCCCCGGAGAGACTGGAGCCTAAATCCAGCGCCTTGGACCGCTCGGCCACACTACCACTTAAAGGGGTTGCTTTTGTTGTCCAAAGCTCGCATATGCAGGCTGCATCGAGCATCAAGCCAGCTTCATTCAAGTTAACTGAACATTACATTCACAAGTCACAGCGCCTTAGACCAGGGGTTTTCAAACCTGTCCTGGAGGACCACTAGTACTGCACAATTTGCATGTCTCCCTCATTAGACACACCTGGTTTAAATGTTCAACTCATTAGTAGAGACTGCAAGACCTGAACTGGGTGTCTAAGGTAACTGAATGAGGTGTGTCACAAAAGGGAAACATGCAAAATGTGCAGTACTAGTGGTCCTCCAGGACAGGTTTGAAAAGCCCTGCCTTAGACCGCACGGCCACGCTACCACTTAAAGGGGTTGCTTTGGTTGTCCGGAGCTCACATATGCGCCTGCATCGAGCATCAAGGCAGCTTCATTCAAGTTAACTGAACATTACATTCGCAAGTCACAAGCATATTACAGCAATTTACGATTAACTAAGAATAAGAGTCAACTTGGTATTTGTTAGTATTCTGAAATAAGAGAGTCTTTATAACGTACGCAGCCTAGAAACGTGACCCCCAGGAGGCTGCAGCCTTCCCATTGAGAAACGATCCACGTTAGACTTCCAAAGCGCCTATCCATCTGGCCTGGCTGACTGCTGGCAATAGAGCCTCTTTAAAACAACTGCTGGCAGCGGTGGGATTCGAACCCACGCCCCCGGAGAGACTGGAGCCTAAATCCAGCGCCTTGGACCGCTCGGCCACGCTACCCTTTGGAGAAAGCTCTCTGGTGAGTTTCGGGGAGGTGCAGCTCCACGGACAGCCTCAGTTGATTTCGAGGACCTCGTTGGCGGGGGAGAATCGTCTTTAAGGTCCTGCTGTGCTGATTCATACTCCTGGAGATCCCAAATCCTACAGAGTTCTATCGTTTAGAAAGTACATCTGACACAACAAATGAAGCCATGGGGTTTGCTTGAAATCAAAAATTAGGTGAGATTCCCAAAGCTCCCACAGAAATCTAAAGGAAGCGCTTCTGACAAACCAATTAACACGTGGGATGTTCTTGCATGCCAAAACCACTTTATTTTCCAGATTATCTTACAGAAATCTGATACAGTGCCTGACTGCTGGCAATTGAGCCTCTTTAAAATTGCTCCTGGCAGCGGTGGGATTCGAACCCACGCCTCCGTAGAGACTGGAGCCTTAATCCAGCGCCTTGGACCGCTCGGCCACGCTACCATTTAAAGGGTTTGCTTTTGTTGTCCACAGCTCGCATATGCAGGCTGCATCGAGCATCAAGCCAGCTTCATTCAAGTTAACTGAACATTACATTCACAAGTCACAGCGCCTTAGACCAGGGGTTTTCAAACCTGTCCTGGAGGACCACTAGTACTGCACAATTTGCATGTCTCCCTCATTAGACACACCTGGTTTAAATGTTCAACTCATTAGTAGAGACTGCAAGACCTGAACTGGGTGTCTAAGGTAACTGAATGAGGTGTGTCACAAAAGGGAAACATGCAAAATGTGCAGTACTAGTGGTCCTCCAGGACAGGTTTGAAAACCCCTGCCTTAGACCGCACGGCCCCGCTACCACTTAAAGGGGTTGCTTTGGTTGTCCGGAGCTCACATATGCGGCTGCATCGAGCATCAAGGCAGCTTCATTCAAGTTAACTGAACATTACATTCGCAAGTCACAAGCATATTACAGCAATTTACGATTAACTAAGAATAAGAGTCAACTTGGTATTTGGTAGTATTCTGAAATAAGAGAGTCTTTATAACGTACGCAGCCTAGAAACGTGCCCCCAGGAGGCTGCAGCCTTCCGATTGAGAAACGATCCACGTGAGACTTGCAAAGCGCCTATCCATCTGGCCTGGCTGACTGCTGGCAATAGAGCCTCTTTAAAACAACTGCTGGCAGCGGTGGGATTCGAACCCACGCCCCCGGAGAGACTGGAGCCTAAATCCAGCGCCTTGGACCGCTCGGCCACGCTACCCTTTGGAGAAAGCTCTCTGGTGAGTTTCGGGGAGGTGCAGCTCCACGGACAGCCTCAGTTGATTTCGAGGACCTCGTTGGCGGGAGAGAATCGTCTTTAAGGTCCTGCTGTGCTGAGACATACTCCAGGGGCCTCATTTATCAACATTGCGTAGAAAATGTTCTATATTTGTACCTACGAATGAAATTTAGAATGTGCCTAAGTACAAAAAAATCGGGATTTATCAACGTGCGCACGTGGTTTGTACGCACATCAGTAAGTAATCCTTGATGATAAATCCCACTTGTTCTTAAGGACCATGCTCGTGCACGTTCATGTTCATTTGCATTTCGAAACGCCTCCAATGCACCATATATGGTGACAACACCTCCCGTTATAAGTCACGTGGTTGTGCTTTTTCCCTCATCGCAATAATGACAAATAGAGCGTAAAATAGGAACTTTACAGACGCATAAATTGAGTTACTGGATGAGTTTAAATCCTAATAACACATCCTGTTTGGTTCACTTAGTCTGGGAGGAATGACTAACAAAAGAAAACAAATCTGCATGGGAACATGTTACCAGTGAGTTTAATTCCGTTGAGTATGAGAACACTTTTAGAAATCAAAAAAGTCGTTTGACATTAAATTATCAGCAAAAAAAACGCGTCACAGCACACCGACGTGAAACGAGTGCAACTGGAGGAGGACAGACAACTTTCCACCTTGGACAGCAGCATATATAACCAGCATCATTGGCGCGATCTTTGAAAACGCGCTACCGGCGGAATGATTATTTGCCAAGTCTTCCAATAACGCAAGATAAGCCATTGCACTGTGTCAAGCATTTGACGGAGACTTCATTAATACAAATCACATGTGCTTTCACAGATACAGATACATATCACAAATAAATCATTAAACTTATTTGCTGTTACCATACTGACATTAATCATTTTTAACACCTGCTTGTGGATAATAAATAGACACTTCTTTATACTCACTGGAACAGGGTCCTGTGTAGTATCGCTATTCTACCACTAGATGCTCTGCGTACGCATACTCCGAGGTGTGCGTATATTTACACACATTTCTAAGTATAAGTGCAATTTGATAAATTCCACACTTTGCGTAAAACTGTTTCTACGCACACTTTACGCACACTTCTGTGCGTACGCACGCTTGATAAATGAGGCCCCTGGAGATCCCAAATCCTACAGAGTTCTATCGTTTAGAAAGTACATCTGACACAACAAATGAAGCCATGGGGTTTGCTTGAAATCAAAAATTAGGTGAGATTCCCAAAGCTCCCACAGAAATCTAAAGGAAGCGCTTCTGACAAACCAATTAACACGTGGGATGTTCTTGCATGCCAAAACCACTTTTTTTTCCAGATTATCTTACAGAAATCTGATACAGTGCCCGATTGCTGGTAATTGAGCCTCTTTAAAATTGCTCCTGGCAGCGGTGGGATTCGAACACACGCCTCTGAAGAGACTGGAGCCTTAATCCAGCTCCTTAGACCGCTCGGCCACGCTACCACTTAAAGGGGTTGCTTTTGTTGTCCAGAGCTCGCATAAGCAGGCTGCATCGAGCATCAGGCCAGCTTCATTCAAGTAAACTGAACATTACATTCACAAGTCACAGCGCCTTAGACCAGGGGTTTTCAAACCTGTCCTGGAGGACCACTAGTACTGCACAATTTGCATGTCTCCCTCATTAGACACACCTGGTTTAAATGTTCAACTCATTAGTAGAGACTGCAAGACCTGAACTGGGTGTCTAAGGTAACTGAATGAGGTGTGTCACAAAAGGGAAACATGCAAAATGTGCAATACTAGTGGTCCTCCAGGACAGGTTTGAAAACCCCTGCCTTAGACCGCACGGCCACGCTACCACTTAAAGGGGTTGCTTTGGTTGTCCGGAGCTCACATATGCGGCTGCATCGAGCATCAAGGCAGCTTCATTCAAGTTAACTGAACATTACATTCGCAAGTCACAAGCATATTACAGCAATTTACGATTAACTAAGAATAAGAGTCAACTTGGTATTGTTTAGTATTCTGAAATAAGAGAGTCTTTATAACGTACGCAGCCTAGAAACGTGACCCCCAGGAGGCTGCAGCCTTCCGATTGAGAAACGATCCACGTGAGACTTCCAAAGCGCCTATCCATCTGGCCTGGCTGACTGCTGGCAATAGAGCCTCTTTAAAACAACTGCTGGCAGCGGTGGGATACGTTCTTGCATGCCAAAACCACTTTATTTTCCAGATTATTTTACAGAAATCTGATACAGTGCCCGACTGCTGGCAATTGAGCCTCTTTAAAATTGCTCCTGGCAGCGGTGGGATTCGAACCCACGCCTCCAAAGAGACTGGAGCCTTAATCCAGCGCCTTGGACCGCTCGGCCACGCTACCACTTAAAGGGGTTTTTGGTAGTATTCTGAAATAAGAGAGTCTTTATAACGTATGCATCCTAGAAACGTGACCCCCAGGAGGCTGCAGCCTTCCGATTGAGAAACGATCCACGTGAGACTTCCAAAGCGCCTATCCATCTGGCCTGGCTGACTGCTGGCAATAGAGCCTCTTTAAAACAACTGCTGGCAGCGGTGGGATTCGAACACACGCCTTTGAAGAGACTGGAGCCTTAATCCAGCTCCTTAGACCGCTCGGCCACGCTACCACTTAAAGGGGTTGCTTTTGTTGTCCAGAGCGCGCATATGCAGGCTGCATCGAGCATCAAGCCAGCTTCATTCAAGTTAACTGAACATTACATTCACAAGTCACAGCGCCTTAGACCAGGGGTTTTCAAACCTGTCCTGGAGGACCACTAGTACTGCACAATTTGCATGTCTCCCTCATTAGACACACCTGGTTTAAATGTTCAACTCATTAGTAGAGACTGCAAGACCTGAACTGGGTGTCTAAGGTAACTGAATGAGGTGTGTCACAAAAGGGAAACATACAAAATGTGCAGTACTAGTGGTCCTCCAGGACAGGTTTGAAAACCCCTGCCTTAGACCGCACGGCCACGCTACCACTTAAAGGGGTTGCTTTGGTTGTCCGGAGCTCACATATGCGGCTGCATCGAGCATCAAGGCAGCTTCATTCAAGTTAACTGAACATTACATTCGCAAGTCACAAGCATATTACAGCAATTTACGATTAAATAAGAATAAGAGTCAACTTGGTATTTGTTAGTATTCTGAAATAAGAGAGTCTTTATAACGTACGCAGCCTAGAAACGTGACCCCCAGGAGGCTGCAGCCTTCCGATTGAGAAACTATCCACGTGAGACTTCCAAAGCGCCTATCCATCTGGCCTGGCTGACTGCTGGCAATAGAGCCTCTTTAAAACAACTGCTGGCAGCGGTGGGATTCGAACCCACGCCGCCGGAGCGACTGAAGCCTAAATCCAGCGCCTTGGACCGCTCGGCCACGCTACCCTTTGGAGAAAGCTCGCTGGTGAGTTTCGGGGAGGTGCAGCTCCACGGACAGCCTCAGTTGATTTCGAGGACCTCGTTGGCGGGAGAGAATCGTCTTTAAGGTCCTGCTGTGCTGAGTCATACTCCTGGAGATCCCAAATCCTACAGAGTTCTATCGTTTAGAAAGTACATCTGACACAACAAATGAAGCCATGGGGTTTGCTTGAAATCAAAAATTAGGTGAGATTCCCAAAGCTCCCACAGAAATCTAAAGGAAGCGCTTCTGACAAACCAATTAACACGTGGGATGTTCTTGCATGCCAAAACCACTTTATTTTCCAGATTATCTTACAAAAATCTGATACAGTGCCCGACTGCTGGCAATTGAGCCTCTTTAAAATTGCTACTGGCAGCGGTGGGATTCGAACCCACGCCTCCGAAGAGACTGGAGCCTTAATCCAGCGCCTTAGACCGCTCGGCCACGCTACCACTTAAAGGGGTTGCTTTTGTTGTCCAGAGCTCGCATATGCAGGCTGCATCGAGCATCAAGCCAGCTTCATTCAAGTTAACTGAACATTACATTCACAAGTCACAGCGCCTTAGACCAGGGGTTTTCAAACCTGTCCTGGAGGACCACTAGTACTGCACAATTTGCATGTCTCCCTCATTAGACACACCTGGTTTAAATGTTCAACTCATTAGTAGAGACTGCAAGACCTGAACTGGGTGTCTAAGGTAACTGAATGAGGTGTGTCACAAAAGGGAAACATGCAAAATGGGCAGTACTAGTCCAGGACAGGTTTGAAAACCCCTGCCTTAGACCGCACGGCCACGCTACCACTTAAAGGGGTTGCTTTGGTTGTCCGGAGCTCACATATGCGGCTGCATCGAGCATCAAGGCAGCTTCATTCAAGTTAACTGAACATTACATTCGCAAGTCACAAGCATATTACAGCAATTTACGATTAAATAAGAATAAGAGTCAACTTGGTATTTGTTAGTATTCTGAAATAAGAGAGTCTTTATAACGTACGCAGCCTAGAAACGTGACCGCCAGGAGGCTGCAGCCTTCCGATTGAGAAACGATCCTCGTGAGACTTCCAAAGCGCCTATCCATCTGGCCTGGCTGACTGCTGGCAATAGAGCCTCTTTAAAACAACTGCTGGCAGCGGAGGAATTCGAACCCACGCCGCCGGAGCGACTGAAGCCTAAATCCAGCGCCTTGGACCGCTCGGCCACGCTACCCTTTGGAGAAAGCTCTCTGGTGAGTTTCGGGGAGGTGCTGCTCCACGGACAGCCTCAGTTGATTTCGAGGACCTCGTTGGCGGGAGAGAATCGTCTTTAAGGTCCTGCTGTGCTGAGTCATACTCCTGGAGATCCCAAATCCTACAGAGTTCTATCGTTTAGAAAGTACATCTGACACAACAAATGAAGCCATGGGGTTTGCTTGAAATCAAAAATTAGGTGAGATTCCCAAAGCTCCCACAGAAATCTAAAGGAAGCGCTTCTGACAAACCAATTAACACGTGGGATGTTCTTGCATGCCAAAACCACTTTATTTTCCAGATTATCTTACAGAAATCTGATACAGTGCCCGACTGCTGGCAATTGAGCCTCTTTAAAATTGCTTCTGGCAGCGGTGGGATTAAAACCCACGCCTCCGAAGAGACTGGAGCCTTAATCCAGCGCCTTAGACCGCTCGGCCACGCTACCCTTTGGAGAAAGCTCTCTGGTGAGTTTCGGGGAGGTGCAGCTCCACGGACAGCCTCAGTTGATTTCGAGGACCTCGTTGGCGGGAGAGAATCGTCTTTAAGGTCCTGCTGTGCTGAGTCATACTCCTGGAGTTCCCAAATCCTACAGAGTTCTATCGTTTCGAAAGTACATCTGACACAACAAATGAAGCCATGGGGTTTGCTTGAAATCAAAAATTAGGTGAGATTCCCAAAGCTCCCACAGAAATCTAAAGGAAGCGCTTCTGACAAACCAATTAACACGTGGGATGTTCTTGCATGCCAAAACCACTTTATTTTCCAGATTATCTTACAGAAATCTGATACAGTGCCCGACTGCTGGCAATTGAGCCTCTTTAAAATTGCTCCTGGCAGCGGTGGGATTCGAACCCACGCCTCCGAAGAGACTGGAGCCTTAATCCAGCGCCTTAGACCGCTCGGCCACGCTACCACTTAAAGGGGTTGCTTTTGTTGTCCAGAGCTCGCATATGCAGGCTGCATCGAGCATCAAGCCAGCTTCATTCAAGTTAACTGAACATTACATTCACAAGTCACAGCGCCTTAGACCAGGGGTTTTCAAACCTGTCCTGGAGGACCACTAGTACTGCACAATTTGCATGTCTCCCTATCTTTTAGAAAGTACATCTGACACAACAAATGAAGCCATGGGGTTTGCTTGAAATCAAAAATTAGGTGAGATTCCCAAAGCTCCCACAGAAATCTAAAGGAAGCGCTTCTGACAAACCAATTAACACGTGGGATGTTCTTGCATGCCAAAACCACTTTATTTTCCAGATTATCTTACAGAAATCTGATACAGTGCCCGACTGCTGGCAATTGAGCCTCTTTAAAATTGCTCCTGGCAGCGGTGGGATTCGAACCCACGCCTCCGAAGAGACTGGAGCCTTAATCCAGCACCTTAGACCGCTCGGCCACGCTACCACTTAAAGGGGTTGCTTTTGTTGTCCAGAGATCGCATATGCAGGCTGCATCGAGCATCAAGCCAGCTTCATTCAAGTTAACTGAACATTACATTCACAAGTCACAGCGCCTTAGACCAGGGGTTTTCAAACCTGTCCTGGAGGACCACTAGTACTGCACAATTTGCATGTCTCCCTCATTAGACACACCTGGTTTAAATGTTCAACTCATTAGTAGAGACTGCAAGACCTGAACTGGGTGTCTAAGGTAACTGAATGAGGTGTGTCACAAAAGGGAAACATGCAAAATGTGCAGTACTAGTGGTCGTCCAGGACAGGTTTGAAAACCGCTGCCTTAGACCGCACGGCCACGCTACCACTTAAAGGGGTTGCTTTGGTTGTCCGGAGCTCACATATGCGGCTGCATCGAGCATCAAGGCAGCTTCATTCAAGTTAACTGAACATTACATTCGCAAGTCACAAGCATATTACAGCAATTTACGATTAACTAAGAATAAGAGTCAACTTGGTATTTTGTAGTATTCTGAAATAAGAGAGTCTTTATAACGTACGCAGCCTAGAAACGTGACCCCCAGGAGGCTGCAGCCTTCCGATTGAGAAACGATCCACGTGAGACTTCCAAAGCGCCTATCCATCTGGCCTGGCTGACTGCTGGCAATAGAGCCTCTTTAAAACAACTGCTGGCAGCGGTGGGATTCGAACCCACGCCCCCGGAGAGACTGGAGCCTAAATCCAGCGCCTTGGACCGCTCGGCCACGCTACCCTTTGGAGAAAGCTCTCTGGTGAGTTTCGGGGAGGTGCAGCTCCACGGACAGCCTCAGTTGATTTCGAGGACCTCGTTGGCGGGAGAGAATCGTCTTTAAGGTCCTGACGTGCTGAGTCATACTCCTGGAGTTCCCAAATCCTACAGAGTTCTATCGTTTCGAAAGTACATCTGACACAACAAATGAAGCCATGGGGTTTGCTTGAAATCAAAAATTAGGTGAGATTCCCAAAGCTCCCACAGAAATCTAAAGGAAGCGCTTCTGACAAACCAATTAACACGTGGGATGTTCTTGCATGCCAAAACCACTTTATTTTCCAGATTATCTTACAGAAATCTGATACAGTGCCCGACTGCTGGCAATTGAGCCTCTTTAAAATTGCTCCTGGCAGCGGTGGGATTCGAACCCACGCCTCCGAAGAGACTGGAGCCTTAATCCAGCGCCTTAGACCGCTCGGCCACGCTACCACTTAAAGGGGTTGCTTTTGTTGTCCAGAGCTCGCATATGCAGGCTGCATCGAGCATCAAGCCAGCTTCATTCAAGTTAACTGAACATTACATTCACAAGTCACAGCGCCTTAGACCAGGGGTTTTCAAACCTGTCCTGGAGGACCACTAGTACTGCACAATTTGCATGTCTCCCTATCATTTAGAAAGTACATCTGACACAACAAATGAAGCCATGGGGTTTGCTTGAAATCAAAAATTAGGTGAGATTCCCAAAGCTCCCACAGAAATCTAAAGGAAGCGCTTCTGACAAACCAATTAACACGTGGGATGTTCTTGCATGCCAAAACCACTTTATTTTCCAGATTATCTTACAGAAATCTGATACAGTGCCCGACTGCTGGCAATTGAGCCTCTTTAAAATTGCTCCTGGCAGCGGTGGGATTCGAACTCACGCCTCCGAAGAGACTGGAGCCTTAATCCAGCACCTTAGACCGCACGGCCACGCTACCACTTAAAGGGGTTGCTTTTGTTGTCCAGAGCTCGCATATGCAGGCTGCATCGAGCATCAAGCCAGCTTCATTCAAGTTAACTGAACATTACATTCACAAGTCACAGCGCCTTAGACCAGGGGTTTTCAAACCTGTCCTGGAGGACCACTAGTACTGCACAATTTGCATGTCTCCCTATCATTTAGAAAGTACATCTGACACAACAAATGAAGCCATGGGGTTTGCTTGAAATCAAAAATTAGGTGAGATTCCCAAAGCTCCCACAGAAATCTAAAGGAAGCGCTTCTGACAAACCAATTAACACGTGGGATGTTCTTGCATGCCAAAACCACTTTATTTTCCAGATTATCTTACAGAAATCTGATACAGTGCCCGACTGCTGGCAATTGAGCCTCTTTAAAATTGCTCCTGGCAGCGGTGGGATTCGAACTCACGCCTCCGAAGAGACTGGAGCCTTAATCCAGCACCTTAGACCGCTCGGCCACGCTACCACTTAAAGGGGTTGCTTTTGTTGTCCAGAGCTCGCATATGCAGGCTGCATCGAGCATCAAGCCAGCTTCATTCAAGTTAACTGAACATTACATTCACAAGTCACAGCGCCTTAGACCAGGGGTTTTCAAACCTGTCCTGGAGGACCACTAGTACTGCACAATTTGCATGTCTCCCTATCGTTTAGAAAGTACATCTGACACAACAAATGAAGCCATGGGGTTTGCTTGAAATCAAAAATTAGGTGAGATTCCCAAAGCTCCCACAGAAATCTAAAGGAAGCGCTTCTGACAAACCAATTAACACGTGGGATGTTCTTGCATGCCAAAACCACTTTATTTTCCAGATTATCTTACAGAAATCTGATACAGTGCCCGACTGCTGGCAATTGAACCTCTTTAAAATTTCTCCTGGCAGCGGTGGGATTCGAACCTATGCCTCCGAAGAGACTGGAGCCTTAATCCAGCGCCTTAGACCGCTCGGCCACGCTACCACTTAAAGGGGTTGCTTTTGTTGTCCAGAGCGCGCATATGCAGGCTGCATCGAGCATCAAGCCAGCTTCATTCAAGTTAACTGAACATTACATTCACAAGTCACAGCGCCTTAGACCAGGGGTTTTCAAACCTGTCCTGGAGGACCAATAGTACTGCACAATTTGCATGTCTCCCTCATTAGACACACCTGGTTTAAATGTTCAACTCATTAGTAGAGACTGCAAGACCTGAACTGGGTGTCTAAGGTAACTGAATGAGGTGTGTCACAAAAGGGAAACATGCAAAATGTGCAGTACTAGTGGTCCTCCAGGACAGGTTTGAAAACCCCTGCCTTAGACCGCACGGCCACGCTACCACTTAAAGGGGTTGCTTTGGTTGTCCGGAGCTCACATATGCGGCTGCATCGAGCATCAAGGCAGCTTCATTCAAGTTAACTGAACATTACATTCGCAAGTCACAAGCATATTACAGCAATTTACGATTAACTAAGAATAAGAGTCAACTTGGTATTTGGTAGTATTCTGAAATAAGAGAGTCTTTATAACGTACGCAGCCTAGAAACGTGACCCCCAGGAGGCTGCAGCCTTCCGATTGAGAAACGATCCACGTGAGACTTCCAAAGCGCCTATCCATCTGGCCTGGCTGACTGCTGGCAATAGAGCCTCTTTAAAACAACTGCTGGCAGCGGTGGGATTCGAACCCACGCCCACGGAGAGACTGGAGCCTAAACCCAGCGCCTTGGACCGCTCGGCCACGCTACCCTTTGGAGAAAGCTCTCTGGTGAGTTTCGGGGAGGTGCAGCTCCAGGGACAGCCTCAGTTGATTTCGAGGACCTCGTTGGCGGGAGAGAATCGTCTTTAAGGTCCTGCTGTGCTGAGTCATACTCCTGGAGTTCCCAAATCCTACAGAGTTCTATCGTTTCGAAAGTACATCTGACACAACAAATGAAGCCATGGGGTTTGCTTGAAATCAAAAATTAACATTACATTCACAAGTCACAGCGCCTTAGACCAGGGGTTTTCAAACCTGTCCTGGAGGACCACTAGTATTGCACAAATTGCATGTCTCCCTATCGTTTAGAAAGTACATCTGACACAACAAATGAAGCCATGGGGTTTGCTTGAAATCAAAAATTAGGTGAGATTCCCAAAGCTCCCACAGAAATCTAAAGGAAGCGCTTCTGACAAAACAATTAACACGTGGGATGTTCTTGCATGCCAAAACCACTTTATTTTCCAGATTATCTTACAGAAATCTGATACAGTGCCCGACTGCTGGCAATTGAGCCTCTTTAAAATTGCTCCTGGCAGCGGTGGGATTCGAACCCACGCCTCCGAAGAGACTGGAGCCTTAATCCAGCGCCTTAATCCAGCGCCTTAGACCGCTCGGCCACGCTACCACTTAAAGGGGTTGCTTTTGTTGTCCAGAGCTCGCATATGCAGGCTGCATCGAGCATCAAGCCAGCTTCATTCAAGTTAACTGAACATTACATTCAAAAGTCACAGCGCCTTAGACCAGGGGTTTTCAAACCTGTCCTGGAGGACCACTAGTACTGCACAATTTGCATGTCTCCCTCATTAGACACACCTGGTTTAAATGTTCAACTCATTAGTAGAGACTGCAAGACCTGAACTGGGTGTCTAAGGTAACTGAATGAGGTGTGTCACAAAAGGAAAACATGCAAAATGTGCAGTACTAGTGGTCCTCCAGGACAGGTTTGAAAACCCCTGCCTTAGACCGCACGGCCACGCTACCACTTAAAGGGGTTGCTTTGGTTGTCCGGAGCTCACATATGCGGCTGCATCGAGCATCAAGGCAGCTTCATTCAAGTTAACTGAACATTACATTCGCAAGTCACAAGCATATTACAGCAATTTACGATTAACTAAGAATAAGAGTCAACTTGGTATTTGGTAGTATTCTGAAATAAGAGAGTCTTTATAACGTACGCAGCCTAGAAACGTGACCCCCAGGAGGCTGCAGCCTTCCGATTGAGAAACGATCCACGTGAGACTTCCAAAGCGCCTATCCGTCTGGCCTGGCTGACTGCTGGCAATAGAGCCTCTTTAAAACAACTGCTGGCAGCGGTGGGATTCGAACCCACACCCCCAGAGAGACTGGAGCCTAAATCCAGCGCCTTGGACCGCTCGGCCACGCTACCCTTTGGAGAAAGCTCTCTGGTGAGTTTCGGGGAGGTGCAGCTCCACGGACAGCCTCAGTTGATTTCGAGGACCTCGTTGGCGGGAGAGAATCGTCTTTAAGGTCCTGCTGTGCTGAGTCATACTCCTGGAGTTCCCAAATCCTACAGAGTTCTATCGTTTCGAAAGTACATCTGACACAACAAATGAAGCCATGGGGTTTGCTTGAAATCAAAAATTAGGTGAGATTCCCAAAGCTCCCACAGAAATCTAAAGGAAGCGCTTCTGACAAACCAATTAACACGTGGGATGTTCTTGCATGCCAAAACCACTTTATTTTCCAGATTATCTTACAGAAATCTGATACAGTGCCCGACTGCTGGCAATTGAGCCTCTTTAAAATTGCTCCTGGCAGCGGTGGGATTCGAACCCACGCCTCCGAAGAGACTGGAGCCTTAATGCAGCGCCTTAGACCGCTCGGCCACGCTACCACTTAAAGGGGTTGCTTTCGTTGTCCAGAGCTCACATATGCAGGCTGCATCGAGCATCAAGCCAGCTTCATTCAAGTTAACTGAACATTACATTCACAAGTCACAGCGCCTTAGACCAGGGGTTTTCAAACCTGTCCTGGAGGACCACTAGTACTGCACAATTTGCATGTCTCCCTATCGTTTAGAAAGTACATCTGACACAACAAATGAAGCCATGGGGTTTGCTTGAAATCAAAAATTAGGTGAGATTCCCAAAGCTCCCACAGAAATATAAAGGAAGCGCTTCTGACAAACCAATTAACACGTGGGATGTTCTTGCATGCCAAAACCACTTTATTTTCCAGATTATCTTACAGAAATCTGATACAGTGCCCGACTGCTGGCAATTGAACCTCTTTAAAATTGCTCCTGGCAGCGGTGGGATTCGAACCCACGCCTCCGAAGAAACTGGAGCCTTAGACCGCTCGGCCACGCTACCACTTAAAGGGGTTGCTTTTGTTGTCCAGAGCGCGCATATGCAGGCTGCATCGAGCATCAAGCCAGCTTCATTCAAGTTAACTGAACATTACATTCACAAGTCACAGCGCCTTAGACCAGGGGTTTTCAAACCTGTCCTGGAGGACCACTAGTACTGCACAATTTGCATGTCTCCCTCATTAGACACACCTGGTTTAAATGTTCAACTCATTAGTAGAGACTGCAAGACCTGAACTGGGTGTCTAAGGTAACTGAATGAGGTGTGTCACAAAAGGGAAACATGCAAAATGTGCAGTACTAGTGGTCCTCCAGGACAGGTTTGAAAACCCCTGCCTTAGACCGCACGGCCACGCTACCACTTAAAGGGGTTGCTTTGGTTGTCCGGAGCTCACATATGCGGCTGCATCGAGCATCAAGGCAGCTTCATTCAAGTTAACTGAACATTACATTCGCAAGTCACAAGCATATTACAGCAATTTACGATTAACTAAGAATAAGAGTCAACTTGGTATTTGGTAGTATTCTGAAATAAGAGAGTCTTTATAACGTACGCAGCCTAGAAACGTGACCCACAGGAGGCTGCAGCCTTCCGATTGAGAAACGATCAACGTGAGACTTCCAAAACGCCTATCCCTCTGGCCTGGCTGACTGCTGGCAATAGAGCCTCTTTAAAACAACTGCTGGCAGCGGTGGGATTCGAACCCACGCCCCCGGAGAGACTGGAACCTAAATCCAGCGCCTTGGACCGCTCGGCCACGCTACCCTTTGGAGAAAGCTCTCTGGTGAGTTTCGGGGAGGTGCAGCTCCACGGACAGCCTCAGTTGATTTCGAGGACCTCGTTGGCGGGAGAGAATCGTCTTTAAGGTCCTGCTGTGCTGAGTCATACTCCTGGAGTTCCCAAATCCTACAGAGTTCTATCGTTTCGAAAGTACATCTGACACAACAAATGAAGCCATGGGGTTTGCTTGAAATCAAAAATTAGGTGAGATTCCCAAAGCTCCCACAGAAATCTAAAGGAAGCGCTTCTGACAAACCAATTAACACGTGGGATGTTCTTGCATGCCAAAACCACTTTATTTTCCATATTATCTTACAGAAATCTGATACAGTGCCCGACTGCTGGCAATTGAGCCTCTTTAAAATTGCTCCTGGCAGCGGTGGGATTCGAACCCACGCCTCCGAAGAGACTGGAGCCTTAATCCAGCGCCTTAGACCGCTCGGCCACGCTACCACTTAAAGGGGTTGCTTTTGTTGTCCAGAGCTCGCATATGCAGGCTGCATCGAGCATCAAGCCAGCTTCATTCAAGTTAACTGAACATTACATTCACAAGTCACAGCGCCTTAGACCAGGGGTTTTCAAACCTGTCCTGGAGGACCACTAGTACTGCACAATTTGCATGTCTCCCTCATTAGACACACCTGGTTTAAATGTTCAACTCATTAGTAGAGACTGCAAGACCTGAACTGGGTGTCTAAGGTAACTGAATGAGGTGTGTCACAAAAGGGAAACATGCAAAATGTGCAGTACTAGTGGTCCTCCAGGACAGGTTTGAAAACCCCTGCCTTAGACCGCACGGCCACGCTACCACTTAAAGGGGTTGCTTTGGTTGTCCGGAGCTCACATATGCGGCTGCATCGAGCATCAAGGCAGCTTCATTCAAGTTAACTGAACATTACATTCGCAAGTCACAAGCATATTACAGCAATTTACGATTAACTAAGAATAAGAGTCAACTTGGTATTTGGTAGTATTCTGAAATAAGAGAGTCTTTATAACGTACGCAGCCTAGAAACGTGACCCCCAGGAGGCTGCAGCCTTCCGATTGAGAAACGATCCACGTGAGACTTCCAAAGCGCCTATCCCTCTGGCCTGGCTGACTGCTGGCAATAGAGCCTCTTTAAAACAACTGCTGGCAGCGGTGGGATTCGAACCCACGCCCACGGAGAGACTGGAGCCTAAACCCAGCGCCTTGGACCGCTCGGCCACGCTACCCTTTGGAGAAAGCTCTCTGGTGAGTTTCGGGGAGGTGCAGCTCCAGGGACAGCCTCAGTTGATTTCGAGGACCTCGTTGGCGGGAGAGAATCGTCTTTAAGGTCCTGCTGTGCTGAGTCATACTCCTGGAGTTCCCAAATCCTACAGAGTTCTATCGTTTCGAAAGTACATCTGACACAACAAATGAAGCCATGGGGTTTGCTTGAAATCAAAAATTAGGTGAGATTCCCAAAGCTCCCACAGAAATCTAAAGGAAGCGCTTCTGACAAACCAATTAACACGTGGGATGTTCTTGCATGCCAAAACCACTTTATTTTCCAGATTATCTTACAGAAATCTGATACAGTGCCCGACTGCTGGCAATTGAGCCTCTTTAAAATTGCTCCTGGCAGCGGTGGGATTCGAACCCACGCCTCCGAAGAGACTGGAGCCTTAATCCAGCGCCTTAGACCGCTCGGCCACGCTACCACTTAAAGGGGTTGCTTTCGTTGTCCAGAGCTCGCATATGCAGGCTGCATCGAGCATCAAGCCAGCTTCATTCAAGTTAACTGAACATTACATTCACAAGTCACAGCGCCTTAGACCAGGGGTTTTCAAACCTGTCCTGGAGGACCACTAGTACTGCACAATTTGCATGTCTCCCTATCGTTTAGAAAGTACATCTGACACAACAAATGAAGCCATGGGGTTTGCTTGAAATCAAAAATTAGGTGAGATTCCCAAAGCTCCCACAGAAATCTAAAGGAAGCGCTTCTGACAAACCAATTAACACGTGGGATGTTCTTGCATGCCAAAACCACTTTATTTTCCATATTATCTTACAGAAATCTGATACAGTGCCCGACTGCTGGCAATTGAGCCTCTTTAAAATTGCTCCTGGCAGCGGTGGGATTCGAACCCACGCCTCCGAAGAGACTGGAGCCTTAATCCAGCGCCTTAGACCGCTCGGCCACGCTACCACTTAAAGGGGTTGCTTTTGTTGTCCAGAGCTCGCATATGCAGGCTGCATCGAGCATCAAGCCAGCTTCATTCAAGTTAACTGAACATTACATTCACAAGTCACAGCGCCTTAGACCAGGGGTTTTCAAACCTGTCCTGGAGGACCACTAGTACTGCACAATTTGCATGTCTCCCTCATTAGACACACCTGGTTTTAATGTTCAACTCATTAGTAGAGACTGCAAGACCTGAACTGGGTGTCTAAGGTAACTGAATGAGGTGTGTCACAAAAGGGAAACATGCAAAATGTGCAGTACTAGTGGTCCTCCAGGACAGGTTTGAAAACCCCTGCCTTAGACCGCACGGCCACGCTACCACTTAAAGGGGTTGCTTTGGTTGTCCGGAGCTCACATATGCGGCTGCATCGAGCATCAAGGCAGCTTCATTCAAGTTAACTGAACATTACATTCGCAAGTCACAAGCATATTACAGCAATTTACGATTAACTAAGAATAAGAGTCAACTTGGTATTTGGTAGTATTCTGAAATAAGAGAGTCTTTATAACGTACGCAGCCTAGAAACGTGACCCCCAGGAGGCTGCAGCCTTCCGATTGAGAAACGATCCACGTGAGACTTCCAAAGCGCCTATCCCTCTGGCCTGGCTGACTGCTGGCAATAGAGCCTCTTTAAAACAACTGCTGGCAGCGGTGGGATTCGAACCCACGCCCACGGAGAGACTGGAGCCTAAACCCAGCGCCTTGGACTGCTCGGCCACGCTACCCTTTGGAGAAAGCTCTCTGGTGAGTTTCGGGGAGGTGCAGCTCCACGGACAGCCTCAGTTGATTTCGAGGACCTCGTTGGCGGGAGAGAATCGTCTTTAAGGTCCTGCTGTGCTGAGTCATACTCCTGGAGTTCCCAAATCCTACAGAGTTCTATCGTTTCGAAAGTACATCTGACACAACAAATGAAGCCATGGGGTTTGCTTGAATTCAAAAATTAGGTGAGATTCCCAAAGCTCCCACAGAAATCTAAAGGAAGCGCTTCTGACAAACCAATTAACACGTGGGATGTTCTTGCATGCCAAAACAACTTTATTTTCCAGATTATCTTACAGAAATCTGATACAGTGCCCGACTGCTGGCAATTGAGCCTCTTTAAAATTGCTCCTGGCAGCGGTGGGATTCGAACCCACGCCTCCGAAGAGACTGGAGCCTTAATCCAGCGCCTTAGACCGCTCGGCCACGCTACCACTTAAAGGGGTTGCTTTCGTTGTCCAGAGCTCGCATATGCAGGCTGCATCGAGCATCAAGCCAGCTTCATTCAAGTTAACTGAACATTACATTCACAAGTCACAGCGCCTTAGACCAGGGGTTTTCAAACCTGTCCTGGAGGACCACTAGTACTGCACAATTTGCATGTCTCCCTATCGTTTAGAAAGTACATCTGACACAACAAATGAAGCCATGGGGTTTGCTTGAAATCAAAAATTAGGTGAGATTCCCAAAGCTCCCACAGAAATCTAAAGGAAGCGCTTCTGACAAACCAATTAACACGTGGGATGTTCTTGCATGCCAAAACCACTTTATTTTCCAGATTATCTTACAGAAATCTGATACAGTGCCCGACTGCTGGCAATTGAACCTCTTTAAAATTGCTCCTGGCAGCGGTGGGATTCGAACCCACGCCTCCGAAGAGACTGGAGCCTTAATCCAGCGCCTTAGACCGCTCGGCCACGCTACCACTTAAAGGGGTTGCTTTTGTTGTCCAGAGCGCGCATATGCAGGCTGCATCGAGCATCAAGCCAGCTTCATTCAAGTTAACTGAACATTACATTCACAAGTCACAGCGCCTTAGACCAGGGGTTTTCAAACCTGTCCTGGAGGACCAATAGTACTGCACAATTTGCATGTCTCCCTCATTAGACACACCTGGTTTAAATGTTCAACTCATTAGTAGAGACTGCAAGACCTGAACTGGGTGTCTAAGGTAACTGAATGAGGTGTGTCACAAAAGGGAAACATGCAAAATGTGCAGTACTAGTGGTCCTCCAGGACAGGTTTGAAAACCCCTGCCTTAGACCGCACGGCCACGCTACAACTTAAAGGGGTTGCTTTGGTTGTCCGGAGCTCACATATGCGGCTGCATCGAGCATCAAGGCAGCTTCATTCAAGTTAACTGAACATTACATTCGCAAGTCACAAGCATATTACAGCAATTTACGATTAACTAAGAATAAGAGTCAACTTGGTATTTGGTAGTATTCTGAAATAAGAGAGTCTTTATAACGTACGCAGCCTAGAAACGTGACCCCCAGGAGGCTGCAGCCTTCCGATTGAGAAACGATCCACGTGAGACTTCCAAAGCGCCTATCCATCTGGCCTGGCTGACTGCTGGCAATAGAGCCTCTTTAAAACAACTGCTGGCAGCGGTGGGATTCGAACCCACGCCCCCGGAGAGACTGGAGCCTAAATCCAGCGCCTTGGACCGCTCGGCCACGCTACCCTTTGGAGAAAGCTCTCTGGTGAGTTTCGGGGAGGTGCAGCTCCACGGACAGCCTCAGTTGATTTCGAGGACCTCGTTGGCGGGAGAGAATCGTCTTTAAGGTCCTGCTGTGCTGAGTCATACTCCTGGAGTTCCCAAATCCTACAGAGTTCTATCGTTTCGAAAGTACATCTGACACAACAAATGATGCCATGGGGTTTGCTTGAAATCAAAAATTAGGTGAGATTCCCAAAGCTCCCACAGAAATCTAAAGGAAGCGCTTCTGACAAACCAATTAACACGTGGGATGTTCTTGCATGCCAAAACCACTTTATTTTCCAGATTATCTTACAGAAATCTGATACAGTGCCCGACTGCTGGCAATTGAGCCTCTTTAAAATTGCTCCTGGCAGCGGTGGGATTCGAACCCACGCCTCCGAAGAGACTGGAGCCTTAATCCAGCGCCTTAGACCGCTCGGCCACGCTACCACTTAAAGGGGTTGCTTTCGTTGTCCAGAGCTCGCATATGCAGGCTGCATCGAGCATCAAGCCAGCTTCATTCAAGTTAACTGAACATTACATTCACAAGTCACAGCGCCTTAGACCAGGGGTTTTCAAACCTGTCCTGGAGGACCACTAGTACTGCACAATTTGCATGTCTCCCTATCGTTTAGAAAGTACATCTGACACAACAAATGAAGCCATGGGGTTTGCTTGAAATCAAAAATTAGGTGAGATTCCCAAAGCTCCCACAGAAATCTAAAGGAAGCGCTTCTGACAAACCAATTAACACGTGGGATGTTCTTGCATGCCAAAACCACTTTATTTTCCAGATTATCTTACAGAAATCTGATACAGTGCCCGACTGCTGGCAATTGAACCTCTTTAAAATTGCTCCTGGCAGCGGTGGGATTCGAACCCACGCCTCCGAAGAGACTGGAGCCTTAATCCAGCGCCTTAGACCGCTCGGCCACGCTACCACTTAAAGGGGTTGCTTTTGTTGTCCAGAGCGCGCATATGCAGGCTGCATCGAGCATCAAGCCAGCTTCATTCAAGTTAACTGAACATTACATTCACAAGTCACAGCGCCTTAGACCAGGGGTTTTCAAACCTGTCCTGGAGGACCAATAGTACTGCACAATTTGCATGTCTCCCTCATTAGACACACCTGGTTTAAATGTTCAACTCATTAGTAGAGACTGCAAGACCTGAACTGGGTGTCTAAGGTAACTGAATGAGGTGTGTCACAAAAGGGAAACATGCAAAATGTGCAGTACTAGTGGTCCTCCAGGACAGGTTTGAAAACCCCTGCCTTAGACCGCACGGCCACGCTACCACTTAAAGGGGTTGCTTTGGTTGTCCGGAGCTCACATATGCGGCTGCATCGAGCATCAAGGCAGCTTCATTCAAGTTAACTGAACATTACATTCGCAAGTCACAAGCATATTACAGCAATTTACGATTAACTAAGAATAAGAGTCAACTTGGTATTTGGTAGTATTCTGAAATAAGAGAGTCTTTATAATGTACGCAGCCTAGAAACGTGACCCACAGGAGGCTGCAGCCTTCCGATTGAGAAACGATCAACGTGAGACTTCCAAAGCGCCTATCCCTCTGGCCTGGCTGACTGCTGGCAATAGAGCCTCTTTAAAACAACTGCTGGCAGCGGTGGGATTCGAACCCACGCCCCCGGAGAGACTGGAGCCTAAATCCAGCGCCTTGGACCGCTCGGCCACGCTACCCTTTGGAGAAAGCTCTCTGGTGAGTTTCGGGGAGGTGCAGCTCCACGGACAGCCTCAGTTGATTTCGAGGACCTCGTTGGCGGGAGAGAATCGTCTTTAAGGTCCTGCTGTGCTGAGTCATACTCCTGGAGTTCCCAAATCCTACAGAGTTCTATCGTTTCGAAAGTACATCTGACACAACAAATGAAGCCATGGGGTTTGCTTGAAATCAAAAATTAGGTGAGATTCCCAAAGCTCCCACAGAAATCTAAAGGAAGCGCTTCTGACAAACCAATTAACACGTGGGATGTTCTTGCATGCCAAAACCACTTTTATTTTCCAGATTATTTTACAGAAATCTGATACAGTGCCCGACTGCTGGCAATTGAACCTCTTTAAAATTGCTCCTGGCAGCGGTGGGATTCGAACCCACGCCTCCGAAGAGACTGGAGCCTTAATCCAGCGCCTTAGACCGCTCGGCCACGCTACCACTTAAAGGGGTTGCTTTTGTTGTCCAGAGCGCGCATATGCAGGCTGCATCGAGCATCAAGCCAGCTTCATTCAAGTTAACTGAACATTACATTCACAAGTCACAGCGCCTTAGACCAGGGGTTTTCAAACCTGTCCTGGAGGACCAATAGTACTGCACAATTTGCATGTCTCCCTCATTAGACACACCTGGTTTAAATGTTCAACTCATTAGTAGAGACTGCAAGACCTGAACTGGGTGTCTAAGGTAACTGAATGAGGTGTGTCACAAAAGGGAAACATGCAAAATGTGCAGTACTAGTGGTCCTCCAGGACAGGTTTGAAAACCCCTGCCTTAGACCGCACGGCCACGCTACCACTTAAAGGGGTTGCTTTGGTTGTCCGGAGCTCACATATGCGGCTGCATCGAGCATCAAGGCAGCTTCATTCAAGTTAACTGAACATTACATTCGCAAGTCACAAGCATATTACAGCAATTTACGATTAACTAAGAATAAGAGTCAACTTGGTATTTGGTAGTATTCTGAAATAAGAGAGTCTTTATAACGTACGCAGCCTAGAAACGTGACCCCCAGGAGGCTGCAGCCTTCCGATTGAGAAACGATCCACGTGAGACTTCCAAAGCGCCTATCCATCTGGCCTGGCTGACTGCTGGCAATAGAGCCTCTTTAAAACAACTGCTGGCAGCGGTGGGATTCGAACCCACGCCCCCGGAGAGACTGGAGCCTAAATCCAGCGCCTTGGACCGCTCGGCCACGCTACCCTTTGGAGAAAGCTCTCTGGTGAGTTTCGGGGAGGTGCAGCTCCACGGACAGCCTCAGTTGATTTCGAGGACCTCGTTGGCGGGAGAGAATCGTCTTTAAGGTCCTGCTGTGCTGAGTCATACTCCTGGAGTTCCCAAATCCTACAGAGTTCTATCGTTTCGAAAGTACATCTGACACAACAAATGAAGCCATGGGGTTTGCTTGAAATCAAAAATTAGGTGAGATTCCCAAAGCTCCCACAGAAATCTAAAGGAAGCGCTTCTGACAAACCAATTAACACGTGGGATGTTCTTGCATGCCAAAACCACTTTATTTTCCAGATTATCTTACAGAAATCTGATACAGTGCCCGACTGCTGGCAATTGAGCCTCTTTAAAATTGCTCCTGGCAGCGGTGGGATTCGAACCCACGCCTCCGAAGAGACTGGAGCCTTAATCCAGCGCCTTAGACCGCTCGGCCACGCTACCACTTAAAGGGGTTGCTTTTGTTGTCCAGAGCTCGCATATGCAGGCTGCATCGAGCATCAAGCCAGCTTCATTCAAGTTAACTGAACATTACATTCACAAGTCACAGCGCCTTAGACCAGGGGTTTTCAAACCTGTCCTGGAGGACCACTAGTACTGCACAATTTGCATGTCTCCCTATCGTTTAGAAAGTACATCTGACACAACAAATGAAGCCATGGGGTTTGCTTGAAATCAAAAATTAGGTGAGATTCCCAAAGCTCCCACAGAAATCTAAAGGAAGCGCTTCTGACAAACCAATTAACACGTGGGATGTTCTTGCATGCCAAAACCACTTTATTTTCCAGATTATCTTACAGAAATCTGATACAGTGCCCGACTGCTGGCAATTGAACCTCTTTAAAATTGCTCCTGGCAGCGGTGGGATTCGAACCCACGCCTCCGAAGAGACTGGAGCCTTAATCCAGCGCCTTAGACCGCTCGGCCACGCTACCACTTAAAGGAGGTTGCTTTTGTTGTCCAGAGCGCGCATATGCAGGCTGCATCGAGCATCAAGCCAGCTTCATTCAAGTTAACTGAACATTACATTCACAAGTCACAGCGCCTTAGACCAGGGGTTTTCAAACCTGTCCTGGAGGACCACTAGTACTGCACAATTTGCATGTCTCCCTCATTAGACACACCTGGTTTAAATGTTCAACTCATTAGTAGAGACTGCAAGACCTGAACTGGGTGTCTAAGGTAACTGAATGAGGTGTGTCACAAAAGGGAAACATGCAAAATGTGCAGTACTAGTGGTCCTCCAGGACAGGTTTGAAAACCCCTGCCTTAGACCGCACGGCCACGCTACCACTTAAAGGGGTTGCTTTGGTTGTCCGGAGCTCACATATGCGGCTGCATCGAGCATCAAGGCAGCTTCATTCAAGTTAACTGAACATTACATTCGCAAGTCACAAGCATATTACAGCAATTTACGATTAACTAAGAATAAGAGTCAACTTGGTATTTGGTAGTATTCTGAAATAAGAGAGTCTTTATAACGTACGCAGCCTAGAAACGTGACCCACAGGAGGCTGCAGCCTTCCGATTGAGAAACGATCAACGTGAGACTTCCAAAGCGCCTATCCCTCTGGCCTGGCTGACTGCTGGCAATAGAGCCTCTTTAAAACAACTGCTGTCAGCGGTGGGATTCGAACCCACGCCCCCGGAGAGACTGGAGCCTAAATCCAGCGCCTTGGACCGCTCGGCCACGCTACCCTTTGGAGAAAGCTCTCTGGTGAGTTTCGGGGAGGTGCAGCTCCACGGACAGCCTCAGTTGATTTCGAGGACCTCGTTGGCGGGAGAGAATCGTCTTTAAGGTCCTGCTGTGCTGAGTCATACTCCTGGAGTTCCCAAATCCTACAGAGTTCTATCGTTTCGAAAGTACATCTGACACAACAAATGAAGCCATGGGGTTTGCTTGAAATCAAAAATTAGGTGAGATTCCCAAAGCTCCCACAGAAATCTAAAGGAAGCGCTTCTGACAAACCAATTAACACGTGGGATGTTCTTGCATGCCAAAACCACTTTATTTTCCAGATTATCTTACAGAAATCTGATACAGTGCCCGACTGCTGGCAATTGAGCCTCTTTAAAATTGCTCCTGGCAGCGGTGGGATTCGAACCCACGCCTCCAAAGAGACTGGAGCCTTAATCCAGCGCCTTAGACCGCTCGGCCACGCTACCACTTAAAGGGGTTCCTTTTGTTGTCCAGAGCTCGCATATGCAGGCTGCATCGAGCATCAAGCCAGCTTCATTCAAGTTAACTGAACATTACATTCACAAGTCACAGCGCCTTAGACCAGGGGTTTTCAAACCTGTCCTGGAGGACCACTAGTACTGCACAATTTGCATGTCTCCCTATCGTTTAGAAAGTACATCTGACACAACAAATGAAGCCATGGGGTTTGCTTGAAATCAAAAATTAGGTGAGATTCCCAAAGCTCCCACAGAAATCTAAAGGAAGCGCTTCTGACAAACCAATTAACACGTGGGATGTTCTTGCATGCCAAAACCACTTTATTTTCCAGATTATCTTACAGAAACCTGATACAGTGCCCGACTGCTGGCAATTGAGCCTCTTTAAAATTGCCCCTGGCAGCGGTGGGATTCGAACCCACGCCTCCGAAGAGACTGGAGCCTTAATCCAGCGCCTTAGACCGCTCGGCCACGCTACCACTTAAAGGGGTTGCTTTCGTTGTCCAGAGCTCGCATATGCAGGCTGCATCGAGCATCAAGCCAGCTTCATTCAAGTTAACTGAACATTACATTCACAAGTCACAGCGCCTTAGACCAGGGGTTTTCAAACCTGTCCTGGAGGACCACTAGTACTGCACAATTTGCATGTCACCCTATCGTTTAGAAAGTACATCTGACACAACAAATGAAGCCATGGGGTTTGCTTGAAATCAAAAATTAGGTGAGATTCCCAAAGCTCCCACAGAAATCTAAAGGAAGCGCTTCTGACAAACCAATTAACACGTGGGATGTTCTTGCATGCCAAAACCACTTTATTTTCCAGATTATCTTACAGAAATCTGATACAGTGCCCGACTGCTGGCAATTGAGCCTCTTTAAAATTGCTCCTGGCAGCGGTGGGATTCGAACCCACGCCTCCGAAGAGACTGGAGCCTTAATCCAGCGCCTTAGACCGCTCGGCCACGCTACCACTTAAAGGAGGTTGCTTTTGTTGTCCAGAGCGCGCATATGCAGGCTGCATCGAGCATCAAGCCAGCTTCATTCAAGTTAACTGAACATTACATTCACAAGTCACAGCGCCTTAGACCAGGGGTTTTCAAACCTGTCCTGGAGGACCACTAGTACTGCACAATTTGCATGTCTCCCTCATTAGACACACCTGGTTTAAATGTTCAACTCATTAGTAGAGACTGCAAGACCTGAACTGGGTGTCTAAGGTAACTGAATGAGGTGTGTCACAAAAGGGAAACATGCAAAATGTGCAGTACTAGTGGTCCTCCAGGACAGGTTTGAAAACCCCTGCCTTAGACCGCACGGCCACGCTACCACTTAAAGGGGTTGCTTTGGTTGTCCGGAGCTCACATATGCGGCTGCATCGAGCATCAAGGCAGCTTCATTCAAGTTAACTGAACATTACATTCGCAAGTCACAAGCATATTACAGCAATTTACGATTAACTAAGAATAAGAGTCAACTTGGTATTTGGTAGTATTCTGAAATAAGAGAGTCTTTATAACGTACGCAGCCTAGAAACGTGACCCACAGGAGGCTGCAGCCTTCCGATTGAGAAACGATCAACGTGAGACTTCCAAAGCGCCTATCCCTCTGGCCTGGCTGACTGCTGGCAATAGAGCCTCTTTAAAACAACTGCTGTCAGCGGTGGGATTCGAACCCACGCCCCCGGAGAGACTGGAGCCTAAATCCAGCGCCTTGGACCGCTCGGCCACGCTACCCTTTGGAGAAAGCTCTCTGGTGAGTTTCGGGGAGGTGCAGCTCCACGGACAGCCTCAGTTGATTTCGAGGACCTCGTTGGCGGGAGAGAATCGTCTTTAAGGTCCTGCTGTGCTGAGTCATACTCCTGGAGTTCCCAAATCCTACAGAGTTCTATCGTTTCGAAAGTACATCTGACACAACAAATGAAGCCATGGGGTTTGCTTGAAATCAAAAATTAGGTGAGATTCCCAAAGCTCCCACAGAAATCTAAAGGAAGCGCTTCTGACAAACCAATTAACACGTGGGATGTTCTTGCATGCCAAAACCACTTTATTTTCCAGATTATCTTACAGAAATCTGATACAGTGCCCGACTGCTGGCAATTGAGCCTCTTTAAAATTGCTCCTGGCAGCGGTGGGATTCGAACCCACGCCTCCAAAGAGACTGGAGCCTTAATCCAGCGCCTTAGACCGCTCGGCCACGCTACCACTTAAAGGGGTTCCTTTTGTTGTCCAGAGCTCGCATATGCAGGCTGCATCGAGCATCAAGCCAGCTTCATTCAAGTTAACTGAACATTACATTCACAAGTCACAGCGCCTTAGACCAGGGGTTTTCAAACCTGTCCTGGAGGACCACTAGTACTGCACAATTTGCATGTCTCCCTATCGTTTAGAAAGTACATCTGACACAACAAATGAAGCCATGGGGTTTGCTTGAAATCAAAAATTAGGTGAGATTCCCAAAGCTCCCACAGAAATCTAAAGGAAGCGCTTCTGACAAACCAATTAACACGTGGGATGTTCTTGCATGCCAAAACCACTTTATTTTCCAGATTATCTTACAGAAACCTGATACAGTGCCCGACTGCTGGCAATTGAGCCTCTTTAAAATTGCCCCTGGCAGCGGTGGGATTCGAACCCACGCCTCCGAAGAGACTGGAGCCTTAATCCAGCGCCTTAGACCGCTCGGCCACGCTACCACTTAAAGGGGTTGCTTTCGTTGTCCAGAGCTCGCATATGCAGGCTGCATCGAGCATCAAGCCAGCTTCATTCAAGTTAACTGAACATTACATTCACAAGTCACAGCGCCTTAGACCAGGGGTTTTCAAACCTGTCCTGGAGGACCACTAGTACTGCACAATTTGCATGTCTCCCTATCGTTTAGAAAGTACATCTGACACAACAAATGAAGCCATGGGGTTTGCTTGAAATCAAAAATTAGGTGAGATTCCCAAAGCTCCCACAGAAATCTAAAGGAAGCGCTTCTGACAAACCAATTAACACGTGGGATGTTCTTGCATGCCAAAACCACTTTATTTTCCAGATTATCTTACAGAAATCTGATACAGTGCCCGACTGCTGGCAATTGAGCCTCTTTAAAATTGCTCCTGGCAGCGGTGGGATTCGAACCCACGCCTCCGAAGAGACTGGAGCCTTAATCCAGCGCCTTAGACCGCTCGGCCACGCTACCACTTAAAGGTGTTGCTTTCGTTGTCCAGAGCTCGCATATGCAGGCTGCATCGAGCATCAAGCCAGCTTCATTCAAGTTAACTGAACATTACATTCACAAGTCACAGCGCCTTAGACCAGGGGTTTTCAAACCTGTCCTGGAGGACCACTAGTACTGCACAATTTGCATGTCTCCCTATCGTTTAGAAAGTACATCTGACACAACAAATGAAGCCATGGGGTTTGCTTGAAATCAAAAATTAGGTGAGATTCCCAAAGCTCCCACAGAAATCTAAAGGAAGCGCTTCTGACAAACCAATTAACACGTGGGATGTTCTTGCATGCCAAAACCACTTTATTTTCCAGATTATCTTTCAGAAATCTGATACAGTGCCCGACTGCTGGCAATTGAACCTCTTTAAAATTGCTCCTGGCAGCGGTGGGATTCGAACCCAGGCCTCCGAAGAGACTGGAGCCTTAATCCAGCGCCTTAGACCGCTCGGCCACGCTACCACTTAAAGGGGTTGCTTTTGTTGTCCAGAGCGCGCATATGCAGGCTGCATCGAGCATCAAGCCAGCTTCATTCAAGTTAACTGAACATTACATTCACAAGTCACAGCGCCTTAGACCAGGGGTTTTCAAACCTGTCCTGGAGGACCACTAGTACTGCACAATTTGCATGTCTCCCTCATTAGACACACCTGGTTTAAATGTTCAACTCATTAGTAGAGACTGCAAGACCTGAACTGGGTGTCTAAGGTAACTGAATGAGGTGTGTCACAAAAGGGAAACATGCAAAATGTGCAGTACTAGTGGTCCTCCAGGACAGGTTTGAAAACCCCTGCCTTAGACCGCACGGCCACGCTACCACTTAAAGGGGTTGCTTTGGTTGTCCGGAGCTCACATATGCGGCTGCATCGAGCATCAAGGCAGCTTCATTCAAGTTAACTGAACATTACATTCGCAAGTCACAAGCATATTACAGCAATTTACGATTAACTAAGAATAAGAGTCAACTTGGTATTTGGTAGTATTCTGAAATAAGAGAGTCTTTATAACGTACGCAGCCTAGAAACGTGACCCACAGGAGGCTGCAGCCTTCCGATTGAGAAACGATCAACGTGAGACTTCCAAAGCGCCTATCCCTCTGGCCTGGCTGACTGCTGGCAATAGAGCCTCTTTAAAACAACTGCTGGCAGCGGTGGGATTCGAACCCACGCCCCCGGAGAGACTGGAGCCTAAATCCAGCGCCTTGGACCGCTCGGCCACGCTACCCTTTGGAGAAAGCTCTCTGGTGAGTTTCGGGGAGGTGCAGCTCCACGGACAGCCTCAGTTGATTTCGAGGACCTCGTTGGCGGGAGAGAATCGTCTTTAAGGTCCTGCTGTGCTGAGTCATACTCCTGGAGTTCCCAAATCCTACAGAGTTCTATCGTTTCGAAAGTACATCTGACACAACAAATGAAGCCATGGGGTTTGCTTGAAATCAAAAATTAGGTGAGATTCCCAAAGCTCCCACAGAAATCTAAAGGAAGCGCTTCTGACAAACCAATTAACACGTGGGATGTTCTTGCATGCCAAAACCACTTTATTTTCCAGATTATCTTACAGAAATCTGATACAGTGCCCGACTGCTGGCAATTGAGCCTCTTAAAAATTGCTCCTGGCAGCGGTGGGATTCGAACCCACGCCTCCGAAGAGACTGGAACCTTAATCCAGCGCCTTGGACCGCTCGGCCACGCTACCACTTAAAGGGGTTGCTTTTGTTGTCCAGAGCTCGCATATGCAGGCTGCATCGAGCATCAAGCCAGCTTCATTCAAGTTAACTGAACATTACATTCACAAGTCACAGCGCCTTAGACCAGGGGTTTTCAAACCTGTCCTGAAGGACCACTAGTACTGCACAATTTGCATGTCTCCCTATCGTTTAGAAAGTACATCTGACACAACAAATGAAGCCATGGGGTTTGCTTGAAATCAAAAATTAGGTGAGATTCCCAAAGCTCCCACAGAAATCTAAAGGAAGCGCTTCTGACAAACCAATTAACACGTGGGATGTTCTTGCATGCCAAAACCACTTTATTTTCCAGATTATCTTACAGAAATCTGATACAGTGCCCGACTGCATTCACAAGTCACAGCGCCTTAGACCAGGGGTTTTCAAACCTGTCCTGGAGGACCAATAGTACTGCACAATTTGCATGTCTCCCTCATTAGACACACCTGGTTTAAATGTTCAACTCATTAGTAGAGACTGCAAGACCTGAACTGGGTGTCTAAGGTAACTGAATGAGGTGTGTCACAAAAGGGAAACATGCAAAATGTGCAGTACTAGTGGTCCTCCAGGACAGGTTTGAAAACCCCTGCCTTAGACCGCACGGCCACGCTACCACTTAAAGGGGTTGCTTTGGTTGTCCGGAGCTCACATATGCGGCTGCATCGAGCATCAAGGCAGCTTCATTCAAGTTAACTGAACATTACATTCGCAAGTCACAAGCATATTACAGCAATTTACGATTAACTAAGAATAAGAGTCAACTTGGTATTTGGTAGTATTCTGAAATAAGAGAGTCTTTATAACGTACGCAGCCTAGAAACGTGACCCCCAGGAGGCTGCAGCCTTCCGATTGAGAAACGATCCACGTGAGACTTCCAAAGCGCCTATCCATCTGGCCTGGCTGACTGCTGGCAATAGAGCCTCTTTAAAACAACTGCTGGCAGCGGTGGGATTCGAACCCACGCCCCCGGAGAGACTGGAGCCTAAATCCAGCGCCTTGGACCGCTCGGCCACGCTACCCTTTGGAGAAAGCTCTCTGGTGAGTTTCGGGGAGGTGCAGCTCCACGGACAGCCTCAGTTGATTTCGAGGACCTCGTTGGCGGGAGAGAATCGTCTTTAAGGTCCTGCTGTGCTGAGTCATACTCCTGGAGTTCCCAAATCCTACAGAGTTCTATCGTTTCGAAAGTACATCTGACACAACAAATGAAGCCATGGGGTTTGCTTGAAATCAAAAATTAGGTGAGATTCCCAAAGCTCCCACAGAAATCTAAAGGAAGCGCTTCTGACAAACCAATTAACACGTGGGATGTTCTTGCATGCCAAAACCACTTTATTTTCCAGATTATCTTACAGAAATCTGATACAGTGCCCGACTGCTGGCAATTGAGCCTCTTTAAAATTGCTCCTGGCAGCGGTGGGATTCGAACCCACGCCTCCGAAGAGACTGGAGCCTTAATCCAGCGCCTTAGACCGCTCGGCCACGCTACCACTTAAAGGGGTTGCTTTTGTTGTCCAGAGCTCGCATATGCAGGCTGCATCGAGCATCAAGCCAGCTTCATTCAAGTTAACTGAACATTACATTCACAAGTCACAGCGCCTTAGACCAGGGGTTTTCAAACCTGTCCTGGAAGACCACTAGTACTGCACAATTTGCATGTCTCCCTATCGTTTAGAAAGTACATCTGACACAACAAATGAAGCCATGGGGTTTGCTTGAAATCAAAAATTAGGTGAGATTCCCAAAGCTCCCACAGAAATCTAAAGGAAGCGCTTCTGACAAACCAATTAACACGTGGGATGTTCTTGCATGCCAAAACCACTTTATTTTCCAGATTATCTTACAGAAATCTGATACAGTGCCCGACTGCTGGCAATTGAGCCTCTTTAAAATTGCTCCTGGCAGCGGTGGGATTCGAACCCACGCCTCCGAAGAGACTGGAGCCTTAATCCAGCGCCTTAGACCGCTCGGCCACGCTACCACTTAAAGGTGTTGCTTTCGTTGTCCAGAGCTCGCATATGCAGGCTGCATCGAGCATCAAGCCAGCTTCATTCAAGTTAACTGAACATTACATTCACAAGTCACAGCGCCTTAGACCAGGGGTTTTCAAACCTGTCCTGGAGGACCACTAGTACTGCACAATTTGCATGTCTCCCTATCGTTTAGAAAGTACATCTGACACAACAAATGAAGCCATGGGGTTTGCTTGAAATCAAAAATTAGGTGAGATTCCCAAAGCTCCCACAGAAATCTAAAGGAAGCGCTTCTGACAAACCAATTAACACGTGGGATGTTCTTGCATGCCAAAACCACTTTATTTTCCAGATTATCTTACAGAAATCTGATACAGTGCCCGACTGCTGGCAATTGAACCTCTTTAAAATTGCTCCTGGCAGCGGTGGGATTCGAACCCACGCCTCCGAAGAGACTGGAGCCTTAATCCAGCGCCTTAGACCGCTCGGCCACGCTACCACTTAAAGGGGTTGCTTTTGTTGTCCAGAGCGCGCATATGCAGGCTGCATCGAGCATCAAGCCAGCTTCATTCAAGTTAACTGAACATTACATTCACAAGTCACAGCGCCTTAGACCAGGGGTTTTCAAACCTGTCCTGGAGGACCACTAGTACTGCACAATTTGCATGTCTCCCTCATTAGACACACCTGGTTTAAATGTTCAACTCATTAGTAGAGACTGCAAGACCTGAACTGGGTGTCTAAGGTAACTGAATGAGGTGTGTCACAAAAGGGAAACATGCAAAATGTGCAGTACTAGTGGTCCTCCAGGACAGGTTTGAAAACCCCTGCCTTAGACCGCACGGCCACGCTACCACTTAAAGGGGTTGCTTTGGTTGTCCGGAGCTCACATATGCGGCTGCATCGAGCATCAAGGCAGCTTCATTCAAGTTAACTGAACATTACATTCGCAAGTCACAAGCATATTACAGCAATTTACGATTAACTAAGAATAAGAGTCAACTTGGTATTTGGTAGTATTCTGAAATAAGAGAGTCTTTATAACGTACGCAGCCTAGAAACGTGACCCACAGGAGGCTGCAGCCTTCCGATTGAGAAACGATCAACGTGAGACTTCCAAAGCGCCTATCCCTCTGGCCTGGCTGACTGCTGGCAATAGAGCCTCTTTAAAACAACTGCTGGCAGCGGTGGGATTCGAACCCACGCCCCCGGAGAGACTGGAGCCTAAATCCAGCGCCTTGGACCGCTCGGCCACGCTACCCTTTGGAGAAAGCTCTCTGGTGAGTTTCGGGGAGGTGCAGCTCCACGGACAGCCTCAGTTGATTTCGAGGACCTCGTTGGCGGGAGAGAATCGTCTTTAAGGTCCTGCTGTGCTGAGTCATACTCCTGGAGTTCCCAAATCCTACAGAGTTCTATCGTTTCGAAAGTACATCTGACACAACAAATGAAGCCATGGGGTTTGCTTGAAATCAAAAATTAGGTGAGATTCCCAAAGCTCCCACAGAAATCTAAAGGAAGCGCTTCTGACAAACCAATTAACACGTGGGATGTTCTTGCATGCCAAAACCACTTTATTTTCCAGATTATCTTACAGAAATCTGATACAGTGCCCGACTGCTGGCAATTGAGCCTCTTTAAAATTGCTCCTGGCAGCGGTGGGATTCGAACCCACGCCTCCGAAGAGACTGGAGCCTTAATCCAGCGCCTTGGACCGCTCGGCCACGCTACCACTTAAAGGGGTTGCTTTTGTTGTCCAGAGCTCGCATATGCAGGCTGCATCGAGCATCAAGCCAGCTTCATTCAAGTTAACTGAACATTACATTCACAAGTCACAGCGCCTTAGACCAGGGGTTTTCAAACCTGTCCTGGAAGACCACTAGTACTGCACAATTTGCATGTCTCCCTATCGTTTAGAAAGTACATCTGACACAACAAATGAAGCCATGGGGTTTGCTTGAAATCAAAAATTAGGTGAGATTCCCAAAGCTCCCACAGAAATCTAAAGGAAGCGCTTCTGACAAACCAATTAACACGTGGGATGTTCTTGCATGCCAAAACCACTTTATTTTCCAGATTATCTTACAGAAATCTGATACAGTGCCCGACTGCATTCACAAGTCACAGCGCCTTAGACCAGGGGTTTTCAAACCTGTCCTGGAGGACCAATAGTACTGCACAATTTGCATGTCTCCCTCATTAGACACACCTGGTTTAAATGTTCAACTCATTAGTAGAGACTGCAAGACCTGAACTGGGTGTCTAAGGTAACTGAATGAGGTGTGTCACAAAAGGGAAACATGCAAAATGTGCAGTACTAGTGGTCCTCCAGGACAGGTTTGAAAACCCCTGCCTTAGACCGCACGGCCACGCTACCACTTAAAGGGGTTGCTTTGGTTGTCCGGAGCTCACATATGCGGCTGCATCGAGCATCAAGGCAGCTTCATTCAAGTTAACTGAACATTACATTCGCAAGTCACAAGCATATTACAGCAATTTACGATTAACTAAGAATAAGAGTCAACTTGGTATTTGGTAGTATTCTGAAATAAGAGAGTCTTTATAACGTACGCAGCCTAGAAACGTGACCCCCAGGAGGCTGCAGCCTTCCGATTGAGAAACGATCCACGTGAGACTTCCAAAGCGCCTATCCATCTGGCCTGGCTGACTGCTGGCAATAGAGCCTCTTTAAAACAACTGCTGGCAGCGGTGGGATTCGAACCCACGCACCCGGAGAGACTGGAGCCTAAATCCAGCGCCTTGGACCGCTCGGCCACGCTACCCTTTGGAGAAAGCTCTCTGGTGAGTTTCGGGGAGGTGCAGCTCCACGGACAGCCTCAGTTGATTTCGAGGACCTCGTTGGCGGGAGAGAATCGTCTTTAAGGTCCTGCTGTGCTGAGTCATACTCCTGGAGTTCCCAAATCCTACAGAGTTCTATCGTTTCGAAAGTACATCTGACACAACAAATGAAGCCATGGGGTTTGCTTGAAATCAAAAATTAGGTGAGATTCCCAAAGCTCCCACAGAAATCTAAAGGAAGCGCTTCTGACAAACCAATTAACACGTGGGATGTTCTTGCATGCCAAAACCACTTTATTTTCCAGATTATCTTACAGAAATCTGATACAGTGCCCGACTGCTGGCAATTGAGCCTCTTTAAAATTGCTCCTGGCAGCGGTGGGATTCGAACCCACGCCTCCGAAGAGACTGGAGCCTTAATCCAGCGCCTTAGACCGCTCGGCCACGCTACCACTTAAAGGGGTTGCTTTCGTTGTCCAGAGCTCGCATATGCAGGCTGCATCGAGCATCAAGCCAGCTTCATTCAAGTTAACTGAACATTACATTCACAAGTCACAGCGCCTTAGACCAGGGGTTTTCAAACCTGTCCTGGAGGACCACTAGTACTGCACAATTTGCATGTCTCCCTATCGTTTAGAAAGTACATCTGACACAACAAATGAAGCCATGGGGTTTGCTTGAAATCAAAAATTAGGTGAGATTCCCAAAGCTCCCACAGAAATCTAAAGGAAGCGCTTCTGACAAACCAATTAACACGTGGGATGTTCTTGCATGCCAAAACCACTTTATTTTCCAGATTATCTTACAGAAATCTGATACAGTGCCCGACTGCTGGCAATTGAACCTCTTTAAAATTGCTCCTGGCAGCGGTGGGATTCGAACCCACGCCTCCGAAGAGACTGGAGCCTTAATCCAGCGCCTTAGACCGCTCGGCCACGCTACCACTTAAAGGGGTTGCTTTTGTTGTCCAGAGCGCGCATATGCAGGCTGCATCGAGCATCAAGCCAGCTTCATTCAAGTTAACTGAACATTACATTCACAAGTCACAGCGCCTTAGACCAGGGGTTTTCAAACCTGTCCTGGAGGACCACTAGTACTGCACAATTTGCATGTCTCCCTCATTAGACACACCTGGTTTAAATGTTCAACTCATTAGTAGAGACTGCAAGACCTGAACTGGGTGTCTAAGGTAACTGAATGAGGTGTGTCACAAAAGGGAAACATGCAAAATGTGCAGTACTAGTGGTCCTCCAGGACAGGTTTGAAAACCCCTGCCTTAGACCGCACGGCCACGCTACCACTTAAAGGGGTTGCTTTGGTTGTCCGGAGCTCACATATGCGGCTGCATCGAGCATCAAGGCAGCTTCATTCAAGTTAACTGAACATTACATTCGCAAGTCACAAGCATATTACAGCAATTTACGATTAACTAAGAATAAGAGTCAACTTGGTATTTGGTAGTATTCTGAAATAAGAGAGTCTTTATAACGTACGCAGCCTAGAAACGTGACCCCCAGGAGGCTGCAGCCTTCCGATTGAGAAACGATCCACGTGAGACTTCCAAAGCGCCTATCCATCTGGCCTGGCTGACTGCTGGCAATAGAGCCTCTTTAAAACAACTGCTGGCAGCGGTGGGATTCGAACCCACGCCCCCGGAGAGACTGGAGCCTAAATCCAGCGCCTTGGACCGCTCGGCCACGCTACCCTTTGGAGAAAGCTCTCTGGTGAGTTTCGGGGAGGTGCAGCTCCACGGACAGCCTCAGTTGATTTCGAGGACCTCGTTGGCGGGAGAGAATCGTCTTTAAGGTCCTGCTGTGCTGAGTCATACTCCTGGAGTTCCCAAATCCTACAGAGTTCTATCGTTTCGAAAGTACATCTGACACAACAAATGAAGCCATGGGGTTTGCTTGAAATCAAAAATTAGGTGAGATTCCCAAAGCTCCCACAGAAATCTAAAGGAAGCGCTTCTGACAAACCAATTAACACGTGGGATGTTCTTGCATGCCAAAACCACTTTATTTTCCAGATTATCTTACAGAAATCTGATACAGTGCCCGACTGCTGGCAATTGAGCCTCTTTAAAATTGCTCCTGGCAGCGGTGGGATTCGAACCCACGCCTCCGAAGAGACTGGAGCCTTAATCCAGCGCCTTAGACCGCTCGGCCACGCTACCACTTAAAGGAGTTGCTTTTGTTGTCCAGAGCTCGCATATGCAGGCTGCATCGAGCATCAAGCCAGCTTCATTCAAGTTAACTGAACATTACATTCACAAGTCACAGCGCCTTAGACCAGGGGTTTTCAAACCTGTCCTGGAAGACCACTAGTACTGCACAATTTGCATGTCTCCCTATCGTTTAGAAAGTACATCTGACACAACAAATGAAGCCATGGGGTTTGCTTGAAATCAAAAATTAGGTGAGATTCCCAAAGCTCCCACAGAAATCTAAAGGAAGCGCTTCTGACAAACCAATTAACACGTGGGATGTTCTTGCATGCCAAAACCACTTTATTTTCCAGATTATCTTACAGAAATCTGATACAGTGCCCGACTGCTGGCAATTGAGCCTCTTTAAAATTGCTCCTGGCAGCGGTGGGATTCGAACCCACGCCTCCGAAGAGACTGGAGCCTTAATCCAGCGCCTTAGACCGCTCGGCCACGCTACCACTTAAAGGGGTTGCTTTCGTTGTCCAGAGCTCGCATATGCAGGCTGCATCGAGCATCAAGCCAGCTTCATTCAAGTTAACTGAACATTACATTCACAAGTCACAGCGCCTTAGACCAGGGGTTTTCAAACCTGTCCTGGAGGACCACTAGTACTGCACAATTTGCATGTCTCCCTATCGTTTAGAAAGTACATCTGACACAACAAATGAAGCCATGGGGTTTGCTTGAAATCAAAAATTAGGTGAGATTCCCAAAGCTCCCACAGAAATCTAAAGGAAGCGCTTCTGACAAACCAATTAACACGTGGGATGTTCTTGCATGCCAAAACCACTTTATTTTCCAGATTATCTTACAGAAATCTGATACAGTGCCCGACTGCTGGCAATTGAGCCTCTTTAAAATTGCTCCTGGCAGCGGTGGGATTCGAACCCACGCCTCCGAAGAGACTGGAGCCTTAATCCAGCGCCTTAGACCGCTCGGCCACGCTACCACTTAAAGGTGTTGCTTTCGTTGTCCAGAGCTCGCATATGCAGGCTGCATCGAGCATCAAGCCAGCTTCATTCAAGTTAACTGAACATTACATTCACAAGTCACAGCGCCTTAGACCAGGGGTTTTCAAACCTGTCCTGGAGGACCACTAGTACTGCACAATTTGCATGTCTCCCTATCGTTTAGAAAGTACATCTGACACAACAAATGAAGCCATGGGGTTTGCTTGAAATCAAAAATTAGGTGAGATTCCCAAAGCTCCCACAGAAATCTAAAGGAAGCGCTTCTGACAAACCAATTAACACGTGGGATGTTCTTGCATGCCAAAACCACTTTATTTTCCAGATTATCTTACAGAAATCTGATACAGTGCCCGACTGCTGGCAATTGAACCTCTTTAAAATTGCTCCTGGCAGCGGTGGGATTCGAACCCACGCCTCCGAAGAGACTGGAGCCTTAATCCAGCGCCTTAGACCGCTCGGCCACGCTACCACTTAAAGGGGTTGCTTTTGTTGTCCAGAGCGCGCATATGCAGGCTGCATCGAGCATCAAGCCAGCTTCATTCAAGTTAACTGAACATTACATTCACAAGTCACAGCGCCTTAGACCAGGGGTTTTCAAACCTGTCCTGGAGGACCACTAGTACTGCACAATTTGCATGTCTCCCTCATTAGACACACCTGGTTTAAATGTTCAACTCATTAGTAGAGACTGCAAGACCTGAACTGGGTGTCTAAGGTAACTGAATGAGGTGTGTCACAAAAGGGAAACATGCAAAATGTGCAGTACTAGTGGTCCTCCAGGACAGGTTTGAAAACCCCTGCCTTAGACCGCACGGCCACGCTACCACTTAAAGGGGTTGCTTTGGTTGTCCGGAGCTCACATATGCGGCTGCATCGAGCATCAAGGCAGCTTCATTCAAGTTAACTGAACATTACATTCGCAAGTCACAAGCATATTACAGCAATTTACGATTAACTAAGAATAAGAGTCAACTTGGTATTTGGTAGTATTCTGAAATAAGAGAGTCTTTATAACGTACGCAGCCTAGAAACGTGACCCACAGGAGGCTGCAGCCTTCCGATTGAGAAACGATCAACGTGAGACTTCCAAAGCGCCTATCCCTCTGGCCTGGCTGACTGCTGGCAATAGAGCCTCTTTAAAACAACTGCTGGCAGCGGTGGGATTCGAACCCACGCCCCCGGAGAGACTGGAGCCTAAATCCAGCGCCTTGGACCGCTCGGCCACGCTACCCTTTGGAGAAAGCTCTCTGGTGAGTTTCGGGGAGGTGCAGCTCCACGGACAGCCTCAGTTGATTTCGAGGACCTCGTTGGCGGGAGAGAATCGTCTTTAAGGTCCTGCTGTGCTGAGTCATACTCCTGGAGTTCCCAAATCCTACAGAGTTCTATCGTTTCGAAAGTACATCTGACACAACAAATGAAGCCATGGGGTTTGCTTGAAATCAAAAATTAGGTGAGATTCCCAAAGCTCCCACAGAAATCTAAAGGAAGCGCTTCTGACAAACCAATTAACACGTGGGATGTTCTTGCATGCCAAAACCACTTTATTTTCCAGATTATCTTACAGAAATCTGATACAGTGCCCGACTGCTGGCAATTGAGCCTCTTAAAAATTGCTCCTGGCAGCGGTGGGATTCGAACCCACGCCTCCGAAGAGACTGGAACCTTAATCCAGCGCCTTGGACCGCTCGGCCACGCTACCACTTAAAGGGGTTGCTTTTGTTGTCCAGAGCTCGCATATGTAGGCTGCATCGAGCATCAAGCCAGCTTCATTCAAGTTAACTGAACATTACATTCACAAGTCACAGCGCCTTAGACCAGGGGTTTTCAAACCTGTCCTGAAGGACCACTAGTACTGCACAATTTGCATGTCTCCCTATCGTTTAGAAAGTACATCTGACACAACAAATGAAGCCATGGGGTTTGCTTGAAATCAAAAATTAGGTGAGATTCCCAAAGCTCCCACAGAAATCTAAAGGAAGCGCTTCTGACAAACCAATTAACACGTGGGATGTTCTTGCATGCCAAAACCACTTTATTTTCCAGATTATCTTACAGAAATCTGATACAGTGCCCGACTGCTGGCAATTGAGCCTCTTTAAAATTGCCCCTGGCAGCGGTGGGATTCGAACCCACGCCTCCGAAGAGACTGGAGCCTTAATCCAGCCCCTTAGACCGCTCGGCCACGCTACCACTTAAAGGGGTTGCTTTCGTTGTCCAGAGCTCGCATATGCAGGCTGCATCGAGCATCAAGCCAGCTTCATTCAAGTTAACTGAACATTACATTCACAAGTCACAGCGCCTTAGACCAGGTGTTTTCAAACCTGTCCTGGAGGACCACTAGTACTGCACAATTTGCATGTCTCCCTATCATTTAGAAAGTACATCTGACACAACAAATGAAGCCATGGGGTTTGCTTGAAATCAAAAATTAGGTGAGATTCCCAAAGCTCCCACAGAAATCTAAAGGAAGCGCTTCTGACAAACCAATTAACACGTGGGATGTTCTTGCATGCCAAAACCACTTTATTTTCCAGATTATCTTACAGAAATCTGATACAGTGCCCGACTGCTGGCAATTGAGCCTCTTTAAAATTGCTCCTGGCAGCGGTGGGATTCGAACCCACGCCTCCGAAGAGACTGGAGCCTTAATCCAGCGCCTTAGACCGCTCGGCCACGCTACCACTTAAAGGGGTTGCTTTTGTTGTCCAGAGCGCGCATATGCAGGCTGCATCGAGCATCAAGCCAGCTTCATTCAAGTTAACTGAACATTACATTCACAAGTCACAGCGCCTTAGACCAGGGGTTTTCAAACCTGTCCTGGAGGACCAATAGTACTGCACAATTTGCATGTCTCCCTCATTAGACACACCTGGTTTAAATGTTCAACTCATTAGTAGAGACTGCAAGACCTGAACTGGGTGTCTAAGGTAACTGAATGAGGTGTGTCACAAAAGGGAAACATGCAAAATGTGCAGTACTAGTGGTCCTCCAGGACAGGTTTGAAAACCCCTGCCTTAGACCGCACGGCCACGCTACCACTTAAAGGGGTTGCTTTGGTTGTCCGGAGCTCACATATGCGGCTGCATCGAGCATCAAGGCAGCTTCATTCAAGTTAACTGAACATTACATTCGCAAGTCACAAGCATATTACAGCAATTTACGATTAACTAAGAATAAGAGTCAACTTGGTATTTGGTAGTATTCTGAAATAAGAGAGTCTTTATAACGTACGCAGCCTAGAAACGTGACCCCCAGGAGGCTGCAGCCTTCCGATTGAGAAACGATCCACGTGAGACTTCCAAAGCGCCTATCCATCTGGCCTGGCTGACTGCTGGCAATAGAGCCTCTTTAAAACAACTGCTGGCAGCGGTGGGATTCGAACCCACGCACCCGGAGAGACTGGAGCCTAAATCCAGCGCCTTGGACCGCTCGGCCACGCTACCCTTTGGAGAAAGCTCTCTGGTGAGTTTCGGGGAGGTGCAGCTCCACGGACAGCCTCAGTTGATTTCGAGGACCTCGTTGGCGGGAGAGAATCGTCTTTAAGGTCCTGCTGTGCTGAGTCATACTCCTGGAGTTCCCAAATCCTACAGAGTTCTATCGTTTCGAAAGTACATCTGACACAACAAATGAAGCCATGGGGTTTGCTTGAAATCAAAAATTAGGTGAGATTCCCAAAGCTCCCACAGAAATCTAAAGGAAGCGCTTCTGACAAACCAATTAACACGTGGGATGTTCTTGCATGCCAAAACCACTTTATTTTCCAGATTATCTTACAGAAATCTGATACAGTGCCCGACTGCTGGCAATTGAGCCTCTTTAAAATTGCTCCTGGCAGCGGTGGGATTCGAACCCACGCCTTCGAAGAGACTGGAGCCTTAATGCAGCGCCTTAGACCGCTCGGCCACGCTACCACTTAAAGGGGTTGCTTTCGTTGTCCAGAGCTCGCATATGCAGGCTGCATCGAGCATCAAGCCAGCTTCATTCAAGTTAACTGAACATTACATTCACAAGTCACAGCGCCTTAGACCAGGTGTTTTCAAACCTGTCCTGGAGGACCACTAGTACTGCACAATTTGCATGTCTCCCTATCGTTTAGAAAGTACATCTGACACAACAAATGAAGCCATGGGGTTTGCTTGAAATCAAAAATTAGGTGAGATTCCCAAAGCTCCCACAGAAATCTAAAGGAAGCGCTTCTGACAAACCAATTAACACGTGGGATGTTCTTGCATGCCAAAACCACTTTATTTTCCAGATTATCTTACAGAAATCTGATACAGTGCCCGACTGCTGGCAATTGAGCCTCTTTAAAATTGCTCCTGGCAGCGGTGGGATTCGAACCCACGCCTCCGAAGAGACTGGAGCCTTAATCCAGCGCCTTAGACCGCTCGGCCACGCTACCACTTAAAGGGGTTGCTTTTGTTGTCCAGAGCGCGCATATGCAGGCTGCATCGAGCATCAAGCCAGCTTCATTCAAGTTAACTGAACATTACATTCACAAGTCACAGCGCCTTAGACCAGGGGTTTTCAAACCTGTCCTGGAGGACCAATAGTACTGCACAATTTGCATGTCTCCCTCATTAGACACACCTGGTTTAAATGTTCAACTCATTAGTAGAGACTGCAAGACCTGAACTGGGTGTCTAAGGTAACTGAATGAGGTGTGTCACAAAAGGGAAACATGCAAAATGTGCAGTACTAGTGGTCCTCCAGGACAGGTTTGAAAACCCCTGCCTTAGACCGCACGGCCACGCTACCACTTAAAGGGGTTGCTTTGGTTGTCCGGAGCTCACATATGCGGCTGCATCGAGCATCAAGGCAGCTTCATTCAAGTTAACTGAACATTACATTCGCAAGTCACAAGCATATTACAGCAATTTACGATTAACTAAGAATAAGAGTCAACTTGGTATTTGGTAGTATTCTGAAATAAGAGAGTCTTTATAACGTACGCAGCCTAGAAACGTGACCCCCAGGAGGCTGCAGCCTTCCGATTGAGAAACGATCCACGTGAGACTTCCAAAGCGCCTATCCATCTGGCCTGGCTGACTGCTGGCAATAGAGCCTCTTTAAAACAACTGCTGGCAGCGGTGGGATTCGAACCCACGCACCCGGAGAGACTGGAGCCTAAATCCAGCGCCTTGGACCGCTCGGCCACGCTACCCTTTGGAGAAAGCTCTCTGGTGAGTTTCGGGGAGGTGCAGCTCCACGGACAGCCTCAGTTGATTTCGAGGACCTCGTTGGCGGGAGAGAATCGTCTTTAAGGTCCTGCTGTGCTGAGTCATACTCCTGGAGTTCCCAAATCCTACAGAGTTCTATCGTTTCGAAAGTACATCTGACACAACAAATGAAGCCATGGGGTTTGCTTGAAATCAAAAATTAGGTGAGATTCCCAAAGCTCCCACAGAAATCTAAAGGAAGCGCTTCTGACAAACCAATTAACACGTGGGATGTTCTTGCATGCCAAAACCACTTTATTTTCCAGATTATCTTACAGAAATCTGATACAGTGCCCGACTGCTGGCAATTGAGCCTCTTTAAAATTGCTCCTGGCAGCGGTGGGATTCGAACCCACGCCTCCGAAGAGACTGGAGCCTTAATCCAGCGCCTTAGACCGCTCGGCCACGCTACCACTTAAAGGGGTTGCTTTCGTTGTCCAGAGCTCGCATATGCAGGCTGCATCGAGCATCAAGCCAGCTTCATTCAAGTTAACTGAACATTACATTCACAAGTCACAGCGCCTTAGACCAGGGGTTTTCAAACCTGTCCTGGAGGACCACTAGTACTGCACAATTTGCATGTCTCCCTATCGTTTAGAAAGTACATCTGACACAACAAATGAAGCCATGGGGTTTGCTTGAAATCAAAAATTAGGTGAGATTCCCAAAGCTCCCACAGAAATCTAAAGGAAGCGCTTCTGACAAACCAATTAACACGTGGGATGTTCTTGCATGCCAAAACCACTTTATTTTCCAGATTATCTTACAGAAATCTGATACAGTGCCCGACTGCTGGCAATTGAACCTCTTTAAAATTGCTCCTGGCAGCGGTGGGATTCGAACCCACGCCTCCGAAGAGACTGGAGCCTTAATCCAGCGCCTTAGACCGCTCGGCCACGCTACCACTTAAAGGGGTTGCTTTTGTTGTCCAGAGCGCGCATATGCAGGCTGCATCGAGCATCAAGCCAGCTTCATTCAAGTTAACTGAACATTACATTCACAAGTCACAGCGCCTTAGACCAGGGGTTTTCAAACCTGTCCTGGAGGACCAATAGTACTGCACAATTTGCATGTCTCCCTCATTAGACACACCTGGTTTAAATGTTCAACTCATTAGTAGAGACTGCAAGACCTGAACTGGGTGTCTAAGGTAACTGAATGAGGTGTGTCACAAAAGGGAAACATGCAAAATGTGCAGTACTAGTGGTCCTCCAGGACAGGTTTGAAAACCCCTGCCTTAGACCGCACGGCCACGCTACCACTTAAAGGGGTTGCTTTGGTTGTCCGGAGCTCACATATGCGGCTGCATCGAGCATCAAGGCAGCTTCATTCAAGTTAACTGAACATTACATTCGCAAGTCACAAGCATATTACAGCAATTTACGATTAACTAAGAATAAGAGTCAACTTGGTATTTGGTAGTATTCTGAAATAAGAGAGTCTTTATAACGTACGCAGCCTAGAAACGTGACCCCCAGGAGGCTGCAGCCTTCCGATTGAGAAACGATCCACGTGAGACTTCCAAAGCGCCTATCCATCTGGCCTGGCTGACTGCTGGCAATAGAGCCTCTTTAAAACAACTGCTGGCAGCGGTGGGATTCGAACCCACGCCCCCGGAGAGACTGGAGCCTAAATCCAGCGCCTTGGACCGCTCGGCCACGCTACCCTTTGGAGAAAGCTCTCTGGTGAGTTTCGGGGAGGTGCAGCTCCAGGGACAGCCTCAGTTGATTTCGAGGACCTCGTTGGCGGGAGAGAATCGTCTTTAAGGTCCTGCTGTGCTGAGTCATACTCCTGGAGTTCCCAAATCCTACAGAGTTCTATCGTTTCGAAAGTACATCTGACACAACAAATGAAGCCATGGGGTTTGCTTGAAATCAAAAATTAGGTGAGATTCCCAAAGCTCCCACAGAAATCTAAAGGAAGCGCTTCTGACAAACCAATTAACACGTGGGATGTTCTTGCATGCCAAAACCACTTTATTTTCCAGATTATCTTACAGAAATCTGATACAGTGGCCGACTGCTGGCAATTGAGCCTCTTTAAAATTGCTCCTGGCAGCGGTGGGATTCGAACCCACGCCTCCGAAGAGACTGGAGCCTTAATCCAGCGCCTTAGACCGCTCGGCCACGCTACCACTTAAAGGAGTTGCTTTTGTTGTCCAGAGCTCGCATATGCAGGCTGCATCGAGCATCAAGCCAGCTTCATTCAAGTTAACTGAACATTACATTCACAAGTCACAGCGCCTTAGACCAGGGGTTTTCAAACCTGTCCTGGAAGACCACTAGTACTGCACAATTTGCATGTCTCCCTATCGTTTAGAAAGTACATCTGACACAACAAATGAAGCCATGGGGTTTGCTTGAAATCAAAAATTAGGTGAGATTCCCAAAGCTCCCACAGAAATCTAAAGGAAGCGCTTCTGACAAACCAATTAACACGTGGGATGTTCTTGCATGCCAAAACCACTTTATTTTCCAGATTATCTTACAGAAATCTGATACAGTGCCCGACTGCTGGCAATTGAGCCTCTTTAAAATTGCTCCTGGCAGCGGTGGGATTCGAACCCACGCCTCCGAAGAGACTGGAGCCTTAATCCAGCGCCTTAGACCGCTCGGCCACGCTACCACTTAAAGGGGTTGCTTTCGTTGTCCAGAGCTCGCATATGCAGGCTGCATCGAGCATCAAGCCAGCTTCATTCAAGTTAACTGAACATTACATTCACAAGTCACAGCGCCTTAGACCAGGGGTTTTCAAACCTGTCCTGGAGGACCACTAGTACTGCACAATTTGCATGTCTCCCTATCGTTTAGAAAGTACATCTGACACAACAAATGAAGCCATGGGGTTTGCTTGAAATCAAAAATTAGGTGAGATTCCCAAAGCTCCCACAGAAATCTAAAGGAAGCGCTTCTGACAAACCAATTAACACGTGGGATGTTCTTGCATGCCAAAACCACTTTATTTTCCAGATTATCTTACAGAAATCTGATACAGTGCCCGACTGCTGGCAATTGAACCTCTTTAAAATTGCTCCTGGCAGCGGTGGGATTCGAACCCACGCCTCCGAAGAGACTGGAGCCTTAATCCAGCGCCTTAGACCGCTCGGCCACGCTACCACTTAAAGGGGTTGCTTTTGTTGTCCAGAGCGCGCATATGCAGGCTGCATCGAGCATCAAGCCAGCTTCATTCAAGTTAACTGAACATTACATTCACAAGTCACAGCGCCTTAGACCAGGGGTTTTCAAACCTGTCCTGGAGGACCACTAGTACTGCACAATTTGCATGTCTCCCTCATTAGACACACCTGGTTTAAATGTTCAACTCATTAGTAGAGACTGCAAGACCTGAACTGGGTGTCTAAGGTAACTGAATGAGGTGTGTCACAAAAGGGAAACATGCAAAATGTGCAGTACTAGTGGTCCTCCAGGACAGGTTTGAAAACCCCTGCCTTAGACCGCACGGCCACGCTACCACTTAAAGGGGTTGCTTTGGTTGTCCGGAGCTCACATATGCGGCTGCATCGAGCATCAAGGCAGCTTCATTCAAGTTAACTGAACATTACATTCGCAAGTCACAAGCATATTACAGCAATTTACGATTAACTAAGAATAAGAGTCAACTTGGTATTTGGTAGTATTCTGAAATAAGAGAGTCTTTATAACGTACGCAGCCTAGAAACGTGACCCACAGGAGGCTGCAGCCTTCCGATTGAGAAACGATCAACGTGAGACTTCCAAAGCGCATATCCCTCTGGCCTGGCTGACTGCTGGCAATAGAGCCTCTTTAAAACAACTGCTGGCAGCGGTGGGATTCGAACCCACGCCCCCGGAGAGACTGGAGCCTAAATCCAGCGCCTTGGACCGCTCGGCCACGCTACCCTTTGGAGAAAGCTCTCTGGTGAGTTTCGGGGAGGTGCAGCTCCACGGACAGCCTCAGTTGATTTCGAGGACCTCGTTGGCGGGAGAGAATCGTCTTTAAGGTCCTGCTGTGCTGAGTCATACTCCTGGAGTTCCCAAATCCTACAGAGTTCTATCGTTTCGAAAGTACATCTGACACAACAAATGAAGCCATGGGGTTTGCTTGAAATCAAAAATTAGGTGAGATTCCCAAAGCTCCCACAGAAATCTAAAGGAAGCGCTTCTGACAAACCAATTAACACGTGGGATGTTCTTGCATGCCAAAACCACTTTATTTTCCAGATTATCTTACAGAAATCTGATACAGTGCCCGACTGCTGGCAATTGAGCCTCTTTAAAATTGCTCCTGGCAGCGGTGGGATTCGAACCAACGCCTCCGAAGAGACTGGAGCCTTAATCCAGCGCCTTAGACCGCTCGGCCACGCTACCACTTAAAGGGGTTGCTTTTGTTGTCCAGAGCTCGCATATGCAGGCTGCATCGAGCATCAAGCCAGCTTCATTCAAGTTAACTGAACATTACATTCACAAGTCACAGCGCCTTAGACCAGGGGTTTTCAAACCTGTCCTGGAAGACCACTAGTACTGCACAATTTGCATGTCTCCCTATCGTTTAGAAAGTACATCTGACACAACAAATGAAGCCATGGGGTTTGCTTGAAATCAAAAATTAGGTGAGATTCCCAAAGCTCCCACAGAAATCTAAAGGAAGCGCTTCTGACAAACCAATTAACACGTGGGATGTTCTTGCATGCCAAAACCACTTTATTTTCCAGATTATCTTACAGAAATCTGATACAGTGCCCGACTGCTGGCAATTGAGCCTCTTTAAAATTGCTCCTGGCAGCGGTGGGATTCGAACCCACGCCTCCGAAGAGACTGGAGCCTTAATCCAGCGCCTTAGACCGCTCGGCCACGCTACCACTTAAAGGGGTTGCTTTCGTTGTCCAGAGCTCGCATATGCAGGCTGCATCGAGCATCAAGCCAGCTTCATTCAAGTTAACTGAACATTACATTCACAAGTCACAGCGCCTTAGACCAGGGGTTTTCAAACCTGTCCTGGAGGACCACTAGTACTGCACAATTTGCATGTCTCCCTCATTAGACACACCTGGTTTAAATGTTCAACTCATTAGTAGAGACTGCAAGACCTGAACTGGGTGTCTAAGGTAACTGAATGAGGTGTGTCACAAAAGGGAAACATGCAAAATGTGCAGTACTAGTGGTCCTCCAGGACAGGTTTGAAAACCCCTGCCTTAGACCGCACGGCCACGCTACCACTTAAAGGGGTTGCTTTGGTTGTCCGGAGCTCACATATGCGGCTGCATCGAGCATCAAGGCAGCTTCATTCAAGTTAACTGAACATTACATTCGCAAGTCACAAGCATATTACAGCAATTTACGATTAACTAAGAATAAGAGTCAACTTGGTATTTGGTAGTATTCTGAAATAAGAGAGTCTTTATAACGTACGCAGCCTAGAAACGTGACCCACAGGAGGCTGCAGCCTTCCGATTGAGAAACGATCAACGTGAGACTTCCAAAGCGCCTATCCCTCTGGCCTGGCTGACTGCTGGCAATAGAGCCTCTTTAAAACAACTGCTGGCAGCGGTGGGATTCGAACCCACGCCCCCGGAGAGACTGGAGCCTAAATCCAGCGCCTTGGACCGCTCGGCCACGCTACCCTTTGGAGAAAGCTCTCTGGTGAGTTTCGGGGAGGTGCAGCTCCACGGACAGCCTCAGTTGATTTCGAGGACCTCGTTGGCGGGAGAGAATCGTCTTTAAGGTCCTGCTGTGCTGAGTCATACTCCTGGAGTTCCCAAATCCTACAGAGTTCTATCGTTTCGAAAGTACATCTGACACAACAAATGAAGCCATGGGGTTTGCTTGAAATCAAAAATTAGGTGAGATTCCCAAAGCTCCCACAGAAATCTAAAGGAAGCGCTTCTGACAAACCAATTAACACGTGGGATGTTCTTGCATGCCAAAACCACTTTATTTTCCAGATTATCTTACAGAAATCTGATACAGTGCCCGACTGCTGGCAATTGAGCCTCTTTAAAATTGCTCCTGGCAGCGGTTGGATTCGAACCCACGCCTCCAAAGAGACTGGAGCCTTAATCCAGCGCCTTAGACCGCTCGGCCACGCTACCACTTAAAGGGGTTGCTTTTGTTGTCCAGAGCTCGCATATGCAGGCTGCATCGAGCATCAAGCCAGCTTCATTCAAGTTAACTGAACATTACATTCACAAGTCACAGCGCCTTAGACCAGGGGTTTTCAAACCTGTCCTGGAGGACCACTAGTACTGCACAATTTGCATGTCTCCCTATCGTTTAGAAAGTACATCTGACACAACAAATGAAGCCATGGGGTTTGCTTGAAATCAAAAATTAGGTGAGATTCCCAAAGCTCCCACAGAAATCTAAAGGAAGCGCTTCTGACAAACCAATTAACACGTGGGATGTTCTTGCATGCCAAAACCACTTTATATTCCAGATTATCTTACAGAAACCTGATACAGTGCCCAACTGCTGGCAATTGAGCCTCTTTAAAATTGCCCCTGGCAGCGGTGGGATTCGAACCCACGCCTCCGAAGAGACTGGAGCCTTAATCCAGCGCCTTAGACCGCTCGGCCACGCTACCACTTAAAGGGGTTGCTTTCGTTGTCCAGAGCTCGCATATGCAGGCTGCATCGAGCATCAAGCCAGCTTCATTCAAGTTAACTGAACATTACATTCACAAGTCACAGCGCCTTAGACCAGGGGTTTTCAAACCTGTCCTGGAGGACCACTAGTACTGCACAATTTGCATGTCTCCCTATCGTTTAGAAAGTACATCTGACACAACAAATGAAGCCATGGGGTTTGCTTGAAATCAAAAATTAGGTGAGATTCCCAAAGCTCCCACAGAAATCTAAAGGAAGCGCTTCTGACAAACCAATTAACACGTGGGATGTTCTTGCATGCCAAAACCACTTTATTTTCCAGATTATTTTACAGAAATCTGATACAGTGCCCGACTGCTGGCAATTGAGCCTCTTTAAAATTGCTCCTGGAAGCGGTGGGATTCGAACCCACGCCTCCGAAGAGACTGGAGCCTTAATCCAGCGCCTTAGACCGCTCGGCCACGCTACCACTTAAAGGGGTTGCTTTCGTTGTCCAGAGCTCGCATATGCAGGCTGCATTGAGCATCAAGCCAGCTTCATTCAAGTTAACTGAACATTACATTCACAAGTCACAGCGCCTTAGACCAGGGGTTTTCAAACCTGTCCTGGAGGACCACTAGTACTGCACAATTTGCATGTCTCCCTATCGTTTAGAAAGTACATCTGACACAACAAATGAAGCCATGGGGTTTGCTTGAAATCAAAAATTAGGTGAGATTCCCAAAGCTCCCACAGAAATCTAAAGGAAGCGCTTCTGACAAACCAATTAACACGTGGGATGTTCTTGCATGCCAAAACCACTTTATTTTCCAGATTATCTTTCAGAAATCTGATACAGTGCCCGACTGCTGGCAATTGAACCTCTTTAAAATTGCTCCTGGCAGCGGTGGGATTCGAACCCACGCCTCCGAAGAGACTGGAGCCTTAATCCAGCGCCTTAGACCGCTCGGCCACGCTACCACTTAAAGGGGTTGCTTTTGTTGTCCAGAGCGCGCATATGCAGGCTGCATCGAGCATCAAGCCAGCTTCATTCAAGTTAACTGAACATTACATTCACAAGTCACAGCGCCTTAGACCAGGGGTTTTCAAACCTGTCCTGGAGGACCACTAGTACTGCACAATTTGCATGTCTCCCTCATTAGACACACCTGGTTTAAATGTTCAACTCATTAGTAGAGACTGCAAGACCTGAACTGGGTGTCTAAGGTAACTGAATGAGGTGTGTCACAAAAGGGAAACATGCAAAATGTGCAGTACTAGTGGTTCTCCAGGACAGGTTTGAAAACCCCTGCCTTAGACCGCACGGCCACGCTACCACTTAAAGGGGTTGCTTTGGTTGTCCGGAGCTCACATATGCGGCTGCATCGAGCATCAAGGCAGCTTCATTCAAGTTAACTGAACATTACATTCGCAAGTCACAAGCATATTACAGCAATTTACGATTAACTAAGAATAAGAGTCAACTTGGTATTTGGTAGTATTCTGAAATAAGAGAGTCTTTATAACGTACGCAGCCTAGAAACGTGACCCCCAGGAGGCTGCAGCCTTCCGATTGAGAAACGATCCACGTGAGACTTCCAAAGCGCCTATCCATCTGGCCTGGCTGACTGCTGGCAATAGAGCCTCTTTAAAACAACTGCTGGCAGCGGTGGGATTCGAACCCACGCCCCCGGAGAGACTGGAGCCTAAATCCAGCGCCTTGGACCGCTCGGCCACGCTACCCTTTGGAGAAAGCTCTCTGGTGAGTTTCGGGGAGGTGCAGCTCCACGGACAGCCTCAGTTGATTTCGAGGACCTCGTTGGCGGGAGAGAATCGTCTTTAAGGTCCTGCTGTGCTGAGTCATACTCCTGGAGTTCCCAAATCCTACAGAGTTCTATCGTTTCGAAAGTACATCTGACACAACAAATGAAGCCATGGGGTTTGCTTGAAATCAAAAATTAGGTGAGATTCCCAAAGCTCCCACAGAAATCTAAAGGAAGCGCTTCTGACAAACCAATTAACACGTGGGATGTTCTTGCATGCCAAAACCACTTTATTTTCCAGATTATCTTACAGAAATCTGATACAGTGCCCGACTGCTGGCAATTGAGCCTCTTTAAAATTACTCCTGGCAGCGGTGGGATTCGAACCCACGCCTCCGAAGAGACTGGAGCCTTAATCCAGCGCCTTAGACCGCTCGGCCACGCTACCACTTAAAGGGGTTGCTTTTGTTGTCCAGAGCTCGCATATGCAGGCTGCATCGAGCATCAAGCCAGCTTCATTCAAGTTAACTGAACATTACATTCACAAGTCACAGCGCCTTAGACCAGGGGTTTTCAAACCTGTCCTGAAGGACCACTAGTACTGCACAATTTGCATGTCTCCCTATCGTTTCGAAAGTACATCTGACACAACAAATGAAGCCATGGGGTTTGCTTGAAATCAAAAATTAGGTGAGATTCCCAAAGCTCCCACAGAAATCTAAAGGAAGCGCTTCTGACAAACCAATTAACACGTGGGATGTTCTTGCATGCCAAAACCACTTTATTTTCCAGATTATCTTACAGAAATCTGATACAGTGCCCGACTGCTGGCAATTGAGCCTCTTTAAAATTGCCCCTGGCAGCGGTGGGATTCGAACCCACGCCTCCGAAGAGACTGGAGCCTTAATCCAGCGCCTTAGACCGCTCGGCCACGCTACCACTTAAAGGGGTTGCTTTCGTTGTCCAGAGCTCGCATATGCAGGCTGCATCGAGCATCAAGCCAGCTTCATTCAAGTTAACTGAACATTACATTCACAAGTCACAGCGCCTTAGACCAGGGGTTTTCAAACCTGTCCTGGAGGACCACTAGTACTGCACAATTTGCATGTCTCCCTATCGTTTAGAAAGTACATCTGACACAACAAATGAAGCCATGGGGTTTGCTTGAAATCAAAAATTAGGTGAGATTCCCAAAGCTCCCACAGAAATCTAAAGGAAGCGCTTCTGACAAACCAATTAACACGTGGGATGTTCTTGCATGCCAAAACCACTTTATTTTCCAGATTATCTTACAGAAATCTGATACAGTGCCCGACTGCTGGCAATTGAGCCTCTTTAAAATTGCTCCTGGCAGCGGTGGGATTCGAACCCACGCCTCCGAAGAGACTGGAGCCTTAATCCAGCGCCTTAGACCGCTCGGCCACGCTACCACTTAAAGGGGTTGCTTTCGTTGTCCAGAGCTCGCATATGCAGGCTGCATCGAGCATCAAGCCAGCTTCATTCAAGTTAACTGAACATTACATTCACAAGTCACAGCGCCTTAGACCAGGGGTTTTCAAACCTGTCCTGGAGGACCACTAGTACTGCACAATTTGCATGTCTCCCTATCGTTTAGAAAGTACATCTGACACAACAAATGAAGCCATGGGGTTTGCTTGAAATCAAAAATTAGGTGAGATTCCCAAAGCTCCCACAGAAATCTAAAGGAAGCGCTTCTGACAAACCAATTAACACGTGGGATGTTCTTGCATGCCAAAACCACTTTATTTTCCAGATTATCTTTCAGAAATCTGATACAGTGCCCGACTGCTGGCAATTGAACCTCTTTAAAATTGCTCCTGGCAGCGGTGGGATTCGAACCCACGCCTCCGAAGAGACTGGAGCCTTAATCCAGCGCCTTAGACCGCTCGGCCACGCTACCACTTAAAGGGGTTGCTTTTGTTGTCCAGAGCGCGCATATGCAGGCTGCATCGAGCATCAAGCCAGCTTCATTCAAGTTAACTGAACATTACATTCACAAGTCACAGCGCCTTAGACCAGGGGTTTTCAAACCTGTCCTGGAGGACCACTAGTACTGCACAATTTGCATGTCTCCCTCATTAGACACACCTGGTTTAAATGTTCAACTCATTAGTAGAGACTGCAAGACCTGAACTGGGTGTCTAAGGTAACTGAATGAGGTGTGTCACAAAAGGGAAACATGCAAAATGTGCAGTACTAGTGGTCCTCCAGGACAGGTTTGAAAACCCCTGCCTTAGACCGCACGGCCACGCTACCACTTAAAGGGGTTGCTTTGGTTGTCCGGAGCTCACATATGCGGCTGCATCGAGCATCAAGGCAGCTTCATTCAAGTTAACTGAACATTACATTCGCAAGTCACAAGCATATTACAGCAATTTACGATTAACTAAGAATAAGAGTCAACTTGGTATTTGGTAGTATTCTGAAATAAGAGAGTCTTTATAACGTACGCAGCCTAGAAACGTGACCCACAGGAGGCTGCAGCATTCCGATTGAGAAACGATCAACGTGAGACTTCCAA